>NC_135497.1:423136471-423436471 GCF_052857255.1 Amblyomma americanum | reverse complement strand
TGTAGCTATAAAGGGCTTTGCCCATCTTGCTAAAACTGCAACACTCGGCGACAGCACGTGAAAGCCACAACTACGGTGAATTAACACTCAACCACAACTCCCGTGCCTTTGACAGCCACAAAAGGCAGGAGCTGATACTGATGACGATATGGATAGTGGGAACTCGCGGCGGAGGAAAAAGTTGACGATGATGGTGATGAGCCACGGCCTCAGGCGCCATCCGTGGGCAGCACCTGGAATTTCCTATGCGCATGTGTCCCCCCACGATCAAGCACACCGTTGCTCGCAGCCGGAGCTGATTGCAGAGGCCATGGTGCGTGCATTTCGAAGGCTATTCCCGTGTGGGTCGTGGAAAGTTTGGGTGCGGCCCTTGCGCGGATATTTTTTTCTTAATATTTCCTACGGGAAAACTGTGCGGCCCTTACACGCGTTTATATGGTATTCAAATGTCCCACCTTCCTTTTAGCCGGGCACAAAGCTGTGAAAATTGACTATGCCTGCACTTGTAGGCTTGCCTCTTGTGCAAGTTTCTTGCACATTTTTCTTTCCCACTGCCCTTGCTCTTTAATTATTAATACGTCATTAAGTTTGCTTCTCTCCTTGTGATTCCATTGACTCATGCTAGTAACTTGTTCAGTGCACTGAAGCCAAAAGGTGGGCACTTACGAATGTAGAGTAGATGCCAGGAAACATTGGGGTTCTTTCATGTTCTTGCCTTTTCATGTTGCCAGTATTAATGCCGATGCATAACATGCTTCACTTATTTTTCCTGCTGAGGCCAGAAATGGGCATCAATGCAAAGAATTTCTCTGGCCGAAAGCACCGTGCTTGACATGAATACAAAAATGCACCAGTTTGGTTTGTTGAAGGACTCATGGCTCAAACAAGCTTTGAAGGGCCCTGCTAGAAGGATGGGTGGCTTTGGCAACCAGGCAACCAGTCCGGCTCTTCTTCTAATGCGTACAACATTTCTTTGTTTTGATAGCTTGCTTCACTATTTTGCAGGCAGAGTTAGCTGTAAGCACTCCTCGATGGCTCATTTTGGGTGTTGCACAAATGTGCTGCTAATTCACACGAACACTTCACACCGGTGTCTGGTTCTGTGTACAGTTTCTTTCCTTTGTTTCGCTTCTTGCAAGTGAAGTCAGGCTGGTTGGTGCCTGATTTAATGCTACAGTTGCTGACAAATTTGTCTTGGCAAAGGTCACGAAAGGGTTAAAAAAAGAAGGCAGCCTGAGGAAATCAAATAACAAAAAAAATATCTAGCTTCGGTATGGCCTAGTAGCATAGAGAATTGCACTTCTGTGTAGTCTTGTCTGTTTGGTAGTGAAGTCAACAGTGCTATGCAAGCTTTGTGCTTGTTGGCTCTGCTGTTCCAAAGATGGTTGTTTTTATCATCCAAATCTTAGTTTTGCATGCATTTGGCAAAGTCGTTCCATCGATTAACTTTGTTAACTTCTAAAACGTTTCACCATCGGGAATGATGGCTGCAATGTTGCTGCCAGCGAAGAGCTGATCTGGTGACCTGAAGACTGACCTGACCTCAGTTCACAAGCTCAGCACTTAGCTTGAATTGTGCATGACAGTGACAGTTCCGAAATGTGCCCAGTCTCAGTGTATCTTTGGGTATGCTGATAGTTGGTGGGTGAGCTCCTGTCACTGTCCAGACTGTGCCTTGCAACAAGCAGGCATGGGGAGAACATTGAGGCTGTAGACTGTACCATGGTGTGGTGGGCAAAACCCTGTCAGCTGAAAGTAGGAGTTCGCTAGTGCCACAGAGGTAGGCTTGCAGTCTTCTCGAAGCATTGGAAGAAATGGGTGTATGGTGGATTAACCCTGAGCAAGAAGCAGAGGTGTTGTTTGCAGTGCTTGAGCTTGGCCTTTACTTCGCTTTTTGCAAAAATGAGCAGCTGCCTAGGCAGTGCCCAGCCTGGTCTGGCAATAGCACAAGGATCTTGCCGGGCTCACCAAGCACGGCCTAGCATGAGCACACATGCCTGACACTTTAGTGAAATTGATTAGTTGGAATGTTTAATTTCTAGTCAGTTTAATTTGGCATGTGCCGCTAGTTCGGGGAGCACCCATGAGGCCTCTGAAGGCACCATTGCTCCCGCTAAATTTAGCAGCAGAACTTCGGCACAGCTGTACGTGTTTCTAGAACCAGCACTGTGGCACACTTGAACTTAGTGAGTTGACGAGCTCCCTTAGCTATCGCTTAAAATGTCTTTAGGGCAGTGTTCATTAAAAAACGTCCTGGGTCTGCTGGTAAGGGCAAAGGCAACAAATGTGGTTCAGGTGCCTTCAAAATTGTGTGTGTTTAGGGGCCGTCAAGCCTGCCAATGCATCTGCACAGTGCAGCTGTGCACACTTATCAAGCGTTTCATTTTTCCCATTCTGACTGTCCGTCCAGCTTGCACACTCAGTTTTTAAAGAGGTGTCAAGCCTCTCAGGTTTTTGTGATTTTGCACATGAGCAACTGAACTTTTCAGTCATAAACATCGGAAGCTTTCCTATGCGAGGTATGCAGCTGTCAATAAAAAGTCTTTGTTGGGCTTGCCAGCATGGCAGAGGTCATTGGAAGGGCAAGCGTCTTCTCTAGTAGTCTGTCATGAAGCAGTCTAGTTTTGTTGTAGACAAACTTACTTGTTGGTAAGTGACGACTGGAATTTCTTGCCCAGATACTTCTTTTGACAAGCAGTGCTTTCATTCCATTGTCCTTAAAAAACTGATGCTGGAATTTTCAACCTTTCTTGTACCAAACCATTTGTAGTGCATTGCTAATCCAGATTAGTCAACTTGAAGCACGAGTACCTCTGCATCTTGTTCAAAAAGCCACAAGGCAGTAGTGCCTGTGGGACTCTTGGAGGGACTCTTGAATTTTCAGGCAGCAGCTCTGGCTCCATTCTCCTGATGCCTAGTAGATGTTCCGGCACTGCAGAAACTTCTCGTCCACGACACTTGAAGGGTGCATTTGTTTGGCAGCTGGAGGTTTTCTTGTGGTATCTGCTTGGGGCCAGTAAACTGTCTGCATTTTTCATTGTGGTCGCATTGTTTCATTGTTCTACATGGCATATATTGGTTGTTTTCTGGCTTCTTGCAAGGACAAGGCAGACGAAACTAGCATCATTTGGTTGCAGCTTGGGGTGGGTGATAGAGCAATGAAGTTGGCAGTAGTCACCATACCCCAACACTCAATGGAGTGAAGTTTATAATTGAAACCTCTCTAATGTTGGGAACTGAAAAGGCGAGAATAGCAGAGAGTAGTTAGTGACAACTTGTAACAACTTTTGGGCCAGCTTGAATATTGGGCCACAGAATTGCACCAACTAGCGTGGAAACATGCAATTCTAATAACTTAGCTTCGTGTTAACTGTCCAACATGTGAAATGGAATCTTGAGGCTTCAGGAAAAAGAAAACGTTAGTGGTATTGGCAACAGGTGTTTTTGTTGGGTCTGTTAGGAGCAGGGGAAGCCCAGAAAATCAAGCACGTGACTAAGTATTCAAAACCCTGGTTACCTCATACACTGATCTGTTGGAGGTATCTAAACATTTGGGGTGGTCTAAAATAGTAGTGGTTGGTGGCCATATTCCATGGCTGGAGTAAGAATTGCACTGTTTTGTTGTGGAAATTTCTGCCACTTTTGCTGTCCAGGAATTAGTCGTGCCTTGTGTTGCGTATACAAAACAAGGCACAAGGGTAGTTGCTAGGCATTTGTTGGGTGTTGTGCCTCTGGGATGTGTTCCTTGGGATATAGTAATGGGGTGAAGAGGTGGACTGTTGTCTACGTGGGCTGTGCGTGCAGGAAAAGGCTCATGCCCAGATCGTGCTATCTGCCCAACATCACCAGCACCTGGCCGTGGCTGCCTCAACCGAGGACGTGGTGGAAGAGCTGAATCTGCGCAATGCTGCCCTCTCCTCCTCGTCCGTGGTTGTCCCTCCCTCCACTGGAGCAGCAGCAGCCGAGATCACTGCCCTGCCTCCATCGTCCCTGCCTTCCTCCTCCACTGCCACGCCCTCAACTCTCTTGCCTGCTGCTGCCAAGAGGCATCTCGACAAGGCAAGTGCCCAGTTGAATGGATGGCCCAGAAACTAGGATTGGGGAAGCAGCACTTGGGGGGCTCTACACCTGCCGGCTGTTGTCTTTAGATAAGAAGGTTAGTTCTCGGTTAGGTTGGGTTGTGCCACAGAAAGTGTGTGTTTGTGTATTTCAAGTAGTTGAAAAGACCCTGTGCTGATGGGAGTGGTAATAATTTCATTTTATGCTTCATGACATTTTAGTTCTAGTGGTGCAGTTCTGCTGGCAGTGTTCTGACTTCAATCCGCCAAGGCTGTTCTTTGTAAGGGCATGCTGGTTGGCTAAAGCAGCGGTTGCGGCAGTTGCAGCATGTGCACTCTTTTCCGCTAGCTGTGGAAAGCCCTAAATGTCTGCAGTTATGTAAATGACATTTTTGAAATAAAAGTTTAATACACTCTAAACATTAATTGGTAAAAATAAATGAGCTTCTTGATCACTGCTTCTGGCTGCAGCTTCTGGGCAACTGCAGCAGTGTCATTGTGTGTGCCACTTTGATGTGTTGAAATGAATGAGTTGTAGTTCTAAAAGTGGCAGGCCTCGGAGATCACTAGTGGCCACACCCCATCTGCAGCATTGAATGCCGTAGAACAACAGTCGGGTGTCCTGGTTGAGTGTGTTTCAGTTTTGAATGGATCTCCAAGTGTGGCAATAGCAGGCACATTAATAGTTGAGCCAGTGATGCTTTGCATCATAGCTGACACCACAACTGCTTTGCTGCTTCAGCCAGTCTCTGCATGCTTCCGGGGATAATTCCCAGTGGGGATCGAAGTCTGCATGCTGACCTTGGTGCGGGCATTAAGCTTGTCCTCATCTTCCACATTTCGAATGCATTGCCAGGAAAAAGCAGCTCAGCATGCAGGATGGCATTTTTGCCTGACCTTCCTCTCCTGCCGTGTCGTGTGTGCTGTATTTGCGACTGTGGGGCTCAAGCCTACTGGTGGTCGTAGTAACAGTGTTGTGACTCGTCCCAGGTGAAGGCAAGCAGTGGCAAGCAGCAGCTTCCCCCAGCTGCTGGTGCAGCTGTTACCGTCCCAACTACTAAGGACGCCAGCACTAGCATGGTGTGTCCTCCCGGTGGGGCCTCTCTGCTGGGCTCATTTGGAGCTGCGCCCCCACAGGCTGAGGGGCTTATGGTAGCCGCACCTGCGCGCACACTTCATGAGGCTCTGGGCGAGATTGTTACTGGTAAGTGGTACATAGGGTGGTACTTGCTGGTGGGCTCTTGCTTGGGCAACACCTTTCCCAAAACCTTCCGACTGTTGAGGCTGTTGCCAGTCACCTTGCCTTTCACTTGCATTTAGTGCACCTGTTGTGTACATGAGGGCACATGGTGGCCTTGGGCCATGTATAGCAGCAGATGCTGGCAGGTTTATTTGCGTCTGACGGTAGCGTTTTTCCTAACTCGGCTCCTTGCTGCACCTGCTGCTGTGCTTGGATAACAAGATTGCTTGTGCCACCCGTTGAGATGCATGCATATCAGTCTCAAAGGTCAGCAGTGACTGTTGTCAGCCACATATGGCACTGTGAAGGAAAACATAGTTCCTACAATTCAAAGGTGCAAAAACATTGCTGTGTGCAAAATCATTGGTGCTTAATGGAACAAAACTGGGCTGTTTGCACTGCTCACTGCTAGTGAGGGATGAATGTTGTTAAAGGAAAACCAAAAAAAGTAATAATTTCTGAGCTTTGCGTCCCGTTTTGGCCTGTGTAGGAATTGCTGTACTGCAGCCAACTCTTAGATACGGACTGTGATGTACTGAATGAATAATAGTGATTGTGAAATATCTAACGGTTAGTTCTATGAAAGCAAAGCTTGCCTGTAAGGAATGTGGCTTTCAAATTTGCAAAAAATGGCCTTAAAATTCAGTTTTCAAAAAGTCAAAGTATCTGCTCGTATATGACTGGTTTCATTCCTGAAATCAATCAGGAAGTAGTATGAAAAAAATGTTCCATTAATTGCAGTGTTGCTGTAAACGGCACCACGGTTGAAATATTAATTTTTTTAACCTGGTATCTTCAAGGTGCTCTCATGGGAGTATACTACGGGCGTGCCGTAGAGCTTTTTCTGGCGCTCTTGCTATCGTGCAACAATCTGCTACAAAGCAGTGAAAGCTCATTAATTCAAACTTGAGGGGACTGGAAAAAAAATCTCAATTACCAATATGACCCTTGAAAAGCGTCAAGATTTGCTTGCATCAGGGTAAACTTATTTGGTGAAAGACTAGGCAATGGGTGTCTGCTTTTGAGATAAGAATGGCACTAAAATGACTGTTTTCACAATTCTGTCAATGCTTTATTGTGTGCATACTGTTGAGAGCGTCGAAGCAGAACTGCTAGTAAGGGCCTCCCCGGCATCCTTCACGATGTGATGCGGTGGAGCTCTACTGCTACCGCGCCACACCCTCACAAGCAGTACCGTTGCGTGCAAAGGTTCTGCACTGCATGAACTACAAATGGCATACTGGAAGAACAGAACTATGCGGACAGAAGCAAAGCAGACTGCCCAGCGGCAAGAGGGGGGGGGGGGGGGGGGGGGGGGGGGGGGGACACTAGCGACGTACCAGTCAGCATCCAGAACAGTGCTCAGCTGTGTTAGGTTGTTTGGCTGATGTTGGCTGGTTGAGCCGCTGCCAATGTGGGCTGGCACGGAACTCAACTAAGCAGTCGAGCAGTTCTCTGCAGACAGGGGCCGTCCATTGGTTGTCACATCTTCTGTTGCATGCCATTGTCAGAAATGCATGGGCTGCAAGGGACTCTGCAGCATGGAATTCAGGTTTTGAATAGTAGGGTTATTTCGATCTCTTGCTGCGCCAGTCTTACCTGAACATGGCCTCCCTTTGGGAGCCTGTTCGAATTAAGCGGTGAGAGACCTGTAATGTCGCAATTAACTAGCATACAAGGCCATAGACGTTGGCAGGGGCTGAGCCTTCAGTTCAGATTATCTGGATTTCCGAATCAATAGGGTTTGAATTAACGAGCCTTAGCTGAAAAGGATGCCGTGCAGGGTAAGAAGTCTGCAAAAGTGTGCCAGGCCGAAGGCCAGGTGGCCATGCAATGCTGCATTGAAAAAGACTCCAAGGGTGCCTTCAAGAGAAGTAAATATGGCGCTTGTGAATGTGTTCTTCTGAATACTTTTTCTGAACAGAAGCTGTTGCTTCAAGCTGAGCTTGCATGTAACAACTTTTTCACAGGCCAGCTGCAATTTTGGCTGTGACTTGGTGCCGTGATCCAGCCGAAGCAGTGGGTACTGCATCTGAATTTGAGTTGCTGGCAAGTAAACCATGAGTGTGCAAAAAGGGGGGTAGGGGGGGGATCTTTGTGGTTAGCCCAACTATTTCTCCAAGCCTGGTCTGCCTTCCATGTTTTGAAAAGTGCCTACTGTAAAAGATTTTTGTTAACTTGCGAGAAGTCTGTGGCGCAGCAATACTTGTTTGCTGCTTGCCACCTGCAGCACATTGCATTGCTGCCTAAAGTCATTTTTGACAGAGAAATCATAGGCTGCTTGAAGTAAGAGGGCTTATGGGTAGCATTTATCATGCATCGGTGCACCAGGGAGTACAGCAATAGTCATTGCTGCATGGCCTTTGTATTTTGTTCTTGCCTCTGACTGGTTATCAGGGTGTGCATTATGTTGAGGTCTTGTTGAGTGCTATGTTTAGCACCGTTAATGTGCCCTCGTGCATTCTTTTCACCTGGCGATTTCATCACAAGTGGTAATTCTTGTGTAAATTTCTGAAATTGTAGTATTAAATTTGTTAATCTGCATTGGGGATTCTCTTTTGGGGCTGATAGTGTTGTTAGTGAAGTGGAAGTTTTTATCAGATTGGATGTAAATGTCATTTGCCACTGCCTAGGCAATTATCCAGCCTTAATTTTGTGACTTTATATTCAACTTATGACTCCTGAAACTGTGCCTGTAAGCTTTGTTTCTTCGGTAAACAAACTGAAGTGTAGGAACAAAATGAACATATATTGATAATGCAAGGGGTGATGTTTGTTACTTCACTCCAAACACTCCTGGCGATGAGAGAGCTGTGCGAGTACTGCAAGGGGCTGAGGCTGACAAAACTTTATTGTGCATAAGCGTAGGGAATTAAGGCAAGTTAGTAGGCCGTGGAGACCTTTGGCAATGCCGGCCCATTCAATGGCCTTGGACTGAATGTCGGGGTCATTGCTGGACCTTAGCTTATCCCATGCTTCTTTGGAGGGATCAGGCAAGAGAATCCAGGAAACTAGTCTAGACTGGGGGAAGAAAAACCTTTTTTACCGAACTGATACTGAAAGAATTTTATAAGTAAGGATCGGGGAATTCCACAGTTTTCTCAGCTACCCTGCCCACAATGCTGTCAGGATTCAGCAATAAAACGACACTTAGGAGGCATGTCTGTGGTGTCTGCAGTGTGCTCGGTCAAGGCAGCCATAGCATACAATCTTTGGCTCTATGCATCGAAGGCACAGTGCTGATTGGCTGTGGCCGTTTTTATGGGCAAAACGTTTGTTTCCATCTGCTGATTATACTTGGAATGTTCCTCTGCATTGCCTGAGAATTCTTTGGAGAACAACAGTTGGTCAGGCAAAATGTATTGCAGGACCCCTTTGATGGAACTGTATGTAAAAACTGGGCAGGGCTATGCTGTTGGTTCTGCTTTGTTCTCCTTACAGAGTGTGCAAATGAATGCTTTTGAACATGGCGCTTTCTGCGGGGGCTGCAGGGCCCACGGCAGCTGGCACACAGTGTGGTGGAGGAAGTGGCGCCCAGGTATCGATAACGGCACAGCAGGCAGCTGCAGTGTGCCCAGATCACCACCACCACCAACATCACCACCACCACCACCACCATGGTGGTAGCACTCACCCAGCTGCCTCCAGCCTGACCCAGCAGCCACCTACCCTTGCCTTCCACCCCGCAGCCTTTCCAATCCATGCCCAGGTGAGCTGTTGGAGGATTTATAATATGGCGGTAGTTAGGTCATGCCTAAATGAATATTGACGCCAAATTTTGGTAGCATGCTTTCTTCTCTACAATGATGCAAAAGACACTACTATGCATGAATCACCTTGCCTACAGCTGGTAAATTATTTGTAATAGAATTTTTGTCATGCTGTTTCGGTTTCAGTTTCAACAGCCGAGCAACGACTGTAACGTCATAGTATGCTTATAGGTCACGTGAGATATGAAATAAATTGGAGTAGCACGGACAATTGAGCTAGTTGGTACCTCTGAAAACTTTAGAAAGCGCTGCAACAGGGGACACAAAGAGAAAGAGACGAAGGACAAGCACTACTATCAACTGAAGTATTGGAAAAAAACAAGGTTAAGGGGGGACACGGCTCTTTGGCACCGAAAATCGGCCCAAAAAATTAGATTTTCAATCTTTTAATTTTCGTGTTCCTCGCACCATTCCGCATCTGTATGCAAATTTTTATCATTATACCCCACGTAATTAAGAAGTTATAGCAATTTAAAAATGCAGTACCACACCCACTGCCCTTTAAATTGTGGACAAACGACACCCAATTTCGATCGCCCGGTGCATCGAAACTACGTGCTCTACCGCGGCCATTTTGGTCTCGTTCGAAAGCGCAGGCTTTCGGCTTATTTTTTCTTTCGAGCAGCAACCCTGTACATGCGGCCTTCGCCAAAAAAACTAAAGAAAAAATTAATAGTGGCGCGCGCTGCTATTGGCCGGTTTAGGCAAGTGATCAAAATGGCGTCGTCTTGTTGGTTCCGGCAAGCTAGCCATGGAAAGCGGACGCCCGGCGACGCCATTTTGTCTTTCTGCCGACCACGCTAGTGCAACGCGAGAACCATGCCAGGAGGCGCGAAGAAGTACTGCTCTGTGCACAAGTTCGGGCGAAAGTGTGCAAAAAGAAAAAAACGTGTTAATGACGCGACATTGTTGCATACTGTGCAACAAGCAAGCGCCAGTGGTACGGGATTGCGTGACGGTCACGTTGCGGGCGGTGACGCTTCTCCGTCTCCGCTGGATAACGGCGGTGTTCTTCGTGCCGATTGTAGTCACGTACGAATTGACACCGCGCCTGTCATTAACAGTGACATAACTCAAGCGAGTGCCCGTGAGCAGTCTGCACTTGATCGACTGGAATCGACGCCGGCGACGGCACGAAAGACAGCGCTGTTCGCCGACGCAAGTGGTGCGTCCGCAGGATCAGACGCAGACGGAACAGCCTCCTATGCAATAATTGACCTCAGCGTTGCGAACGTCCTCTTGGATGCCGTGTGATGCAAAACGTGTCGCGGATGTGTGAGGCTGATTACCAGCGACCAGAGCTATGGCCTCACCGTGAAACTGATCGTGCTATGTGGCAACTGTGGTGAGATTGTGGCCGAGTGGAACTCGCGGAGGGTTGACTGTGAGAAAAAGTGCAATCCTTTCGAGCTCAATATTCTTGCTAGTCGAGCAATTCTGTCGATCGGTAACGCCTAGACAGCAATGAACGATATCTTTTCGGCGATGGGATTGTCGCGGCATGGCATGCACAACAAGACGTTTTAGCGGCACTTGAAAAACACACTGCAACCTGCTGCTACTCGAGCAGCCGCGGCAGCTATGGCACAGGCCGCGCAGGCAGTGGCGAAGGTATAGACCTCCTGCATGTTTGTAAACAAACGAGGTGGCGCTGCAGTCGCTAGCGAGCTCGTGGTAGGCAAAAGGTCGGGGAGTGGCGTCGCGGATAGGTGTTGCGCGGGTTTTCAAGGCTTGTAGGCATGTTTCCAGTTTTTGCGAATCACAGTAATGGTTGATGTTTTAAACTAGTAATTTCTTGAATTACACAAGCTCGCGTTGACCACGTGCGACGTATTCAGAGAAATAGTTTGCCACTGTGTATTGTATATATGGTTATTAGTAAACAGAAAGCGTTTCTGCCGTTGATTTAATTCTACACTAGGCATTGAATAAAATAGGAAGTTTTTGACACTCTGCTATAGCCAGAATGATATTACTTCGGAGCAGCAGTGAGAGGATGTGCTGGCGTTCTTTCGGCGGAGTAGACATGCGCTCACTGTCTGCTGACACACGTACCTGTCGCGCTGAGTGAAACTGGTGGCTGGTGTGTCACGCACCAGCCAGGCCGACTTCTGTCTCCCCTTGTTAAACTGGTCGATTTGGTGAAAATTTTTGATTTCTGGAATTATTTTCTTTCTTACCCTGGGGTGATCTGTTTCGTGACGAAAAAATTATAGCAAAATAATCAGTAGAAATTTATAAATTACGCTTTCTTGATGTGTTGTCGAAAATTGTGAGGTAATTTCTCTGATTTCTTTGACGCTTTCTTTGAGTTCATTGCCACATTTCTTTGACCAAAGCGCAAGCGAACAGGCCAAAAACGAGGGAATAAACGTTAAGTTTGTTTTCTGACCTTTCACATTTACTGCGATTGGCATCACTCACACCTTCGTAATTTCGTAACGCAGAAAAATGGAATGATTCTATTTGTCGCAAACGATTTCTGAGAGATTGAGAAGTGTAATAAATCTCTTAATTTTTTCCTACACGTGCAGTACTATATATATGTTCGTTATTTTTGTAAGAAACGTTTTCATGTAACTATGTATGCATAAGTAAATTATCATCTAAAAGAAGAGCTAACAGCGTCATCATGTAGAACAGGGCTTTGTGAACATGCTGGCATAAAATAAAATAGCGCACTTTCTACTCAATTATTTAAGACCTTGGGGTGACTTGACGAGGGTGTTAATTATAATGACTCAAGAACTGCACCAGGTATACGTAAAAATAAAGCGCATTACTGAAACTAGTGCAGCAGTTTAATATTTGCACCAAATTTAGGTACATATCGCATGCATAAATAACGAAAACACTTTTCATAGCCGCGTCCCCTCTGAATCTCGCCACGTGTCTGTTAGTAGCACGCCTGCTTCTCCAAACAAGCTTCGCGATCATGGACCACATCATGAAACATGGCACATGCGTGATGCAATGAAAAAGCATGTGGCGTTTAGCACACTTAAGATACGTTATTCTAAGCATGTACGTGACCGCACAAGAACTTACCAGACTTCTTTCAACTCGAATCAAATAATTACATCGGTCATATTTAAAAAACATTTTGAGGCATATATTAAATGCCATAAAACGCGTCATTTAAACATGCTGTGCTATTAACAAAAGAATGCATTCCTTGGGTACGAGTGAACCTGCCGGCGCCCCGTGCACGCCGGCTCAAGATGATAAATACGTGCACAGCTTTATATGTGCTTTTTTTCTTTGCACAGTTATAAGCGCACCATGCTGATGTTCAGGTGAATGAACGCAGTAACTTGCATGCTTATATTAAGTAGATTAAGTGGCAGTGCCGATCGACTCCCAGACTTCGCGTTTTACTACCGCGGCCCATTCCCTGTTAGCCAGTTTCCTAATGCGGTATTTATCTGCGACAAACCTATCGGGGCTAATTTAAATTTCCTTTTATGCTACTACGCGGATCCAACAGTGATGCAACTGGTCAATACATGCTGCTTCTGCAGTGCGCAGGCATGATGCAGCCGCCGATAGCTAAGGCAGCTGCAGTAGGCACGGGCAGGCGGAACCTGTTTTGCCTACCATGCAAAAGTCTCTCCTGACATCAGCGCCACCGCATCCTCGTGACGTCGCGGGGTGAAGGAGGTCTATATGACGACTTGTGTTTTGGGCACAGGGGGAACATTGCCGTGTGTTACGACGGCACATGGATGACGCGAGGGCACTTGTCACATATAGGCGTCGGTGCCGTAGTGGAACTCTTCACTGGTTATGTGCTCGATTATGTGGTGCTGTCAGACTTTTGTCTGGGCTGCGAAACTGGCCCAAAGCCGAACACTGACGGCTATGAAAGCTGGAGATCGCGCCACGAGTGCCAAAAGAACACCAACTGCAAGGCTGGCCAAATGGAGGTAGAGGCAGGCAAAATTCTATTTGAGAGGTCTCTACAGCGGCCACAACATGCGCTACACAACGATGTTATGCGATGGGGACAGCCGCACGTTTAATGCCCTTCAAGATGCTAAAATCTGTGGCTACATTGAAGTAGTCAAGGAGGATTGCATAAACCATGTGCACAAGCGTATGGGAGCAGCTTTGCGCAACCTCTTGCAGAGGCACAAGGGTGCAGAGGAAGGCTCACAGCTGATCTAGTTGACAAGCTAGCTATATATTATGGCCGAGCGCTAAGGTCAAATGTAGGTAATGTGGATGCTATGCAGCGAGCCGTGATGGCGACATATTACCACATCACGTCTACTGATGACTGCCCCAATCTACAAGAAAACTAATCAGATATTTGAAATCAGCATGCAAAAATATACAAATGGTGCAAGTTTCAACCAGAGCCGCCCGTAAATAAGGAAAAAAGTTCTAAGAGGGCTGTCCCCCTTAAATAGCTCACACAAGGCAGCCAGCAGCGCATGCGCCTACCCCCAAAATGACAAAACGAATCACTGTGTCGAACCAAGATACCGAATTTCACAATCATGGATTACAACAGATGGTATGCTGACGCACTTGTCGGAGTTTTTGTGAATATGATATGCCTCAGATAATTCCCTTGTTAGCTGATTGGAATGCCTATACAGAATGTTTGTTCTATTGAACAGAGGTACACATGCATTTTTGTCCAACGAGCTAGAATTGCAGTCTCTGTAATTAATGCAGGGCCAAATTAGAGGTAGGAGCCCCCTTTAAAGACGAATTATGTTGGTGCAGCCGTGTGTTTACACATTATGACTGCGACCAAACCAGTACCAACAGTATGACTGCGACCAAACTCGCATTGTGCATTCAAGTTTTCAGTTCTCCTTTAAGCCTGAATTAACAAGGTTCTATTGTACACATGATATGGCAGCTTGGCTACTGGCAGCAGTGCTACAGTGAGTTCAGATAAGGTCCAAAAAATTAAGCAATCGAGCAATCAGTTGTGATGCGTCCGAAATTTCAGGTGCTCTATAATACATTGGCTCTGTGGGGAATTCACACACCTCTGCTTTTTATTCCTCGCCTTTCTCAGTCAAACTTCTTGGCCCTTTAACAAAGGAGTAAGCCGGGATAGTTGGTACATTCTTTGCATGAAAAACAGCCCTTGTAAAAAGCCCTTGTGAAAAAAAGCTTGTATGCACTGGCCATATGTATGTCGTTGTTTGCATTTGTACAGCACAAGGTTTAGTATTGCTTTTTCAGCACTGGTCAACAATAATCTAGTGTGTTTAAGCGGGGATGCGGGTTTCAGAGATAAAATTTTTCATTTTTTTTGCATAGAGCAATGAAATTTGGCATGCTTATTAGAAAGTCAACTGAATGCTTAAATACAAAATTTCAGTGCAATGTCTTAAGGGGGGACACGGGTCTTTGTGAAAAAATTTTTAATATTGAAGTTATTGCCATGAAACTTTGTAGGTACACATATTTCAGCATGCTGATCTCAAATATGAAATTAGTTTCTACAATTTTTTTTCTTTCTATTGTATGTAGTTTTTTATGAGAAGAGCTTCTGACAGGGTTTTAAAGAAAGCTGCTGAACAGATTCTCATAATCTGTATGTTGCTAGATTCTAGAAGGATCAAGGATTGCAACAAGGGTAATAGCATGTTTCTAGCTCTTCTAGTTCAAAAGTTGTGGTCATCTAAAGTTGTGGTTGAAGAACTGAAATTTTTATAACGTTAATTTTAGCAAATAACAAATTTGTGTTTACACGTAGCTACCATCTGAAACCCTTATTGCAATCACCACCTATTTAGGTACTAAACAACACAAAAGTTGGCAAAATCTGATGAGCAGAAGCAGAGATAGGCTTGTCATTAGACTGCCATGTGACGAAAATAATCGAACTGAGAAAATTGCAAAAAACAATTTACAATGTTTCCAATGCCTTCTTTGTGCAAAAAAAGTAGCGTCTAGCTTCAGAATGCCCCAGGCGAGTAATGTTCATCAGTTTTTCTTTGGTGACGTCGCTTTGCGGCAGAGATGAAGCAGGCTGAGGCTGCACGCTTCTGCTCGGAGCCTATAGCTCGGCGAGAGTCTTTCTCCTGTGCCCTCTGGCTGGCTATGTGGTTCTGTTCCACTTGGAGCTCTTGCAGAATGCGTGACGCAGCCTCCTGTGTCCCAGAATTAAACCGCATGACTGCCTCAGCGACAGCCGCTTCAACAGATATCAGTGAAGCATGCTTTGTCTTAGGCATCAAGGACCAAATCACTGAATGCAGTGCCTCATTTGCATTCTGCATTTGTCCTCGCTGGCATCTGCTGAGTAAGTCTTTGTGTGCAAGGCGCTTGTACACAGGTAGCAATGCTTGGCTGACGTAGTCGGGCAGGTTGTAACGGTGTTTCGGTGGCTGCTGTCCCCTTGCAATCGCAGCATTCTGTTTGCACCACGAGTTGGTACCTCGTGGGCATAGGCCATGGTTTTGGCACTTGTCGGTCAATGTCACATCATAATATGTGGCCATTACTGCCCGATGCATTTGCTCGACATCGCCTGCATTAGATTTTAGTGCCCAACCATAGTAATTGCTGAGTTTGGTGATAAGGTCTGCAGTCAGTCGACCTTTACCACTCAACCTTTCACAATCCTCTGCTTTGTGCTTTTGGAGAAGAATGCGCAAAGCACTGCCCATCCGCTTTTGTACATGATTTGTACAATCTTCTTTTTCAACTGGTATAAAACCATATACCTTTGCTTCCTCTACCGCACGGAAATGCTTGCTATCTCCATCGCAGAGCATTGTGGTGTAGTGCAGGCCGTGCCGCTCCAATGATCGTTGGAAGAGCATCAGAGCTGCATCCCGGATTTTGAATCTGTGTTCTTTTGGTATACATGCTGTGCCTTCCATGCGTTGTACTGGGGGTCCTCCTCTTTGGGTGCATTTTTGCAGCCAAGGCAGTAGTTGCACAGCACTACATAGTCTAACACATAGCCTGAAAAAAGCTCTATGACAGAGCCCTCACCAATGTGGGACTGGTGCCCTCTCGTCATCCATGTTCAATCGAAGCGGACTGCGATATTTCCGGGATTACCGAAATTCAGTTCTCTGTATAGTTCTTTCACTGAGGAAGCACAATCAGTCAGCACACTTTCAGCAGCTAGCGTCGCGGCAGGCTTCAACATAGACTTGAGGTGTGCTTGGTAGGTCTTGTTGTGAAGACCCCTGTGGGAGATTCCCATGGTTGAAAAAAGTCATTCAGTGCTGTTTGGCCGTTCTCTGCAGTTAGCGCAGCCCGGGCAGCAAGAATATTTACCTGGAAGGGATTGCACTTTGCGCTTCCAGGTAGACGCTGGGAACTCCACTCGCGCACGACATCGCCGCAAACAGAACACTCCGAGCACAACTGTACAGCAACACCGTATTCGCGAGTGCTTTTCTGGATGGACACTACGCCACCGCACTGGCGGCACACGGTTTTTTCGAGCAGCCGGTTGATTGCTGACAAATCGACGATCGTGTACATTGCCGTCGCCGCCGGGCCTGTGTCGCCTCTATCAGTGCGAAGAGTCTGCAGCTTGCGCTCGGTCGCAGATATAGAAGAGAGCTCTGAAATTCGGGCGTCAGCTCGTTCTTGTAGTCGCTCCAGGTCTTGGCGGCTCATAAACGTCGTGTCGACGCGCGTTCGTTGCTGGCGGCCACCCGTGTCATCGGAGTCGGCCGCGGAGACGCCCGTCACGACACTTTCAACTGTCTCGCTTCGATCACTTGCTTCGAGAGCGCATGGACGACCTTCCACTGCATCCTTATGCTTGTTAGAAGGCTTTTTACGTCTTTTACCGAACTTGTGCGCAGTGCGGAACTTTCGGTACGGTGGAGACATAGCTCGCTTCCAAAACCAGGCTGAGACTTCAAAATGGCGTCGCGTCCGTCGGCAGCGCGGACCCTAATAAAATGGCGTGGGCCAATGAGCTGCGCCGGTTTTGAAACGTGACGGGCAATGACCAATGGCACAGCGAGATTCTGTCTTTCCTTTTTCTTCTTTTCATGGCTAACAAAGCGACGCTGCGCGTGCAGCTCCGATGGAGAGCAAGAGACGCTCTTTCAAACGAGATCAAGATGGCGGCTTTCTGGCGCGTCATTTCAAAATGGTGCGCAGTGCAAAATGAGCATTTTTGAGGTTCTTTCGCGAGACATTCGGTCAGAATACTCCCGTTATTTGGCTTTTTCTGAAAAACTATGGGTTTCTCCGCTTTGAAACTTCACCCACATATAGAGAGTGACCTCATGGTCACGAATAATCCAAAATTGAAGAACTGATTTTTCCACAATTTTTCGGCCGCAAAGACCTGTGTCCCCCCTTAAGTTGCTTTGACATTATAAATTGTTATATGCTACATCCCTATACCATACTTGCAGAAAGCCTGGCGTGACAACAAAAAACGGTGCATGTGTAGTCACTTTTAAATTTGACCCAAAGGAATGGTTGATGCTGTGGCATTCTCCAAACATTTTCAGCACCCTGAATTTTTTTTTTACATGGAATGTTATATCAACACTTGCATAATATTGTGACTGACTAGGAGACGATGAAGCAGGCAGTGGTGCGGGCAAGAGCGCTCGTACTAGGCTTGCAGCCATTAAGTCATATCATCATCATCTGTCATCACGTCTAGTTCTTCGGCTTGCCGTCACGCAACAATATATTCTATGTCAAATTAGTTACATATTAAAAAAATGAGAGTGATTAAAAATATAGGAACATCACTGCATAAAAAATTTGTCAAGGTACACAATGCAAAAAACGGCAGGAAAATCCATGCAGTCATTGTCATGCTATGCTTTGTACAAGCAGGGCAGTCTGGTCAAAAGCACTTCAGAGAAAACTGGCATTTTGACAGATTTCAGTCGGTTATTTGCTACCTAAGGTCACAAAAACATTTTTAAAGTCACTTCTGGGTGGCTTTCTGGGAGAATTTTTTGGGATATACAGTCAAACCCACTTATAACAATACCGCTTTTAATAATACCGTATTTACTCGCGTAATCCTCGCACTTTTTTTCCCTGAAAATCAATGCGAAGTTTGGGGGTGCGATAATTATGCGGGGAAAATTTTCAAGCAAATGTTTCGGAGTGTTAAATGCAAAGATGAATGGGTGCAAGATCAGGATTGTCAGGTCCACAATTGTAAATATAACAAAAACATTACTTTCAAGCGTAACTTACCTTCGTTATGAAAGTACAGGGTGAACGTAAGCTCAAGCTGCTAAAGCACTTTATTTGCCGCGCGCAACCTCCCCGTCACTACTCGCGTTGCGTACGTCCTGCAGGCAATTCTACTCTTCATCAGAGTCCGTGTCGACACTGGAATCGATGGTTTCTTCATCTTCCGATGCTTCTTCGTCGTCCCACACCAGGTGGTCCTCGGTCGCATCCAGGGCGTTCGAAATTCCTGTTTTCTTGAAGCTTCTGGCCACCATGTTTACATCAATCATCCCCCATGCCTCTGATACCCAGCTGCACAACAGCTCCACGTACGGTCTTTTGATCTTGCCGCCCGGCATCGGAGCATATTCACCTTCGGCCATCCATTCTGCGTACAGCCTCCCGACGTCATCTTTAAATGGCTTGTTCAAAGATACGTCAAGAGGCTGTAGCATTGATGTGAGGCCACCGGGTATAACAGCCAGGTCCGTGCGCAGTTCCTTGAACTTCGCCCGAACCGACTCTTGAAGATGGCCCCGAAAGCTATCAAGCACGAGGAGCGACGGAAAAAGAAGCGCTCCCGGTCGCCACCCCCACACAGTCTTCACCCAGTCCACCATAAGGTCCACGGTCATCCACCCCTTTTCTTGGACGCGCACGTATATACCAGGGGGGAGCTTTCCTTTCGGGAGGGTCTTCCGCTTGAAAATGACGTACGGTGGGAGCTTCGGCCTGTCCGCCGTCACGCCTAGCATGACCGTGCACCTCTGTTTTTCGGCACCTATAGTCCTGACGTGCACAGTCCGAGCGCCTGTCTGTTCGACTGTCCTGCTGCTGGGCATATCGAAATTCAGCGGAGTTTGGTCCGCGTTCCCTATCTGGGAGAGCAAGAAGTTTTTCTCCTGCCGGATCCTGATAACGAATCGATGGAAGTCCACTATTTTCTCTTCATAGGCTGTGGGCAGGCGCTGGCAAAGCGTCGTTCGCCTCCTGAGCGAGAGCCCATTGCGCCACATAAATCGTGTGGCCCACCCGTTACTAGCGCAGAAGTCTTGCACCGGGATGCCCTCCTTTCGTGCGAGTACGAGCGCCTGGTTCCGTATCAAATCAATCGACACAGCACACCCATCCGCTCATCGAGCCTTGATATATTCCAGTAAAGAGGATTCGACGGCAGGAAATTTCCCAGTCTTCGGTCCACGGAAGGCCCGGCGCATCTTACCAGTCGTCTTGAGTTCGTCGTGCTACCGTCTCCAATACCGGACGCAAAACTCGTTGACGCCGAAGTGTCTGCTGGCGGCGCAGTTGCCATGTTCCAACGCATACTCAATAGCTTTTAGCTTAAAAGCAGCTGTGCAGCTTGCGTAGCGTCCCATGCCGAAGCGCCACAAAGAGCACGGTGCAACACGCAAACAAGGCAAACGAGGCCTACGAGACACCGGAGAGCTGGAGACACCTTCGCAAAATGGCGTAGCGGTGGTGAGTGGATGAGCGGTAGCGGCGGTGGCAGCGGATGATAGCACAGTACCGCCGCCTAGTAGCACGCGCGCCCAACCATGGCAGTTAGTTGTGGCCGCAGTCAATAGACGGTGATCGCTACGACAAGCAGACGGCTCGCGGCAGTAATTTTGGGGGTGCGATGATTATGCGGAGAAAAAAAAAAATGTTCCAATTTTTGATAGTCAATGTGGGGGGTGCGAGCATTATGCGAGTAAATACGTTATATCGGATATAGCAATGGACAGCCGCGGCACCGTCACCTTTGCAATGTGTTCTATGGTAAAATAAACTGCTTATAACAGTGCTATCATACTAGATTGTCGGTTATAATGCAAAAACCGAAAGATTGACGTGCCAGGAATAATGGGACATGAGGATAAAGATGCATGGGAAAAAGTAACATATGCACTGATATAGTTAAGAATCGCACAATACAACTGTATGTTCTCGTAACAAATTTTTGATATCGGAGTTCGAGTGGCGGACAGGATCAAAATTTTCTTCATTTAGTGTATTAAGATCAGCATCGTTTTTTAGTACAGGGTAATCCACTTATAACGATACCAGATATAACGATATATTGCCTATAATGATCAAATTCTTTAGATTTATCAGTTCTCCCATTACCCAAATGTAAAATTAAACCGTATTTAACGATACAATTATTGGCCAAATAACGCATACAATGATAGGATTCTGGCCTTCCGGAAGGTGTTTACCACCAAAAGTTTGATAAAAATAAAATACCCGCACGGTGCTAACTCCGGAACCCTCCCGCCGTGGTCGGCTGCTGCCTTGCGCAGCCCCAGCCTCGGTGACCAACTCTGGGCCGTCCAGAAGGCTCGTGAGGCGACAGCGAGGCAATACCTCGACGTCCCCACGTGGGAGACCTAATGCCCCGTCGGCGAAAGCTCTGCAGGACCTTAAATAAAGGTGTTACCAACCAACCAAAAGTGCATTCGGTACAACCGGCACAGTCTAGGACAAAGATTGCTTGCTGTCATTCGCGTGAGGCGATGGGATACTTCGCATTTCCTTATGCCTTGTTTCACAAGTGCTGCTAATTTTCTTCAGTTTTGCTAGAGATATGATCTTATCTTTTTCTTTTACATAAGACTTGTAGCACAACAATATCCTGTAATTATGCAATGCGAATACCGGAAGAATATGGTACTTTAAAAAGAAATCTCATGTGGGAAAACACTAGGAAGCATTTTCTATGCAACCCACAGCCTTTTTCTGTAGCAGATTTAATTTTGACAAATTTGCAATTCCATTCGTTCACCATACAACGCTACAGTACTGTAGAATAGACGCTACCTGAGCATTATACAAAGGAATTTTAACTTTGGCTGGAAGAATATGCCTTGTGCGCGTAATGATCCCAATAGCAGAAGATAATTTAGAGCTTAGATACTCAATATGCATATTGCATGTCAGATGCTTATAAAAAATCACTCCAAGAATTTTGACCGAGTCTGCGATTTCTAAAACATCAGTACAGAGACGTGCATAGGCTGTTTTAATGTTTTTACTTTTCGTGAA
Organism: Amblyomma americanum; assembly: GCF_052857255.1. NCBI lineage: Eukaryota > Metazoa > Arthropoda > Arachnida > Ixodida > Ixodidae > Amblyomma > Amblyomma americanum. The sequence goes on along the minus strand of NC_135497.1, from coordinate 423,415,208 downwards.
TAAAGGACTGCTTTTGTTTATCTTGAATTTATTCGTAAAGAATTGACATCTGCCCATACTTTTGTACTGCTAAGCATGTTGTTTGCTGTGCGAGTTGGCAGCAGCAGTCATGGCCATGCAAGCAGCATCTAAGCAAAGATTGCCCCCTTTGTACGGGTGCTCTCAAATCAAGCATTGATCCGCAAGCTCCAACAGGATATATTTCACTGATCGCGGATTATCTGCCTAGCTTCTGCCCACAGAAGAAACCAGCAGTGCGCTGGAGGTTTTTTTTTTAGTTTTTTAAAATTAGATTTTTTTCCTGACGTTTATGTGATTTGAAAGCAGTTTCCCCTCTTAACTCTTTCTGTACCACACCCATTGGGCATTGTTAGCCTGCTAACGATGTTTTAGTGCACAGATTTCGGAACCTTCCACTTTCCTTACGCTGTGGTAGTTTTCTTTTTTCTTGCGAGGCGGCACAAGACTCGAAGACTCTGTACTGCGCTCATTGCCCACTAACGACGACTTCGCCGCATGGCTTCGGAGTCTGGTTTTCTTTTTCCCGCAAGGCGTCATTTTTTGAAAGCGTTCCGAAGGCTCGGTAGCATCAGTCGCATGTTGGCCTCCGCGTGCACGATGCACACTCTAAAGCGTCTCAGATCTCAGGACTCTGCTTTGTCTGCAGTAGATTTTATCGATGACCTGAGCAGCAGCGAGTTAGGAGATACAGTGAAAGCTCGTTAATTCACAACTCGTTAATTCGAAATTTTGGATAATTCGAAATAGTCATCGTGGTCCGGTCCGCAGTGCATAGAAGTCTATGCGCGTAACAGCTCGTTAATTCACTCAAAAATTGGCGCCGCCACCCATAATTCGAACTGTGCGCCGCCAAGCGCCGCTGTTGAAAACCATCGTTGGAAGCTTTCACGGCAGAACGATAGATGGCACAACCATCGGGGCGCCGCTAGGGTGCTGGAACAAGTACTAACCAGTCTTTCCTGCCGCGACTGCTTCGAGGAACGACGTTTTAGTGTTTTAGCCCTCGTTTTGCACGCCACTTGCTGTGAGCTTGTGTCCGCGAGATGTGTTTGCGTGGGAAATACTGCGCCAAGACGGTGGAGGATGGAGCTAGGGAAGCGTCAAGTTCTCCTCATTGTGGATAACTGCTCGGCACACAAAGTCGACGCCGTCCGCGGCAGAAGTTATGGGAGCACTGAATGTCGCGCGCCTTTTCTTCAGCTTTGAAGAGGGGGAAGAAGACTCCCTGCGTCGCATTCGCGCGCTAGAAGACCGAGTGACTATGGTAGCCCTCAGAGAGAAGAAGCAGAAGATGATAACAGATTGTTTTGCTAAATAAATGTTTTTCGTGCCCTCCGGGCATCAAACGCGTCCATTTTTGCTCACTTTCATTAGTTCAAATTTTGGTTAATTCGAACTGGCCTGGCGGCCCCGTGGAATTCGAATTAACAAGCTTTTACTGTAGTGCCTTTTCGTTGGGATTCAGTTCTGACAATGGAAACCAGCCTGGAACACAGGCAGCTGTCCTCTGGTGCCCGACTAGAGGGTTTCCTGTTACCTTGTGGCAAGAATGCTGTTCAAGATAGAAGTTAGATTTTTTTCACAAGTGGTGCCACATTTCGCTGTGAGACAGTGTTTTGTTACTGCGAAAACGAATTTTAAATTTTCCGATTTTGTGTTTTTTTTTTTTTCGATACAAATGAGCCTTTACAAGTTTTCTTCAATTTCTGCATAAAATTTGTTTTTGGCAATTAAAATTTTCTGTTGCTACGTGCAATTTGTTACAGCACTTTATATGCCTAAAAAGCACATTTATTTAGGTTTGCTTCGTGTATTTCAATAAGTTTTAAATGCAATAGTTTTTGCTGAAAAAAAAACGCAGTGAAACCTACAAAAATGGCCATTTTCCCCACGATCAGGAAAGAGTTAATAAGAGATGCCAGAATTGCAGTAGCAACTCCGTTACATGTGCATAGTTTTGTGTGTGGCAGCACCTATTTTATTTTTGTTTCTAAGCTCGCTATAAATAGTGCAATAGTGTGCATCATTGTTGACAGGCGGTGTTGTGCTTTAGATGTCTTGCTAGGCAGTGGTGGGAAACGTAATGAGATTTTTGTGATGGCTGACCTTAGTGATTTAATGGTGCTCAGGTTGACCTCAACTGGCAGACTGAGAGCAACCATGACACTGCTCTGACCCTGGCATGTGCGGGAGGCCACGAGGATCTGGTGAGCCTCCTTCTGAACCGGGGGGCCCACTTGGAGCACCGTGACAAGAAAGGCTTCACACCACTGATGCTGGCTGCCACGGCAGGCCATGCGGGCGTCGTCGACATTCTCCTGTCTCATGGTGCCGATCTTGAGGCACAGTCAGAACGCACAAAGGACACGGCGCTTTCGCTTGCCTGCTCTGGAGGACGTTATGAGGTATGGCTATGGTGTGCTGGTAGCTGTTAGTGGGAATTCCTGTGTGGCTTGCTTGTGTGCGTATCTGTGGGCTTGAAGCCACCTTTGCATGCAAGGTTGAGGCAGCAGCTGAAATTTGCCTTGTTTGTATAGTAGGCTATCAGGTAGAATTACCTTGGAGAGGAAAGAGCAGCCTGGAATAACAGGTTGCAGTGGCTTGTGTGTGAGCAGCTATATTTTAAGTGAGCAAATAGTTTGCAATTCAGATTTGATAGTAGCTGGCCATAAAATTTGACCAGGTGTTTTGAATTCCTTGTTCTGTATTTACTTGGTTCTAACGCACCCTTGATTGTATTGTGCACCCATTTTTCAAGGCACTGCACTGCATTTGTGTGTTGAGATGAAACCGTAACCGGGCTGTGTTTTCCAGTCTTTTTGATAAACAGCTAGTTTACAGCGGAGCTGTAAAAAGGTTTCAAAATGCACATTTACACCCGTTTACATTTGCTATGGCAGTGGTAATAAAAAAAAAGCAGGAAAGGAAATGCGGAAGAAATTGGACATTGACAGCTTGCAACAGGTCGTCACTTTTTTTTTTGTATGCATTTTCTGTTCGCTTTATGGTCAGCTGACACTTGATATGAGACATGACCTAGTGCTATTTGCTTTCCCGCACTGCCTTTGTTACCTAGCATGTGTGCATCTTTAAATGTTCCCAGCAGGGATCTTCCACTACTGTCTATTGACTAAGCAGATGCTTGATATCACTCAGGTGGTGGAGATCCTGCTGGCTCGTGGCGCCAACAAGGAGCACCGCAACGTGTCGGACTACACGCCACTGAGTTTGGCTGCATCCGGGGGCTATGTGAACATCATCAAGTTGCTGCTGCAGCACGGGGCTGAGATCAATTCTCGCACTGGCAGCAAGCTGGGCATCTCACCCTTAATGCTGGCTGCCATGAATGGCCATGTAGCAGCTGTGCGCCTTCTCTTGGACAACGGCAGTGACATCAACGCACAAATCGAAACCAACAAGAACACTGCCCTGACTCTGGCTTGCTTCCAGGGCCGCCAGGAAGTGGTTGCACTGCTGGTGGACCGCAAGGCTAATGTGGAGCACCGGGCCAAGGTACATGTAGCACAGAGCTGAGGGCATGCTGCAGCAGGGATGATTCTTGGGAGTCGTGTAGCAGAAAGGGCCAGATGATCTTCTTCCACAGCCAGGGGGCTGCCCCTGCAGCTTATGTAACTGTCAAATTATTTCCCGAGAAACGTGCCAAAATCGACAAATTGTTTTCGCAGTTCTGGGTGAAAATGACTGTTGTAATGCTTAAAATGCGCACTAAAGCCTGAAATGCGTTTCTCGTGGACAACTACCATCCTTTGGTGTTTAAAATTGCAGCCAACGCAAATGCCAAACGTAACTCGCTTTAGGCGTTGGGAGCAGCACAGCTTCAGGCCTGATGAATGCGACTCGTCATTGGTGATATCGGTGTGATCTTCCATGACGATTACAGCTAGGGGTTGGTGGCTGAAGGGTTAACTGCTGGCACGGCTTGTGACTGCACAGCATTATCCGAGGTGGGCATGCTATGGCATTTGTGACATTTGGCGCACACCTTTTAGCCACCGAAGAACAACTTTGCAACAAGTATTGAAATGGACCTTGCAGTAGCACTCGCAGCAAATGTTTCAGCAGGCAGCTACGGTGATTTTCGATTGGCTTTTGTTTTTTAGATGCAAGTCTTATGGTGCACTGTTGGACATGTCAAATTGTCACAGGTTATACGGTTCATTATTGGCAAGCTTCACTGTAGCCCAGATTGACTAGCTATGCACTGTGGGCACAGGGCTAAAAGGGAAGTAAGTAAGCAGGGAGGTTCTGTAGGTACTAGAATGGGTCAGCAGGTGCCTGGACACCTCGTCTGTGTACAGGTTCTGTTCGTAGCTTGGTTCATGCTGGCAGGTGCGTGAACAAGTTTTGCTTGGATGGAGCCCAGCACTCCTGACCCTGTGTGAATGTCCCATTTCAGACGGGGCTCACTCCTCTGATGGAGGCAGCATCAGGCGGCTACGTGGAGGTGGGCCGGGTGCTGCTGGACAAAGGGGCTGACGTGAACGCACCCCCTGTGCCGTCTTCTCGTGATACAGCCCTCACCATCGCTGCTGACAAGGGCCACTACGCCTTCGTTGAGCTGCTTATCAAGAGGGGTGCCGCCATTGATGTCAAGAACAAGAAGGGCAGCTCTCCCCTGTGGCTCGCGTGCAATGGCAAGTGCTCTTCCATGCACACTCTGTTGTGACATCTGTGTGCGTAGTTGAAAGAACTGCTAGTGGTGCAGTCCCAAGGCCTTCACACAAGCTTTTTGGTGCTCTGGGGAGTTTGTGGCCTCCAGGTTGGGCTCTGCAAACATTGCTCCTGTGAGACATGCTCCGAATAATTGAACAGCCCGAAAAATCCGGGAAGTACAAAAAATCACTTTATTGAGATAAGATCAGCTGAAAAAGTCACCGATTTTAACTTGCGGAAAATTTCTCTTGCTGGCGACGATTTGCGCCAAGGTTGTGCTTTCACTGTACACTCTAGATAGCAAGGTGACGGCGTTTAGCTGAATACTTCCCACTCTTCTTTGACGGACCCGGCGGCACAGGCGCCCTCACCACACTGCTCCTCAAGCACACGCAAAGACAAGGCACTTTTCGTTCAAAGCGGTGGAACCACCGGATGCAATCACAAAGCGGTGAACGGATGTAACGTCTGTGAAGACATGGTCGACATGGTCGGAGAAACCCACATGACGAAACGGCAAATGGCGAACTTTACCCGCCGCTCAGTGATTACAGTGCTCGGCTACTGATCCGGAGTACCAGGGTTCGAACTTGACCGCAGCGGCAGCGTTTAGATGGAGGCGAAGCGCAAAGGCGCTTGTGTGCTGTGCGACATGTCAGTGCACAAAGATCCCCAGGTGGTCGAAATTATTACGGGGCCCTCCACTACGGCACCTCTTTCTTCCTTTCTTCTTTCACTCCCACCTTCCTCCCTTCCCTTACAGCACCATATCAGGTGTCCACCGAGATGTGAGACACATACTACGCCATATCTTTTCCCCAAAACCCAATTTACCAATTTTCAACCTATGAGACAAGTGGTAACTGCCCGCAACAATGTTGGCGACAAAAGCAAGTTGACGGCGATGACAATCCAACTGCCACCTCGAAGTGTCAGAGATCGCAGGGGCCTCTACTGGCAAAAATGAGGTACCGAAAGTATGCCAAGCCAATCCAACTGCAGAGTAAATCCACCTCAGTCCAGGATGGGACCTTTTGTGCTGGCGAAAAGCCGATAAGATGGCCAATTTTGGCCCGCAGGCGACTGAAATTAGTCCAAAAAATCGAACTTTCGGACTTTCAAAGTCCGAAATATCCATCGCGAATATGTTTGCGCTTCTATGGGGTGACTGACGGTGCCTCATCGAAGTCCGAAATATCCTGAAAGTCCGAATTACCCGTTGGCTACTGTATAAAGTTAAACCTGGAGGTAACATACCTCCATGAAACGAATTAGTGATGTTATGAAGTTTCTCAATTCCCTAATGCTGCCACCATTGAAGCGTGTGTGAATTCCATGTAACGTAGGTGTCACACTGGGATCAGGTACTGCTGTAAAGGCACCAATTAGAAAATTTTGCACTTAGGTAATAGTAAAGCTGCAATGTAACGAATGTAACGAAATTGAAAAAAAAATGCGGGATTTTTTGTTTCGTTTTGGGTGCAACATAGTACCAATAGCACCTGCAGGTTCATGCAGAAAAGCTGACCTCCGAAGGTGTGCTGAGGGGAAGCCAGCTTTTTGAGTCGCCAGGTGTTGCTCGAAGTTTGATCTATTGATGTGTGATAGCCAATTTTTGTACAATGCAGCCATACATTTTCCTATACATTCACGTAGCTTTGCAGTGCACAGAAATTATTCAATTATAAAGGATAATTCGATCTGAGTTTCTGTATTTCTGTGTACATTTTTTTATATGGTGCTGAATCAGTCTAGTTTTGTTTATTTCAGTTGGAAAGACTGTGCATTATTTTTTTTAAAAGTTAAGGGCAACAAGAATTGCCTGTTTTTATTTTTTGTAAATATTTTTGTCCTACTGAACTAACAGTGATTTTATAATAAAAGCAGTTTTTTTTTTATTTTGCTATTCGAAAATTTTAATATTCGCACACCCCTAGCCGTATGTATACAGTTGCCGACCAATTTTTTGTACTCTGATCACTCGGGTTTGTGCAGTGTTGAGGAATAATTGTCACCGTTTTCAGGGGAACGTGTACAGTCAGACCAGAATGGAACACTCATATTGCCTATGAACAAAACAAATATTTTACCTGCACACTTTCAGCTGCAGTATACAACTAGCCTAATTTCATGTTTCTGGGAAAAGGGTGTACCAAAGTACATATTCCTAAACCAATTGTAAAAAATTATCTCGCTGCAAAGTAGTAAAGTACAACATATGCGAGTTTGTGTTTCATTCCGGCCTGACTACAAATTTACGACTGATATTTCAAACTACAGTAGAACCTTGATTATAAGACTTTTAGGGGACCACTTAAAGCTGTCGTATAATTGAAAATATCGCACAAGTGACGCATTTGCATAATAAGCACATCTGCGACTCGGGCTTTCAAAAATTAGTTATGCCCCTGCGTGTTAAGTATACATCTTAAGCACCTCCAAAATGATGATTTGGACGATGCGCCAGAAATGTGACTGCTATGACTGGTTGAAGACGTTTTGCAGCATGCAGTATGACCATGCCAGCGACTATTTCTGTTCAGACTTTCTTAGGCAATAACCTCATGCTGGGATGACCATACAGTTGATTTCCCTAACGCTTTTTGTCAGTGAAGCGCGTGGAACAACGGCCCAGACAAGCTGCCTTGCACCGATGGCCTCAGGTCGCACACACGGAGTCAGAGTCGGAGCCGTTGGCAGAACCGTCATTACAAGCCGGTGTGCGCTCTGTCGCATCGGTATTGATTCCAATCTGGAATTAACTTGGTTCACGTCACTTCTATCAATAAAGTGCACCGCCAGTGTCTCTCATTCCTACCAGTAAAGTGCACCGCCAGTGTCTATCATTCCGGACAGTTCCCGTTTGCTGTCATACAAAGTGGGGTGTGCACATTTTTCTGTCTCGTATAATCGAGGCTTTTAATGCATTATCCGTATGGGAGATTCATCTGGCCCGTGCCAATTCATCTTAAAATGCGAGTCGTCGCATGAACGGGGAACGCCTAATCGGGGTTCCACTGTATGTAGAGCTTGAAAGATCAGTTTTTCAGACTAAATTACCGTATTTACTTGCATAATGAACCCACTTTTTTTTTTTTTTTTCAGAAAAGTTGACATCAGTTTGGGGGGGGAGTTCATTACGCGGGAAAAAAAAGATTCAACCGATTTATTTGGAAGGGTCGATATTTCATATCATACCTCCGTCCGATCTTCCGTTATCAACAAACGTGCGTGGTCAGACAGTTCGTGCCGCTGGTGTTTAGCATTGTTCATTATGCGAGTAAATACGGTAGTTAGTGAGCATCACTGGCACAATCAGCCAACTCTTCATTGCCGCAGAATGCATCATCATCTATGCAAAAAATTCAATGTGCATATGGATTTGCTAGGACCAATGTGGTGATTCCTGTGCCTCATTGTTGCTACTCAAGGCGTTGGTACGCTTTGCTCTTCCTTTTGAGGTTGAATGCACCGCAAGGTTGTGGTTATTCATGGAGTCTTGAAATTTTCACCGCAGGAAATTAGTGGCTTTAGGCATGACTTTACCCTTCAAAACCTGCTGCTCTTCCTTTTGAGGTTGAATGCACCGCAAGGTTGTGGTTATTCATGGAGTCTTGAAATTTTCACCGCAGGAAATTAGTGGCTTTAGGCATGACTTTACCCTTCAAAACCTGCTGTTGGTGAAGGGCCACCATTATGAACCATGCTTTCAGCAAACCAACTCCAAAAAGTTATTGAAGCAAGCAAAGTCTGCTGTGGCTTAGTTATTCTAAATTAATCTGGCACAAGCCCTGGGCACTGATGTTACGCATCTTTCCTTGGTTAAGGAGAGATGCGGGTCTTGACATGATCAAAAAATGTGAAAATTCCAATTTTGCAAAAATGGCATATTCTTGATCTGTACATTCTGAAGTAGCTGCCTAAAAAGTTTCAAGGCCTAATTCGACCTTCAATTACTAAAAAAATTGCATATTTCTTGCCTACGATGACCGGAAATGGCGATTTGAGAGTGAAATGCGGCAGGACTTCGTGCCCGTTGCTTCCGACTGCGTCCTTGATGGCCGCCATCTTGGTTTTGTTTGAAAACTGGTCCCCTTCCCCACATCCTGGTATTACTCACATCTTCAAATTAAGATTTTCTCAGCTCTGGGTTTTTTGCCAATGGGACTAGCCTTATTATGTTTTTATAGTGCAATTTCAATTTTATACCGTTGAATTCGGAAAGAACTGAACTGTGGAACTCTGCTGTTTTCGTTTTGGCTGAATCAAACCTTGCATATTTTGTGAACCATAATGTCACCTAATTTCATAATTATGGTACCTGGACATTATTAACATTTTTATACGATGATGTACCTCAAAAACAGTATAATTAGCATAGCTTTAGATGGCAGCCCTTTGGCTACAGCATTATTTCAATCGAAACCAAAAGATGCTTAAAGAAAAAGTGTCTTAATGACCCATAAGTATTTAGCTAATTAGGCTTCAGTTATTTTCGCATATTGTAGGAACTAATTCAGGTGTACTTTTTGAAAACAGGAGGAAGAAACACATATATACATCCAATTTTATTGTGAAATCTTTAATAATAAAAATTTTTAATTTAAGACCAGCATCTCCCCTTAAATATATCTTCCTAACTTTGACATCGCTTTATAAGGAGGTATGCCCACAATAAAAATAGTGTGCCTGTTAGAGATTGCTGACAATGAGAGCTGCCATTGAATGAATATGAAGTAAGCAACCATTGCACGTGAATGGTTTCGGATGTTGCCAAGCTGAGAAGATGGTCAGTGAGCAAATTTCCAATCACATTGCATTTGGTCGCTGTGGCTGTCCAAGGGAGTATAACTGGTCCTCGGAAGAGGCCCTCCTCCTGTACAAGTGGTGCTTGTCAACCTAAACTGCATGTCGTGGGAGTGCATTTACAGTTGTGGCTAAGCGACACCTCCGCATGCAGGTGGGTACCTGGACGTGGTGCAGCTTCTGGTGGCAGCGCAGGCAGACATCGATAGTATGGACAACCGGCGGGTGTCATGCTTGATGGCCGCATTTCGGCGGGGTCACGTCAAGGCTGCCAAGTGGCTTGTTAAACAGGTGGCCCAGTTTCCGTCGGACCAGGAGATGGCTCGCTTCATGGCCACTCTGGGGCCGGACTCTCGAGACCTGCTACGCAAATGCCACCAGTGCACCGAGGTTATTCACGCAGCCAAGGAGCGCCAGGCGGCAGAGGCCAACAAGTGTGCCTCTTCTCTACTGGAGGAGCTCGACCTGGAACGCTCACGAGAGGAGAGTCGGCGAGCTGCTGCAGCTCGTCGGCGAGAACGCAAGCGCCGCAAGAAGAAAGAGAAGCAGGAGCAAGTGAGGATGATTTGCTTGTTGTGGCAGATATTTGCAGCCTGCGAATGGAAAAATGAGTGCCGGTTCATTGGTGCTTTGGTCATGTCAATATGAAGTGCATGAAGAAGCTGCAGTTGATTCAAGATTTGCATTATTCAAACCCGTTTTCAGCCCGCTTTGAGTGCAAATTGTCGAACGTTGGCTGTGTTTTGTCTTTCTGCAAACTTGACCTGCAGTAGGGATGAGGATACTGGCCATTATAACTGGCATTTTTTTTTTTTTCATTGAGGGCAGTGATTATGCTGCTAAAGGAAAAGAAAGGGGGGGAATTAGGTACATAATCAGCAGGTCACTGCAGGGGCCCATTGTTGAAGTAACTGAATTGAAGTTGTGTGTAAACCATTCCTAGTTTAGTGCCAGGGTTCTCCATAATTTGATGGCGTATGTGCTTGCAGATGCGGTTGGCAAAACTTGAAGCTGAGGGCGGGGACAAGGCAGCTTCGGCAAGTGCAAACAACGGCAAGGACTCTGATAAGGACTCCAAGAGCGAAGGAGACAAGCAACCAACTAGCTCCCAGTCAGAGGACGATGACGACGATGACGAGGAAGAGGAGGAAGAAGACACCCGAACCATGGCTGCTAGTGCCGGCAGCAGCAGGAACAGTCGGATAGCAGAACTGGATGAGCGGCTACCCAATCCTGGTGGGGCTGGTGGGAACCATATGGCTACCATTACAACAGGTGAGCTGGCAGCCACTGAGGTTGCTTGTTTTCCAACAGTGGTTGGTTGTTTGTTGAAGGCGTGATTTCTTGATCACTTGTGACCAAGTTGACAGCTTGCTTTTAATAGGTATACCTGTCTGCACATGCCTGCACAGGATGTCTGTAGCAGCCATGTTGGACTACTAGCTTCATCTTCTGCACTAAGGGAGCATGTTGACATTGTTATATAGAGGTACAGCTCACCTTGTTTATATGGAGGACTCGTGTTAGTTTTTCTGCAAATAGTTTTCAATGCCCTGTTACCTTGGATGTTGTAAAAACAGCTGAAATTTCCAGGTATGCAATCTACTCAAGTTTGCAGCACACTGATAATGGATTATAAAGATGTAAGCTATCTATCTCGCATTAATTTCCAATGCAGACTTTTTACCTTCCGTGCGAGCTGTGCGCTTTGCTTCACGGCTCCAAGGCTTTCGAAAAGTTGGCTTCTCCTGGCAGTTTACTAGCCTGGTGGTTAAAGAAGTATAGACACCTAATTTTGGTGGCATGTTTTCTTCTCTACAATGATGCGGAAGAAACTACTACGCATGAATCGCCATGTGGTATACACCCAAGACCGCTAAATAATTTGTAATTTTTTTTTCTCTCATGCTGTTTCGGTCTCGGTTTCAACAGCTGAACGATGGTTATGATGTCAAAGAGTGGTTTTATGTCACGTTAGGCATGGAAAAACGCCGATACAATCACTGCTTCATTTTAACTTACTGCAGTGCTGAAGCCAGCCTTCCTCAAGAGCCGGAACGTCAACGAATGTGGAAGCTGCGATTATATTGCAGTTTTTTCATGTCTCATGTGACCTGCTAGTACATGTTGACGTCACAGTCCTCATCCGGCTGTTGAAACCGAAACCGAAACAGCACTAGAACGAAATGCCATTATAAATTATTTAGTGGTCGTAGGTGCTAATTCAAGTATAGTAATGCATTACGCATCATTACAAACAAGAAAACACGCGCTCAAAAGTTAGGTGTCTAAAGCCACCTTTAACCATCTCAAAAGAGCACCATTTTATTATCTTTGGTATCCATTTGTCTCCGAATGTCTGCTTTGTGAGTACGCTGTTGCATGTCTGTGGTTCTGAGATGTCCTAAACTGCATGCATGCTGCAATGTAATCATTCTGCAGGAAGTATGTCGCCATTGCCAGACACTCTTTACTACAACCATTTATTTCTGAAAGATGTGACTACAGTTAAACCTTGATTTAATGAAGTTGGTAAAATCTACAGTTTACTTTGTAATGCTTAAATTTTGCTGCATCAAATTAGTCTCCTAGCATGCTAAGAATCTGCAAAAAATGCACTACGGATACCATATTTGCTCATGTATAACCCGCACCAAAATTCGAGAAATTCCATTTAAAAAGTGGGGTTGTGGGTTATCTGAATTTTTTTTTCTTTTGTGAAGGGGGGGGGAGGGGGGGGAGGCTTCACGGCAATGCGTGGCGGCTTCCCCCGTGTAGTCCGCCTTTCCCATCGTCATCGACGCTCGTCAAGCCGATGAGGGATCCACATTCATAGTCTGTTTATTCTTCCCCACGCCATTGGCCACGTTTTATTCAGCCAGGGTTGTTGAGCCTTGTGTCAGGCGCTGTTTCATGTGCTACACCTCAGTTTGCACTGTTTGCCTGCTTTGTTTTGGCGTCATGAGTGCGACTCGGCGGCAGTGTTTCACAGTGAAAGAGAGGCTAAAGATTATAGCCACTGCTGAAGAAATCGGCAACAAAGCTGCTGCGAGACAGCATGATGTCGAGGAGTCTTGCATTCACGACTGGAGGAAGAAAAAAGACATGAAACTACGAGCCCGGGACAGGCTAGCGTCTCGTGGTCCGAAGACTGGCGCGTACCCCCACCTCGAGACGCAGCTTGCCAAGTTCATTGAGGAGCAGAGAAGTCGTGGCCGCGTTGTTTCGACTGAGGTGGAGCAAATGGAAGCCCTGAAGTTGGCCCAAGAAATTAACATTTCACGCTAGTTTCGTGCAAGCCGTGGATGGCTTCATGCGAAGACGTGGATTTTCTATGCGGTGGCGAACAACCATGTGCCGGTGGCTTCCTGATGCCTACGAGGAAAAATTGTTAAACTTTCAGCGATATGTCGTCGCACTTCAGAAGGAGCACAGCTATTCGCTGTCTCAGGTGGGAAATTCTTATCAGATACCTGTGTACTTTGAGATGCCAATGGACATCACCATGGAAAAAAAGGGTTCCAAATCAGTCAGCGGACTGACCGCCGGAAATGCCAAGCTGGGCTGCACAGTCATGTTATGTGCTTTGGCTGACGGCACGAAACTGCGCCTGTGTGTGATTTTCAAATGCAAGACTCTGCTTAGCACACCACTGCTCCCAGGAATCGTTGTGCATGCGAAAGAAAATTCCTGGATGAACAGTGGCCTAGTCAGTGACTGGCTTCGAGTTATCTGGAAATGAAGACCAGGTGCCTTGCTGGCACGCCGGTCGTTGCTTGTACAAGATTCCTTCCAAGGCCGCTGCATTGATGCGGTGAAGGCTCGCCTCACCAAAACCGGCACCGACCTCATTATAATACCTGGTGGCGTGACGTCCATGCTACAGCCACTTGATGTGGGCTTGAACAAGCCTTTCAAGGAACACATGAAGCGGCTGCATGCCCAGTGGATGGTCGATGGCCTTTGCACCCTCACATTGATGGGACACGTGCAAAGGCCTGATATTCTATTGCTGTGCCAGTGGATTGTGGATGCATGGAAAGCGGTACCGGCCAACTGGGTGCATAAAAGCTTTAAAAAATGTGCCATCAGTAACAGCTTAGATGGTTCCAAGGACGACTACGTCTTTGAGAGTGACGATGCCTCGGAATGCAGCAGTGAGGGCAGCAACGATTTAAATCTGACAACCAGTCACGTGGTGGTGGTCGTTTGAAGACATGTTCTGAAAACGAAATGATCACTGAGTGTGCAGTTGTATCTTTCTAGCGCTCTTTTTTTTTTCTTCTTCAGGTAGACTTGTGGGTTATACTCAAGTTTTTTTTCTTTTCATGGAGTTCAAAGTTAGTGGTGCGGGTTATGCACGAGTAAATACGGTAACTAACGGGGAGAACTTTTATTTGCGATCAAAGTGGTCCCTTATTTGTGCCCTTTCTTTGCCAGGAGCAATGGCATTATGTGCATCTTGCTTATGTTGTAAGCTTGCAAGCTGCCTCAGCACGTCTATTACGCCTGCCACCTTGTTGTTGATGATGCACCTGTCTTGAGTTTTGCTGTCATCGTCTTGTAGGCGCCCCCCACGAGCACACTAACACTGCTGATGATGGTGGGAAAATAAAAAGAAACGGGAGGGGGCCAGCACTTTGCAAGCTAAGTGCTCATGAAGCCGCTTCCTCCCCCCTCTCCGAGTCAGTCCCTATTGTTTAGGTGTTGCTATGCTTCAGTAGTGCACGCATCTGCACGGCCCATATTGCGGGCGTCTACAGCAAGGAGGTTGATGCTGGTCCGCTCTGGGCATAGATATCACCGCACGCTATCACGTGGTGTGATCACGGGGGGTCTCCTTTTTACTTGTTACGCCTAGGCTTCAAGGCTCCCTCCTGAGTCCTTTTTCCTCCTTGCCTCTGACACGACCACGCGTTCCACGGTTGCCACCGCTGCGACCTCGTGGCCATCGACAGCGCCCGCCCGGCGAGCCACCCCGTCTGCCCCCCTTCCTCCTCCCCTATCCCTTTACCGATCTTTTCTATCTCCATGTCGGCATGGGTGTCTTCCAATCTTCAACCAATGAATAGAAATCAGACCCACCCCATTGCTAGTGTTTTCCGCTCTAAGCATGAATGTGCTGTCTTTTTGCACATAAGTGCACACTCAGAAGCGAGGCAGAAGTGAGGTTGTCAGGTGTGAAGCGCGCGACTGGCTTCAAAGCTGACAGGTGTGCAAACAGCACTAATCCTTCCAGCTCCTTTTGCAAGGCTTTGGGCATCTGTGAACACAATAAATGCGGCGCACTGCATTTGAACACGTGCAGCACGTCGCATCCTGCGCCGATTTTGGGTGAGTTAACGAGAGCCGCGGGCTGGCAGGCTGCCAGGGCTGCGCAGACGCTCGTGCCAGCCTCGCCTGTGCTATCCCAGATAGCATGTGGCCAGCAGCGTGCTTGCCATCGTCGTATTTGCATTGGTATGCGCTCTGCGTGTGAAAGCCGGGTTGTGCTCACATTACATACATACGCAATCTGATGCGCACTTTGGCACACACACCGTTCAACCACTTGCACCCACGACAGTTTTAGTGTGAAAGCACTGCTTCACTAGCAAAGCTGAAAAACCAGACTTATGAATTTGAGGTATGTGTGGCACCTTTGATGGAGTGCCAGTGGTGGACTTGCCCCGTCAACATGCGGAACACACACCTCCCCCCTCCCTGTGTGTGACTGGCGATAGCGGCTGACTATGAGATCTTGTATGCGGTTGCCTTTCAGGCGCAAGTGCTTTCGCACATGCTACTCAGTTTAACAATGTTGAAACCATACTTTTTTTTTTTTTTGCTTGGGTTCGTTTCCAGCCAGCAATAATATCTCGCACATTCAGAGTACCGTAAAATCTACTTGATTAATTGAAGCTAAAAATACATGATTTTCTATGGACGTGAAGATGTGAAAACAGGTACTTCGTTAGATCGAGGATTACGTTACATTGAAGTTTTGTTACATCGAGGTTTAACTGTATTATTGAAAAAAAAAATGTAGTCTTCTGTGAAAGGTGAGATGGGACTGCAGTTTTACATTTACTATATCAGTTTGCTATGGCGGGGTTCTACTGAAATGTTATCTTTCTCGCATCCGGCTGACCTAAGGCCAACGGCACATCCTCCTTTTCCACATTGCAAAGAATATATGGGGTCACCACTTTGTATGTTTTCACTCATCCAAAGATTTTTTTATGTAATTTATACAGTAAAACCTTGGTATAACGAATGTAGGCATTACAAATTACTGAATGTATCGAACTCTTCCTAAATATTTGAAAGAAACATGCAATTTTTACTTTATATATGTTGAACGTGGTTGGTCATAAAATGGATATAATGAGCTCCCCAGCCCAGCGCCCACTTGGTTGGCAGGGGACAGGCTTCGCCACATTGCACATATGACTAGTAGTGGTGCAGCAAGTGCTCGTACCAAGATTCACACTTTTATCTCACGCTAGTGTTCTTATCTCACGCTTGCGAACAATGCCACGAAAGATACAGCAGCGTTGAGGGTTGGTAGCTAGGCGTGTTTATGCCCCGTGCGCCTGTTGACAGCTCCCCTGAAAGCAGCTGCGTGGAGAGTTGTTGTTTTGCAGTAACCATCCTGTGCTCATGCCAGCTGTCACACAGGTAGCGAAAACAGTGATGCTCACGTACCATTTTCCATTCAATACATCTGTAATGTGGGGAAGCCACCCTAGCCGGAGCTTGGCCAGCCGCCATTGTGTGCTGAAGGTACTGTGCAAAGAAGCCAACCTAAACTGGTGGTATATTTTTGCAGCTTCTGTATTCGCCATGAGCACCTTTGCAACAGCGTCAAAACTTCAGAAAAGGCCTCCCCACTTCTCTAGCATGGGTTGCCTGAGTTGCCGTTCGTGGCTAAATTGTGCAGTTCTTGCGTGTGTAGTTGACAAAATTTTGTTACGAATTTTGCATATGTCAAACTAGTTTACAATATTTTCATAGTAATGAGATTAGAATGTATAGTTTATATTGGAGACAGTTCTGCGTCCCCCTGCGGGGCTATCTGCACATTTACAAATGATTCCAAAGGGCCAGCCGTGGATGCACACCTACCACATTGTTCAGGTGCTTCTGCAGCTGTAGACTTGCCTTTGAGCATGGGCATCAGTTATAGCATTGTCAGGTGACATGCCTGATGGTGCTGTGCAGGCTCCTCTGACCGCAGCGGTGGCCAGCCCAACGCACCCGGCCGACCTAAGGCCAACGGCGCATCCTCCTCTTCCACGCCCAGCAAGGTACGCTTAAAAGAAGACGACCTACCTCCACTTGCCAGCCACGAGTCATCGAGCAGCCCTTCCTCCTCTCCCCCCAAGGCCCCCTCGTCTGCTCCTGCTGAGAGCAAGAACTCCCGCAAGAAAAAGCAGCAAGCTGCAGCCTGCTCCACTGCAGAGCGCACTGCCGATCCAGCTTCACCCCGGCTAAACCACACCGTCTCTCCTTCGCCCATGGCCTCCAGCAAAGGTGGCAACAGTGGAAGCAAACAAGGAAAGGCAGCACAAGCTAACCAGGCTGTGCTGCAGCAGCCAACATCAACGGTGACTCGATCACCCCTGACTGTGACACAGTCTTCAACAGTACATCGCCAAGCAGCTGTGGTGGCCAAACGCGGCGGCGAAGTTATGGTCAATGGGCTCGCCGACGGTGAAGATTTCTCGACTGTGGTGAAGGGGACCAAGCACCGGGGGCAGGGACAGGCTCACCATGTGGCCACTGACACCTCCTCTAAGACCAGCACGTGAGTTGAGCTTCTGTGCTCGCAGGTTTATCATATTCGTTTAAATGTGGTGCGACTGCAGTTGCAATGCAAGTGGCACTTCTGTCATTTGGAACAGGAAAAGTGCATTGAAAGTAACACAAGGTCGAGGCATATTGCAGCAGCTGTATTACTGATTTCAATAGTCAATAGAATTGCTTTCCATTTGAAAATGTCATTGCAGCGGGAACAAGATCAGTGTTATATATAGCTATTGTTTTGGGCCCAGCACTAATTCTGTGCATGACTCCTAGATCCTGTAGCTATTGCTTCGTAATTTGTACTTCATGGTCTCGCCCCAGCCCATGCTACATGCATCTCTCTTGCTGGGCACCTTCATTTAAATGTGCCGAAAGGATTTCATTTGTGAAGATTTATTCTGAGCAATTGAGTGCATAAAATCGGGCAGTATTTTAGTACATCAGTCTATTTTAATAATGAGCTCGCTCCGCATAACAGAGTGCGGAGGGCAGCAGAGGATGAAAGTGACAGCGAAGAGAACACGAGGAGGAGGGTAGTAGGGCAGTAGCGTGAAGGGCTTAACAGTGGCGGTCTGCTTAGAGATGGTGCCAGAGTAGCGTGCCATCGTTCACACCACGTGTCTTTCAATGTGCCGCAGGCATTGTGCAAAAGCACATGACCTGCTCGCATCAATGAGATCTGGCCCTGTTAGATCACTGTGCCATGCCAGTCTCGGCAACCATGAAGTGCACCCTGTGAGCGTGTTTTTCGTCCTCCAGAGGCAATGCGTGGCAAGTTGATGCACCTGGGGTACTGAAATCCAGTCATGCCTGATATCTGAGCTGCATGCATGTCACTTGTCACGTGTACAGCTCAAAAACTGAAGGAAGTGTTCCCTTATTGTCTTCTTTCTTGCTTCGAGAGAGCTGCACGGACATCCATGAGCATTGCGGTGCAGTTATGGTCCCATGACTTGTGAAAGTTCATCTTACTTATGAATCATGCTAAGTGGTGTCAAAAACTGTTGTTCCTATGATGCATGCGCTCATTCTAAATGAATTGTGCTGTGCAGCACCACGAGAATTTAGATTATTTAGCACAAGTGAATTGATCACACTGCTTGCTGCTTGTATGCAGTAAGTTGCTTGCGGTGAGGCATCTTAGCAGTTAGTGTGTGTGCTAGACCATCACTCTTGCTCCTAGCTTGCACAGCAGCCATGGTAATTTCATTGTGTTGCTTGCATTGCTGGTCGTGTTGGAACTGGGCACCCCCTGGTGGCATCGTACACAGGCTAGGTGAGCTCGCCCTGGATGTGATGGACTCCTGTGGCGGTCCCCGCAGCCCTGGCAATGGGGCAGGCCGTCCCTCCCCCGGCGTGGCCTCCTCTCCCAAAAAGAGTAGCTCGGCTGTCCTGAGCACATCTTGTTCCACCAGCATGACTACATGTTCAGCTGCTGCTAGTGCAGCCACAGGCACCTCCAAGAGTCACCACCGGGGTGAGGAGGGCTGGAAAGAAGTGGTCCGACGTTCCAAGAAAGTGACAGTGCCTTCGACAGCAATCAGCCGGGTGATTGGGCGCTGTGGCTGCAACATCAATGCCATCCGCGAAGCCTCGGGTGCCCACATCGAGGTGGAGAAGCACAAGGGCCAGGGAGAGCGCACCATTCTCATCCGGTCAGTGCTGGTCAATCACTCTCACATGCCCCTCCACTGCGTCCCATTGAAAATGTCGAAAAAGTCTTTTTGCGCAGCATATGAGGACAACGTAGTCTACAGAAGCCCACTGGCAGCAGTCCCATCATTTTAGGCCACTACAGTGAAATCTCACTACTATAAATCTCACAATAATGAATTTTTCAGGTGCATGAGCTCTTCAAAAAATTCCCACCAGAACGCCTATAATTTCAACGTAAAAATATTTCACGACTATGAATGTCAAAAAACCGAACATTTCAGAATAACGTGCGTAATTTATTTTGTCGCCATAGTAAAGGCGCCTAGTTCTTGCAAACTTTTCCCGCATTAACGTCGCCGAAAAACGCTACTGAGGTGCTCAATTTATGGTGTGCATCTCTGGTGGTAGCTGTCATCATCACTCTTTCGCCAGAAGCTGGGTGCAGGACTGACAGAACAGCAAAAACCGCATGACTTCCGTCACATTTTTTTTTTTTTTTAAAGGGTACGATTGTGCGAATGAGGCTGCGCTAGCCTTGCTGCTTTGTGATTTCGCTATTGCTTGTGTTCAACTGTGCTACCAAGTTTTACGTGGTACTGAGAGGAGTGCTTGACTATCGGTTCTGCTGGTGCCCATGTTAGAACAAGCGATGACAGTTTTTGCCAGAGGAGACGCAGCCAGCCGACCGAGCCCAGACGCATGCTGTTTCTAATGCTGATTGGCACTGCTGTGCATTTCCCTTGCTTCCACTCACTTGCGTGGTTCTTCCAGTGTGTCGAAATTGCATGCTTGTCATATCTGCCGTCAGGCGCATGTCAGGGGTGCGCGGGTTGCAATACACCGTGCAGTAGGCAGGATTTTTACACGATCAATTGCTCTGCCAGTGAACCTCAACTCAGTCCCCATTCGGAAGCCCCATGTGCAGTTCTGCAAGTGGGCTTTCCAGCTTTACATAGACAACCAAAACGAGATCACGGTGCTCAGGCTAGGAGAGTTGTGAAGGAGATGGGATGTGTGCCATGGGTGTAAGCATGAAGCATGGAACACATTATGGAAGGGTCAGACAAAAAAACCATCAGTTTTGCGTTGTGATTGTTTGAAGTGGCTGGTTGGCCATCCTGTTCTTGTCAGTGTCGTATGAGGGAAAGCCCACTTGTGGAATTTCGCATGAGGTCCAAACCAAGCAGTGTCTGAATGTGATCGATCCATGCAATAAACGAAAGAGAAGATAGCAAAGAAGATGCCTTTGTTCTGTTTTCCCAAAGTCTTTAAACTCAATCATTGCATAATTTGCCCAGATGTTAAGCTTTTGCCACAGTAAGATTTATGAGTCTTCCAGCTTTCTATCGCTGCCTAATATTCGGAAATTTTTGAAGATCTGAAAATTCTCTATTATTAATTGAATTTAATATGAACCAAATAACAGAGGTATTCAATTCCTATTCAAAATTTAGAATACCGTATTTACGCGCATAATTTGCACACTTTTTATTCAGAAATTAGGGCTCCAAGAAGGGGATGCGCAAATTACGCGGGGATTTCGTGAGCGCGACTTAAAAAACTCCACAAAGGTCATAACGCGCAATATAGGTATGGTGTATATTCCTGCATATACGTCAGCACCCGGACCCGCACCCCACGCTGGCCGCCCCCCGAAAAAAAGTTACTTTAAATGAAAACCCGCGCGCACCCCCCCTTTGCGGGATGGCATGAAGGTGCATGCACGAAGCTGAATAAGACGCTAAAACAGCGTCATTGCTTGTGGCCCAGCCAGTTGTTCGGTAGTTCCGGATTCCTAAGTTTGCTTGCACAACTTCGTCCAGGAAAGCAACCATGAATCAATAAATCAATTATCGCACCACACAAATCTTTAACAGTACTGCGCGAGCGTCGACCAAACTGCTTGTCGGCGCCTTATCACGGCGCGGAGCTGAGAAGCCAGCGAGAATAGCCACGTGTGCACAAGTTTGCCGACACAACGATTGTCGTCTATGGGCAAACTTGTGCGCACGCTTTTATTCTCGCTGGCTTCGCCGCTCCGCGCCGTGATGAGGCGCCGACAAGCAGTATGAAACTTGCGGTATAGTTGTGATATCCCATCGTAAGACACGACTGAACAACCCAAACACAAGCCGTCAGAGCCACCAAGAAAAGCGTAGCCGGCAGTCGAGTCGCATGCATCAGCCAAACAAACAGCGGTGTTGGCTCTTCTATCAGCTGCCGATCCTCCCCGGAAGCGCTGCTGGCTGTTCCGAGTGGCGATGCCGCTGGTGCCACCGCGATTGTAACAGCGGCCCCTGACACCACCATGAACGCCCAGTGCACAAAAGATTCAAAAAGCCTTCCGAGCAAACACGCGGAATAGCCGAATGCTACTGGGTAGAGCCATAGGGTAGAGCCCGCGTGCATGATGGTGGTCTAGCGCAGTGCGGTGCGTAAAATATGCGAGTAAAAAATGTTTTTTTGTAAACCCGGGTGGTAAGTTAAGGGTGCGCAAATTATGCGCATAAATACGGTATTCACTCAATCCTAGTATTTTTTATTGCACTCTGTCAGCAGCTGCCATTTCTTTTTTAAAGGGCAACTGCAGAGGTTTTAAAATCCGACAAGCTCAAATGGGCCGAAGGTGTGAAATTTGCATTTAAAGCATGCAAAGTCCTTTTAGGCTAGCACTTGAAATGGTGCAGTGCCGCCCCCTTGCAAGGGTTTCCACTTGACATGCTTACTATAGCGAGCTGCATTTTAGAACACACATTAGTGATGTGAAGAAAAATCTCAATATCCTTGCTGATGACTGATATACAGGGTGTCCAGGCTAACTTTAGCCAAGACATTTGAGGAACCACTTGCATATAGCTACCAACCGGCTTGCGCATCATTTGTTTTGCAATTAATTAGCAGTTAAGTTCATTTTTCTGAATGCGTAAGTATCGACTTTAGACAGCAAATGTGAATAGCAAAGTTGGAGAGCACCTTCAGAAACCTCCATTCCATTCATTTGCGATAAAGAAAGCCTGACGTGCATCTTTTTTCCGAGCTCGAAATACGAAAAAAATCACGTGACTAGCGCATTCACGCGCCACGATTGTGCTGCTCTGTCCTCGTTTGAGTGAAAGAAATCAGCTGCTGGCAAGGCGCAACAACCCGATTGCTCCGGCAGGCGACCCCATTGCTCCGGTGGTTGCGACGCCCGCGCGAGTCAGTCTGCAAGCGTGATGGTGCAAGTTGCAGCGTTGCATTTAGAATTTTATTTATGCATTTAGAAAAATGAACTTAATTGCTAATTAATTAATTTGGAAAACAAAAAAACGTTGAAAAGTGTGAAACTGAAAATTTCAGTTTCGGTTTCACTTAGCACAGTGCAGATAACAGTTTAGCCTGTAACTTCTGAACTGCGCAAGATAGAATCATAATTCATTTTGCGAAATGTGCAGCAGGTTTTGGGCAATTCACAAAAAAAAAATGAAAAATGTCATATTTTGAAAAAGGTGCGCTTCAGGGGTGGCATTATATCTTAAAAGGGCTGTGAAAGGGGATCCCAACAAAGATGCTATGTGCCTAGGATACTAAAGGACACCGCTTCACAAATATCCTCCAGCAAGAATTTTTTAGATGCGTTTTGTGGAAGCTGAGCTATCTGCAGTCAAAATTTGAATTTCTGCGTCTTCGCGCTTTTTCCTCTTCTGTCGTCACTTTTTTCATGCTGAAATGTCAGCGTTCCTCCACCGGCTGCCGGCGCGCACAGACTAGTGCTAGCAGTCCGCTGCTGACGTAACGAGTGCTACATCACGTAATGAGCGCTGCATGACGTAACGAGCGCGGATTCAGGTGAAAACCCAGCACCGTAGGTCGCCGCTGGGTGCGGAAGTGACAGGTCTTAAAATTCTATTGTAAATTATCGGCTCGCTTCTGAGGTCTTGTATTCGGCATGAACGCTCGTTGGCCTGTACTCTACATAATGCAAGCATTTTATAGACATCAAACACCCTTTTCAGGGACCTTTTAAAGAAAGAAAACCGATGACACATGGCAGTGTGTGTTGGCATCAGCAGAGATTTTAAATCTTACCGTTTGTGGCAGAGAATTAAAACAGCAGCCAATGAGGGACAGCACACAGCAAAGAGACACAACACGAGGCTGTCTAACAACTGATCTTTGTTTGGGTGCACAGAAGAATATATAGGCAAAAGGGGGGGAAGGTGCATCCCCCTTAGTGCTAAAAAAAATTGGCATCAGTGGCTGTATGAGTTTAACTTGACACTTCAACTTTTGTTCATGCAGTGGTGCTCCAGCTGTCCCAGTCTGCTTCGAAAGTGGCAGATTGATCAATATTGCGCCTTAGCTGCGCCAAAACGAAAATGCGCTCGTGGGAAAACAATTATTTTTGTAACCATTCAGGCTTTCAGTTGGCAACCTACTAAAACGTTTCTGCAGTTGGTAACCTAGATCGCTGGTGGGCTGACTCGTGGTAGAATTTAGCAGCCACTTTATTCGCGCACATGGAGGAAGGAAAGCATACCTGCCAACTCTTCTGATTTTTCCGTAAATTGTGCTAATTTTGACCCGTCTTGCAATTTTATGAATCTTGCCGAAATCTTACACGAAATAAAGCAAGTACTTTAAAATTCTGCAAAAAAAAAAAAACACCGTTGCCGGTGGTAACCTTGCACTGCCACGAGAGAGGGATATATATACCATCTGTGAAATTAGAGCAGCACCTGGAGCATTTCACAGTAAACCATCGTTAATTCGAACAAACTAAATAAATGTTTATTCCTACTTCTCAACCCCCGTTAATTTAGATAATCTGGATTGCCGCCACAGTCCCGCCAAGCGTCCGTGCAAGATTATGGCTTCGGGAGCTTGTTAATTCGGACGCCCAGGGGCTGGCATCGGTCAAATCGGACGGGCTCCCAAAGTGGTGCTCGACTAACCAGTCGCCCAAATATTTGTCCCCAAAGCCTGAACTGTATTTCACATTGCTTATTGACGCCCCTTTGACATGCACGCAGCTGCAGGTGTTTTGAATATCAGCAGGCCTCTAGCGGAAGGCCGATAGAGAGTCTGGCCGCGTAGTTTCGTTTTCTGAGCTTCGCTGCCAGCCCGAAGCGGTGGCAGCTATCGGCTGCGCTTATCAGGCAGCCAGCTGAGCGACTCACCGTTTAGAACGACTATTGCGTTGTCGCGGACATTTTTCTGTTTGTTTTTTTGAACGCGTCTTAATTGCCACTGCGGGCAAGGCTCTGAAACAAATGTGCACTGCCCTGGATTCAGTCCGCATGAGACTTGCGTTCTTCCAGCACGCTGAAATTCAGCGCTCGTCAAGTGTTGTTAGCTGTTTCTGCGTTTCCTCACGTGCGACGCCACATGCGAAGAAGCTTCAGTGCTATCGCATCGTGCACTGGCACACAATAGTTAAAAAAAAATTGTGTGCTGGCTTGGCTGCACCCCCCTCCCGGTTGTGAAGGTTTTATGAATTTAAAGCCTTCCTACATGGCCGCCATCTCATCACGGTTGCGCATGTGCAGCAAGCATTGTAGCAGGCAACGACGCTACACCTAGAAATAGTATTGGCTGCACCGTCCACCAAAGACTTCCATTAGTTATTGCAAAAGCGCGTGAATTCGGGCACACTTTATGGCGTAAAGCTCGGATAGTGAGGGTCTCTCCCTAGTCTTCCTTCCTCCATGTTCGCAGCAGGCATTGTAGCAGACGACGACGCTACGCCTAGAAATAGTATTGGCTGCGCCGTCCACCAAAGACTTCCATTAGTTCTTGCAAAAGCGCGTGAATTCGGGCACACATTATGGCGTAAAGCTCGGATAGTGAGGGTCTCTCCCTAGTCTTCCTTCCTCCATGTTCGCAGCAGGCATTGTAGCAGACGACGACGCTATGCCTAGAAATAGTATTGGCTGCGCCGTCCACCAAAGACTTCCATTAGTTCTTGCAAAAGCGCGTGAATTCGGGCACACATTATGGCGTAAAGCTCGGATAGTGAGGGTCTCTCCCTAGTCTTCCTTCCTCCATGTTCGCAGCAGGCATTGTAGCAGACGACGACGCTATGCCTAGAAATAGTATTGGCTGCGCCGTCCACCAAAGACTTCCATTAGTTCTTGCAAAAGCGCGTGAATTCGGGCACACTTTATGGCGTAAAGCTCGGATAGTGAGGGTCTCTCCCTAGTCTTCCTTCCTCCATGTTCGCAGCAGGCATTGTAGCAGACGACGACGCTATGCCTAGAAATAGTATTGGCTGCGCCGTCCACCAAAGACTTCCATTAGTTCTTGCAAAAGCGCGTGAATTCGGGCACACTTTATGGCGTAAAGCTCGGATAGTGAGGGTCTCTCCCTAGTCTTCCTTCCTCCATGTTCGCAGCAGGCATTGTAGCAGACGACGACGCTATGCCTAGAAATAGTATTGGCTGCGCCGTCCACCAAAGACTTCCATTAGTTCTTGCAAAAGCGCGTGAATTCGGGCACACTTTATGGCGTAAAGCTCGGATAGTGAGGGTCTCTCCCTAGTCTTCCTTCCTCCATGTTCGCAGCAGGCATTGTAGCAGACGACGACGCTACGCCTAGAAATAGTATTGGCTGCGCCGTCCACCAAAGACTTCCATTAGTTCTTGCAAAAGCGCGTGAATTCGGGCACACTTTATGGCGTAAAGCTCGGATAGTGAGGGTCTCTCCCTAGTCTTCCTTCCTCCATGTTCGCAGCAGGCATTGTAGCAGACGACGACGCTATGCCTAGAAATAGTATTGGCTGCGCCGTCCACCAAAGACTTCCATTAGTTCTTGCAAAAGCGCGTGAATTCGGGCACACTTTATGGCGTAAAGCTCGGATAGTGAGGGTCTCTCCCTAGTCTTCCTTCCTCCATGTTCGCAGCAGGCATTGTAGCAGACGACGACGCTATGCCTAGAAATAGTATTGGCTGCGCCGTCCACCAAAGACTTCCATTAGTTCTTGCAAAAGCGCGTGAATTCGGGCACACTTTATGGCGTAAAGCTCGGATAGTGAGGGTCTCTCCCTAGTCTTCCTTCCTCCATGTTCGCAGCAGGCATTGTAGCAGACGACGACGCTATGCCTAGAAATAGTATTGGCTGCGCCGTCCACCAAAGACTTCCATTAGTTCTTGCAAAAGCGCGTGAATTCGGGCACACTTTATGGCGTAAAGCTCGGATAGTGAGGGTCTCTCCCTAGTCTTCCTTCCTCCATGTTCGCAGCAGGCATTGTAGCAGACGACGACGCTACGCCTAGAAATAGTATTGGCTGCGCCGGCGGCCAAAGACTTCCATTAGTTCTTGCAAAAGCGCGTGAATTCGGGCACACTTTATGGCGTAAAGCTCGGATAGTGAAGGTCTCTCCCTTCAGCATTCGTCCTGTCGTATGTGTCTTTTTCGTCCCCGTTTTTTCGTGCTGCTTCGTTTTCTCAAGATGGATGATTACCAACTGGCCCAAACTTCGGTGCTTTTGCTGGTCAAACCACTGGATGTTGACCAGAGGTTTCCAAAACAGTGCTGCTGCTCATCGGGCTAAAGAAAACTGCCCCTCATGGCCATGGCACGTTGGTGTTGCAGGCATGGAGGCATTTGGAAGTGGGTAAAGAAGGGTTGTTGACACGTCCTGTTGTCTCATGGTGCAGGGGCTCTGCGGAGGCGACCAAACAGGCACAGCTCCTGATCCAGGGCCTGGTCCAGGAGCCCGACCGGGACCTCTCGGATATCATGGCCCAGCATGGGGTGGTTGCCCCGTCCTCTGCCAAGGCACCGGCATCTTCCTTGGATCACCGGACTACCACCATCTCCTCCTCTTCCACCACCACCAACCACACGGTGAGTGATGACGATGATGTGCGCTACTGCTACTGAGTACTACTGCAGTTTTCTACGGGTGTCAATTTTAGTGTTCGCTTCTTTGCTTCAAACACACGGAATGTGTTTTGTGTTCCGGCAGGATTGCAGTGAGGGCTTTATGGCGTGTGAAATGTGTGATGCAGGAGAAGGAGGTTTATTAATGAAGTCACAATTCTGAAATCTTCAGGAAGCATGTAAATTTGCATGCTGGTTTTAAGTATGTCATTATTAATATTATTTAGTGCGCTGACGCTTATGGTTTGTCTGAATCCGGTTTGTGGCAGGCTGCTCAATTAATTGTGAGAGGCTGCTCGGGAAGAGCAACCTGGATCGCAACCCAACCCAAGCCCCACCGATGGCACCACCTGCCATAGAAGGGCCACTGCGAGCTCCCAGGGATCCATGAATGTAGAGGACCAATTCCGCATCTATTGGCATTAACCCAACATCGCTGTCCTATCAACTGCCATCCGTGAACACTAGATCTGAACACTAGAACCGAAGGAAAAACCGTACTGCTTGTGCGCCTAATTCGCATTTGGTTTAACTGCGCAAATCGAACATCATTCTTTTTTTTTTTTTCATGGAAGGCCAGCCCTTGTGCACTTGATATGCATGCCATTGGCTTGTCTTGCCATCAAGATATGCAGTAAGGGTATATTTGTCATCCTGCCTCCACGGTGGCTCAGTGGTTATGGCGCTTGGCTGCTGACCCGAAGATGTTGGTGTGATCCCGGCCGCGGTAGTTGAATTTCGATGGAGGCGAAATTCTACAGGCCAGTGTACTGTGCGATGTCAGTGCACGTAAAAGAACCCTAGGTGGTCAAAATTTCCGGAGTCCTTCACTACGGGGTCCCTCATAGCCTGAGTAAAACCCCATAAAACCATGAAATAACAGTGGTTTGTATTTCAGTTTTAGCAAGTTCCTTGCAGCACAATTTCTTTAAAGCTCTTGGCAAGGAGTTCTGTAATGTATTATGTAAGTGAACAAGCACTAGTTTTACATGCATTATTTGGAATCGACATTCAAAAGCAGCCTTCCGCGCTAATCAATTTTTTGGCGGCACCCAAATGCTGCTGAAAGTGGTGGGAAATCAAACTAAAATAAATCGGTAAACCAGTGAAAAGTGCAAATTTTATATCTAAAAGCACCTAAAAACAGCCAGTCGCATGGCCACATCTCAGTTTTTTCGTTTTGTTTTTTTGTTAGCATTGAATAGGCTCAGTGGGCTCTATTTTAACGCATTATGGCAGCTGGTTTTGAGTTGCACAGACATAGAAAACAGGCACATTTTAATGTGTCCTCTCGAGTTGTTGTCGCGGCACATTTCTCGGGCACTTTCTTAAAGATCACCAGTCCTGGCATCCAAACTTCACTTGTCAGTGGAAAAGAACCTCTCAAATCCAAATACGACAAAATTGAGAAATGGATATTTTCGCGAATTTTCGGCTCTTTAAGACCTGTGTCCCCCGTGAAGGATCCAGTCAACACAGTGCGTTTGTGGGTTGCATCCTGAGAGCGGTCATCCTCTGTTTCACCAGTGCAAGTCTGTGGCGCTGGCCTCCTGCATACGTGCAGCATTAAGAGCATGACGCTCCACATCTGTAGCATGTGTGGCCTTCCCACAACACAAGTGATGTGCCACGTCGCCACTAGCTGGGCTGTTTTATTGTCACTGAGGCAGCCACTACCAATTCAGGCATGCACGCACACACTCGTTGCCCCAGGAAATGGACTCGTCGCGTTATGTCGCTGACGCTCTCCACCATCCCCTCACCCGACACACGAGAGCTATCAGCGCCAGAATTGCGCGAGAAACCACGAAGCAGTGCCAGGTGCTCATTGCTTAACAAGTGTCCTTTTGGAGAAGGAAACGTAATGGAGGAAGCGAGCTTTCAAACGACACCAAACGAGTGTGCAAAGCAGCCATAGGCCGCCTGCTGTTTCTGCGACATACAGCTCTTGTTGCGCGTTTCACAAGCTTTTGTAAATCTTTCTACTTCTCATTTTGATGGATGCTGAGAAAAAAAAACTAGTTTCGCTGTCAAAAGTTTCAGACAAAGCATGAATTCGGACAACTGTCCACAAAGTAAAGCGGCAGCTAAGCCTAACTTCAGTAGAGGCGTCGTTTTGGAGATTGGACAAGCAAAGTCTGAGCGAGTGGTGCTAACTTTGGCTTCTCGCCATTCTTGATAATTTTTGGTTTTTTTAGATGGAGTAGGACTTTGATATTTTTAACAGAGGGCTGAATGCATAAACATGCCGAAAATGTGATTTTTAGAAAATCAACTTTTTCGCAATTTTTTTTTTTGCGTTTCAAAACCCTTAAGCAAAACTTGTTGTTGGGCTAGTTGGTAGGCCATGATCTCAGAGGAACCAGCGCAAAAGAATAACGGACAAGAAACAAGGAGGCCGACACGGACAGAAGCGCTGAACTTCCAACTTTATTTCGGAAGAATTATTACAACGTATTTATACAGTAACCTGTCAGAGGCAATGACGCACAAGCAGAGCAAGACAATCTTTTGATCGGACAATGACTCAGGAATTAAATGAAGGCGCAGTGGCAACAAGCAAGAAAAAAAAGCAATAAAAATAAATTTGAAGATGAATGGCCAACAGGGAACACGCCATAAACAAGCAAAGATAAAAATATGGTCAAGAAGCTAAAAATGATAAAAGGTATAACAGGTATAAAAATATGAGTTACAAGGCCAAAAAGTAACACGGCAAAAAGATGAAACTAAGCTATGCATGCAGATTAACTATAAGATGTGGTCAAATGTGATGAGAGTGCTAAAAAAAACCAGTAGACATGGTGGGAGGGTTGCACAGCTAATGCCTTGAATTTCGTGTCAGATACGCAGTTTCTTTTTCTGGTAGACAAATAGAAGGCTTGCTAATGCAGTTGTCATTTAATGATGCTATGTTGGCTGCTTCAATGATCTCACGGGACATCTTGTTTCTGTTCCTCGCTATTACTACAGTTTTTTCAATTTTTTTCAAATAGCTTTTATCGTCTTTAGCTTCATGTCCATATTTTTATCTCTGCTTGTTTATGGCGTGTTCCTTGTTGGCCATTCATCTTCGAATTTATTATTATTGCTTTTGTTCTCTCCTTGATAGTTTATAGTAAAGAGCTGCGTTGGTTTCTGCTTGCATGTTGCCACTGCCCCTTCATTTAATTCCTGGGTCATTGTCCGATCAAAAGATTGTTTTGCTCTGCTTGTGCGTCATTGCCTCTGACAGGTTATTGTATAAATAATAATTCTTCCGAAATAAAGTTGAAATTTCAGCGCTTCTGTCCGTGTCAGCCTCCTTGTTTCTTTTCCGTTGTTCTTTTTGCGCTGGTTCCTCTGAGATCAAAACCCTTAAAGCACTCGTAGTAGCTATGGGAGGTACAGATCGGACCCATTTTCAAGAGCGTGGTGTGTCAAATCGTGGCATCGCTTGCCATCGGGCTTGTGCAAGCCGGTAGGCCTATGCAAGCCGATAGGCTCATGCTTCTTCTCCACAAGGCTGGCCTCACCGCTTCGCCCTCCCAGGAAGTAATAATAAAAGGCACATTTTCACCGCTAGAACCAAATGCCACCTCTGAAGCTTTTAATCACGTGATGTGAATTTTGCCCACGCCACTGGCTACGAGTGTGCAAAGCAGCCATAGGCCGCCTGCTCTTTCTGCGACATACAGCTCTTGTTGCGCGTTTCACAAGCTTTTGTAAATCTTTCTACTTCTCATATTGATGGATGCTGAAAAAAAAAAACTAGTTTCGCTGTCAAAAGTTTCAGACAAAGCATGAATTCGGACAACTGTCCACAAAGTAAAGCGGCAGCTAAGCCTAACTTCAGTAGAGGCGTCGTTTTGGAGTCTGCTGGACATTCTAGCTTTATTTAAAGCATTGACAAATTTGTCAGTGCATCAGAAAATGAGATGAGGATCTTTTATATGAAGATGGGAAATGGCGATGAATTGCTGAGCGCTTGAATCGGAAAGATCAGCAGAGTGAACATTCTTGCGAGTCGCGGTAAGCCCAGAGTAGGGATGGTGTCGAGCTTTGTATCCACGAGTTGACCACAAAGCGAAAAAGACTGTCGCCTTTTCGAAGTTTCGCTGCAACTGTTACGCGTGTCGCACATCATGCGCTGTCCCATCTACGTATTCGTCGCACCATGCAACCCCTGCGGGCAACTACAGTGGTGCAACATGTCCTTGTGCCATCAAAGACTGTTTTGCCATGAATGTCGAAGCAGTGGTTGCGGCTGCGATATTGGAGCTGGACACAACCAAGTCATCAGATTTTGTGCAGTTCTTTTAAATTGTGCCGAACTTGTGATAAATGAATTTCCAGCATGTGAACAAAGCAGACAGCCAAGGCAAGGCCTCACTGCCGTCTAGCAAAGAAAGCTAGTCTTGAGGATGCCTCTCATAAATGAGGACTATCACGGAAAAACATATGGTACAGGCCAGTTCTAAAGCTGTGTGTGGTAATAGGGCACCCTTGCCTGCGTTTTTTTTTTTTTTTCAATTTTCATGCAGATAGTGCTGCTACAACAGTATCAAACAACATTTATAACTTTTGTGTTTTTCTAAACATTTTATTTGGGGGCAAACACTGCTTTTGTGCACAAAATTTTATGTACTTATTGTGCTCCAATCAAGGCCAGATTTGGCATGTGTTATTTTTTTAAGGTGTGTAGAATACAAGTATCTAGGTTTTTATGCAATCTGTAATGCAGTCGACAGCCGAAAATTCGGGCACCTCATTTTTCGGACATGCCTGATTATTCGGACTTTTTCGAGGCACCGCGACATGGCCCATAGAGCTAATGTATAAGAGCGCCTGAAATTTCGAACACACGGCAACTTACTGCTCAATTTTTTGGACCTCGTTCGCACACACCGCCAATACTCAAGCCGTTTAATTTGTACAGCGGAACCTCATTAATTCAAACTGCAGGAGAGATCAAAAACTTTGCCTCTTAACTTGCGATGCGGAAATTCTGCGCGAGTTGGCACATTGCGCCCGCGTGGTTTCGAATTCGTACTGTTCTTGAATGTCTTCCGCCACACGAACTTGAAAACTAGCCAGAATTCGCTTAACTCATATGTGCCGAGTCTTTCGTCTCTAATACGGAAAGAGGTAGCAGCGAAGCGTGTGGGAGGCGTACGCCTTCACGGAGACTGCGAGCGTGGGAGGAAATGGTGGTGCATTACAAAGCGAGGTCAGCGTACCCGCGGCAAAACGCGCAACAACCCTGACTTTTCTATTGTAAAAACGTAAACAGCTAGTGTTTTGATGACAGGCAAGACGCCTCTCATTATACGCAAGCCACCGCCGAGTGCATATCACCGGATACGATGCCGATTTTGGCTCTAGTTGCTAGGCCTAATGACGAAGGCCAACACCAACTGAGCGCTTGCTTTGGCTTTTTCTTGGTTCTTATTGTTTCTCCATCTTCGCGTTCTCATTCTGGGCCTATCGTACTGTGGGCGCAGCGTAGTTCGCACAGCGGCGTGTTCGCTTTCCCATTTCGACTTTGTCCCAACCCCATGCGTTCATCAGCGACATGCCGAGGGCAGCACAGCCAGGCTGAGCTCGTGAAAGTGGTCGCCGCCGGTCGTCTGTGCATGTCGTGCGGCGAAATTTAGTCATGAGGAACTTTAGAATGTGTGCATAAAAAAACTTCTCTAAAAAAAAAAACCTCTTCCTCCTGCATATTGGTAATAAGTTGGTGATTTTTTCGGTGAAATTTGATCTTCCGGACTGCCTGATTTTTCGGTCGTTTTCACGGTCTCTAGAGAGTCCTTGAAATCTGTCGTCGACTATTTTTAGGAATGAAAAGTTTGCAGAATATTCAGACACCAGGCACTGAAAATGAAACAAGAGGTATAAAATTGTCTCAAAAATTTACATGCCAAGGGAATGACATTATATTGCTTAATTGTATTCAGTAGAGAGTTGGGAACAATAAAAAGCATTTTTCTGCTCTGTCATGAGTACTACTATGTCCAGTATCTGCACAAGCGTGCATAGGTTTTCGCTTACGAATGGCACTTGAAATATGAAGGCATCGAGCCATCTTAAAACTGATGATTATGAATTTTTATGGCGTAAGGGCATCTGTGGCCAAAGAGCGCCATGGCGCAAGGTTGTTTTTTCTACTCAAGGTGGGGTCAGAGACCCATTTCCCAAGCACTTCACCCTAAAGAAGCCGAGCACCAGACCAGGGGAAAGCTTGTACCCATTTTTTCACCGGTGGGTGCCCGGCGGCACTGGGGATCGAACCCCGCATCTCCCGCATGCGAGGCGGATGCTCAAACGACTAGGCCACCGCTGTGGTCACCATCTTAAAACTAAAGCAGATTTGGAAAGAGATGGTCAAGCTTTATAAGTGCTACAATCTTCATTCACCGAGCGTTTAAGGGGACATTTAAGCTCCGTCTTGAGGGTATGATGCGATAGCTTTAATGGGTTAATAATGCCCATATATGCAGAATTGGTCACTCTCTACTTAGCATTCTTTTATAGCCCTCCATTTCTCAATGGCCTGTACTGCCTTCTTTCCACTGTCATAACCAATCACTCTGTCTTGCCCATGTGTTGCCACACTCTTTTCCTTGTCTTGCTTCTCCTTGCAGCTTATGAGCCTGGTGGTGGAGCTTGCTGTAGTTATCACAGGGTGCAGAAAAAAAAAAGTGCTCTATTCTTATCTTGGTTCCCAATATAATGCAAGGCACAGGGTCGGTCAAAAGTTCCCAGGCAACAGGGTCTGCTTTTGAGCAATAGAGTCAGGCACTTACGACACCCGCGAAACCCAAATTATCTGCAGAGGGTAACAGAAGTATCATTCTAACCCCTGACAACCTTGATAGCTTTATCGAAATCTCAAGTGCCAGGATATACAGCAGTAAAGCAGATTCTGTGGCCTGGGAACATTTGACCAACCCTGTACATTATGAAGCAGATGATCTGTAGGTTGAAAAAAAACGCATTATATTGCCGCTTTTGTGCAGTGCAGTTTCTTTGTGCATTTTGTAACATTATGTGTGATCTTTTAGCTGCTTCATGGGACCCAAAGGTGGCTGTGGTAGAGCAGGCATGTCTCTTTTTTTTTTGCTGCAGGGCTCTTCTTCTGTGCTAGTCTCTGGCAGTAGCAGCACCAACAAGCTCAGTCGGCAGGGCAGCTCGGCCAAGGTGGTGGGTGTCAAGGCTGCAGCCCCTGCACCTTCCCTGCCACCTTTTGGTCAAACTCGCCCGGCCCCACGACCAGGGATCCCTACACATTCTGGTGGAAGCAGCGGAAACTCCACGTCTGTGACATCGTCTTCAGCCCCTCCGTTTGCCTCTGGTTCTGCTGGTTGGGGCAATCTGGCATCGTCGTCTTTGGCCTCGACAAAGCCTGCTGCAACTGCAGCTACTCCTGTGACGTCTGCATCTGCAGTCGTCACTACAGCACCAGCTGTGTCCACCAACCCTGCAGCTCTAAATGGGACGACGACAACATCGGCATCCTACACCCAGGCAGTCATCTCACCTGCCAAGAGCTCAAGTCGTGCAGCCTCTGCGGATCCACGCCCCAGTTCGTCGCCCAGCTCAGGGGGGGGCAGTCCTTCACCGACACTGGGTAACACTGGCAGCATGGCAGTGTCATCGGCTGCAACAACGACCAGCAACACCACCATGGCACCTTCAGTGTCAACCTCCACATCTTCGACCAACACTGCGCCAGCCATCAGCATTCCGCAGACCTTCTCGCCATTCAACAACGTGTTTAGCAAGGAAACGCAGCCAAGTGTCTGGGGCCAGCGGGAAGCCTCCAAGCCTAACTTTGCCTCTGTGGCTGCCTCGGGCGTGTGTGGCGTGCCTAGCTCCAGTGGTGGTAGCGTCGGAAGTGTGTCGGCATCCTCAGAGCCTCTAGTGGATGCAGCCAAGGCTCCAGGTTACCGTGGCAACCTCCACGTATCACCACCCAACTTTGGCCCCATTGGCAGTGGACCCCGCAGTGCTCCCTGCACACCTCCCATTGGTGGGGGGGCACCACCTTCACCGCCTTCCCAGCCACAGCCGGCAGCCCAGCCGCAGGCACAGGAGTTCTACGAAAATGCCTCTGCACCCACAACAGCAGTGCCCCAGCCAGTTCAGGCCACCCCGCAGCCCTCGTCATCGCGCCTAGTGTTTGGTCCGCCCCACTACGCAGCGACTGCACCCGAGCTGGCACCGCCACCTCAGCAGCAGCAACAGCAGCAGCCACCGCAGCAGCAGCAGACGATCCAGAGCACTCTGAACCCCAACGCACCAGACTTTTCGAGCCGATCAGCCGCGCCAGTGATGCTGACGGCACCATTCCCACAAGTTGGCACGAGTCACCACCACCAGCACCACCATCC
The DNA here is from genome assembly GCF_052857255.1 of Amblyomma americanum. Classification (NCBI taxonomy): domain Eukaryota; kingdom Metazoa; phylum Arthropoda; class Arachnida; order Ixodida; family Ixodidae; genus Amblyomma; species Amblyomma americanum. The sequence goes on along the minus strand of NC_135497.1, from coordinate 423,380,025 downwards.
TGCTGCCACACCAAGTCACCACGGGATGCGCGTGCCATTTGCACCTCAAGAATATATGCACACAGTGCAAAGTAGTAGCCATATGTCACACCACCACCCCCACCACCATCAGGGGGCGGCAGGAGCGCTGGGACACCCTGGCGTATTTCCGCTGCAGATGATGTCTCACCTCCAGCAGCAGTACTCGGGTCTGGTGGCCCCCGTGGGACAGATGCCCAAGGGTGCCGACCGCGCACCGCTTGGGGTGCGGCTTACGGGTGAGTCACTTTCCCCAAGCCTGGAGGTGACAATTCGGGCATCGTTCTTCTGCTGTTCCATGTTGCCATTGTAGTACTTAGTGGCGTCCTTTGGGTTAGGTTGTAAGCGCACCACGGCTTTAAAGGGGCCATGACAGCCTATTTTCACGCATACCATGCTTATCGTTTTGAATTCCCAACCGGTTAAATTACAGTTCCCTGAATTTTCAGTTGATTCTGTGCGGCAAATATTTTTAAAACAAATTTCTTCTGCAAACTGCTTGCTGGTCTGACAACCTCTGATTGCTGACGTCACGAGCGCATACACGCCACGCGTCGTCTGCTGCGAGCTGTTAAGGTGCTTGCATGCACCCCGTAGACAGCAGTCACTTCAAAAATTTTTTCTTTTAGCTTAGCGAAATAAAATGCATTTTTCGTGTTCTCTTTTGGGAAGCGTTCAACATAGGACGCGAGCTGAGTGATCCTTGGGAAAGCGGACTTGCTCGTGGCGCCCGTTTTCCGATTGTTGAGGAAACAGAAATCGATGGACCCCTGCTTTATTATTTACACTTAAAAGCATGCTTTTCGTATGTTATGAGTGTGGTCTCTTTTGAGCAGTCAAGTGCTCCTGTATGTGAAAAGTGGCACGTGCCGTGCATGCCTTCGCCGATGTGCGCCGTGAAACCGCGGCGTTTTGTAGCTGTAGCTACCAAGTTCTTGTCCGCTATTCATCGGCTCGATAATTAAACTCAAATTATCAAAAGGTGCACTACAGTAACCTTGAGGCACGAAAGGAGCAGAGAAAAGTGCCGAGTGCGACGACTTCCGCCCTGATTGAACGCGTTTGTAAGTCGAACATACCTTTCCTTCGAGAACCCTTTTCCAGAACCAAGCCGCTTGCAAAACCCTACGCGACTCAAATGCTTTCACTGCCCGCACCGATGAATAGTCACTGCCGTCTAAATGAGTGCTTCAAAATAATAGTACAGCATTTTGCTGTGCGTGCGCATTGTGCCCCAGGAGTGGGACGATTACGACTGCAGCCCCGCGCTGAGGTTGTTTACATGGCTGTGCACAAACAGTGCATGCTTGCGTGGCATAAAACGCCAGATGGGTTATCCTTATCTTAAATATTACGTACTCTTGCTCACAAATTGCACTTTTACTCATTTACGCACCATGATAACCCTGCAATAAGCGCCGATGATGCTATATCGCCTGCTTGGGAAACGCTTCGCGTAGGATACCGGCGCTTTCCTTTAATTGTATCTGCTTTCTCTTATGTCACCAAAATTTAATTTTAGATCGGTTTAGCTAAAAATATGTTCGGACATTACTTGAATTAATGAAAACAACCAGATTTGTTGTGCACAGTCGACGCCGACGGCTGCTGCCAGCTGCCTTCTGCTTATGCTATGCAGACCGGATCACATATATCGGCGCTTCCCCCTTATTGTACTCGCGTCCTGCGATGTAGGCAGTCGTTGCTTTGAGGGCACTGTAGCCAAAACTACGCTCGACAGCTATTTGCAGGCGCTAAAGCTTGCGAATTCGCTCTCCGCAATCGCCGAAATCGCACACACGAATCCTGCATACTCGCTAGTTCTCGTCACGAAAGGGGCCGGCGATCCACCGTCGACCGAAATTCGAGAATATGGCAAAAGTTCCTCGCTGACTATTAAGAAAGTTTGAAGATATGATATACAGCCGCTCGTTTCGCTTTTTTCGATACGGATATGGTATACAAGCGCAGTTCTTCCGGCCGTCGCCTAACCGGGCGTGAAACTTTCTCTCGGCCGCACAAGCCCAAGCGACGGCGACGAGTTGCACAGTTGTGCGGCGTTTTCTGCCCATGTCACTTGCCTCGCTGATCGTTTCTATGCGCAGGCACTGATTGAAAGCACATCATCGCTGGTGCACGCACATCGCATATGTCGCCGTGGATAGCATGAGGTCCAATAAGTTTTAAATTTCTTAAGTTTATAGAATGTCATACCAACAAGTCCCATACCACACTGTTCTGGTTCCCACTAAGCTGACTATTAACATACGCAGCCGTTCATCGTGCTGGCGTCGCCGTCGGTCTAGCGTGACAGACCAGTGCGTCGGCGACGGCATTTGCATACCGACGAGCCCACCGACTTCGATCGCCGTCGCATCGACCTGTAGTGTGACCGGACCCTACCTATACCGAAGAAAAACTGCGTTACTGTTATTATCGCTTTTGTGGTACCAGTCATGCATATATGGGGGATGACTGCTACTTCGATCGCCCGCAAAAGTACAGGGGGGAATGAGACCTCGCTGCGCATACTGCAGCAATGAGAGCAGACGACATTGCTCTGTGCATGTGCTTGTGACGTCACGAGAGCGTTCAATATGGCGGTCGCTGCCAGTGGGAGGAGTCTTCCGGTCTCAATTTCGATCGCATTTTTTGGAATATACAGTGTGTCCAGGGCATCCAAATTTCAGAAATTGAATCATAAGCTCTTCTATTAGTTACTGAAGCACAAAACTGCAATATGAAGAGCGACCATGTCATGGCCCCTTTAAGAGCACAGCGTAGCTATACTGTGTGCTTGCATGGAATTCACTTTGGCCATGCAGCCCTTCTGGCACCTCCTACGTTCAGAGTTGAAGCATTATGACATTGCTGATGATGTGCAATGTAGAAAGCAGCATTTAAAGGGAGCTGAAATGATTTCAATGGGCATATTCTAGTGCAACAGATTTGTAGAGGTGGTCTTTGCGAGTATTCGAGTCAAGTTTTAAAGCTCTGCGTGGACCCTATAATTTAGAAATAATTTTTTAAAATCGCCATTTAGGGCGATACCTCTCCATGTCTTATCCCCCACCCCGATGACACCAGTGTACAATCTGGGCGAGCCTTCAAGCTGGCCGGACTTCCCACTGACGTCATTGGGATGGGGGACACGGCGAAGTGAGGTGTCACCCTAATCAGTTGCGAGCTGTTGCGAGTAGCGATTTTTAAAAATTATTTCTAGATTATAGGGTCCACGCAGAGCTTTAAAACTTGGCTCGAATACCTCCAGAGACCACCTCTACAGATCTGTTGCACTAAAATAAGCCCATCGATATCATTTCAGGGTCCCTTCAAACTGTACTTTGGACTTATGTTATCGTAAAGCTTGGGTAGCGTTGCGTCTCTTCATATTAAAGGGGCACTGAGGACAACTCCATGCAGTTATTGTTCTCAGTAAAAATTCATTCCTTGGCTCTTTCTGGGCATGTCAAGATTTGTCTGGCAGCAAAAGACTCGTCACCAAGATTATCACCAAGATTTAAGAGGGAACGTGACTTTCAAATCTCGAGAACATTGGAAAAAAATCGAATTTTAGAAAACACTAGATTTCGTATCTTTAAGGTCTTTCTAATTACTATATTCCCCAAAAGTAGCCCAGAAGTGACTTGTAGCTAAAAACTGGCAGAAATCTCCATGCCAATTTTCTCAGTGTTTTTTTGACATGACTGCCCTGCTTGCAGAAAGTGTAGCATGACCATTGCTTCACGGATTTTCATGCGGTTTGTTGCATTGTATTCCTTGATAACGTTTTTATGCATTGGCGTTCATATACTAAAATTTCCTCTTTTTTTTTAATGAGGAAATAATTTATATGTGTGTAGCATGACCATTGCTTCACGGATTTTCATGCGGTTTGTTGCATTGTATTCCTTGATAACGTTTTTATGCATTGGCGTTCATATACTTAAATTTCCTCTTTTTTTTTTAATGAGGAAATAATTTATATGTGAACATAACTGGATTTTTTTTTTTTTATGCCGCCATGGCGGCTCAGTGTTTATGGTGCTCAGCTGCTGACCCAAAAGACGCGGGTTCAATCCTTGTCGTGGCGGTTGAATTTCGATGGCGGAGAAATTTCAGAGGCCCGTGTACTGTGAGATGTCGGTGCACATTAAAGGACCCCAAGTGGTTGAAATTTCCGGAACCCTTCAGTACGGCGTCCCTCATAGACTGAGTTGCTTTGGGATGTTAAAGACACATAAACCAAACCATATTTTTAATCAGTCACTAATTTGACATGACAATAATGAATGAATTATTCAGGCATGGATATAATATTTTGTGTAGAAAAAAATGAGGCTACTGAAAATTTTTGAAGATACTGCATCAATCATTCCTTTGGGTAAAACTAGAGCAACTGCAGACTCCTGCCATGTTTCGTAGTGATGCCAGTCTTTCTGCAAGTTTGGTATAGCAATGAACTATACAAAATTTATGTCTAAGCTGCTTAAGTTATTTCAATGAAATTTCTGTTGAAGCATTCAGTAGACTTAAGCATGCCAAATTTAATTGCTCTAAGCAAAACAAATACATTCACCTCCAAAACCAGAGTCGCCCATAAAAATCTTCCTGCCGGTTGATTCAAATCTGTGACATCTTTACAGAAAAGGATGGGCTACCATCGTTTTGAAGTGAATGGCAGGGTAGCATATCCTCTGGAATCCGTGCCCAAAAATTGGTTTGCATGCTTGCATTTTACTGGTGCAATCAACCAGTGATGGCGACACCTGTATTTCGTCAGTGCCTCTTTGATCGATCAGTGATCTACCCTACCGATACAGGCTGACTTCAGTTTGTCCTCAGTGCCCTTTTAAGGGAACTTACAAGGGCTAGATTGAGGTGTAAATTTAATGCATGTCTTCAGACTGTCCTTTGTCAAAAGCCATCACAATTAAGTTATGATAGTTTCATGACCCTGCAAAATGTGTTGTTTGGTACTCATTATTGTTTTTTATTTAACAAATTTGTGAAATTGTGCAAAGGGTATGCAAGTTGCCTTTGTGAACAAGAACTCTGGAGTTACGCACTGTATAACAGCATTGCTGATGAGCCTGTGCCTACTTGCTGTCCCATTGATTGCTAGAGCACCTGGATGAGCAGCCATGAAAAGTGTGACACCCACTGTGAGTCAAGAAACAAACGTATTGACGTTTGCGCTCCTTTTTTCTTTTTCAAGTAGTTGGAAGTAAGTTACTTCAACTACTAAGTAGTTTTAAGTAGTCTTAAATAGTAGTCGGAGCCCTTGTCTGGAATGGGTTCGCTTTTGGGAGAAGTTAATTGCATTAATTTGCAGAGTTTATTGGAGTCTCTGAAGAAAAAAAATTTGTTGGAGGCACTTAGATACCTGTTAACTGTGGGAAGGCGAAAGCCATTTCCGACTCATTGCACTGATCTGAATTTGAGTGGTGGTGTCACGCTGCACATGCACAGTTGTTGCTTGGCGGCGGATCACACCACCCACCACAGTGAGCAGTTTGCTCACAGTCCAGTTGGCATGTTGTGATCACGTGACCTAAAATGTAACGGACAGACAAGGTCACGTGACCTAGAATGTAACGGACGGGCACGAGTATGACCCGTTACAGGCTGTCGCCTTAATACTTCATTGTAGCGGAAATTTTGAAGTGGCATTTGCTGTTCGGGGTGCGACTTTGTTCACTTGGTCCTAAATGTAATTAACTCATCAGTTTTACTTTTTTAAATTCTTCTGCACTCATTTTACTTGGGGGCTCTTTTTAATCTTAACAGCTGTATAAAAAAAATTATGCTGGGGATCAAATGGGTGCTGCCTTCACTGAGTGTGTGTCTGGTTATGTTTGCGGTTTCGTGTCATCATGAGATTGTCATCACGATACCTTTCGAACGAACTGAGTTATAAGAAAAAGAATGGTTGCGACACCTGTATTTCGTCAATGCCTCTTTATCAGTGATCTATCAGTGATCTACCCTACCGATACAGGCTGACTTCAGTTTGTCCTCAGTGCCCTTTTAAGGGAACTTAAGAGGGCTGCCTTCCCTGAGTGTGTTTTGGGCTTGACGGACACAAGATAGCAACTTAGCTGAAATTTGTTATTAATGCGTAAGCATTGTATGGCTATGTTTGCGATTTTGTGTCATCACGGGCTTGTCATCACGATAACTTTCGAACGAACTGAGTTATAAGAAAAAGAATGGTTGCAACACGATAGCTACAACTGGCCAAGTGGAACTTGCTCAGTCTAATTTGCAAAGTCGGTCTTTTGCCCCCTTCATTTCGCTGGGCGTTCCTCCTTCATCTTCGTCCCACTTGACACGGCGCATGCGCACAGCTGTCGCAGCTCGGTTTCGCCGGCAGCAGCTGCTGCTCCGCACCACGTGACCGTGGCGGCGCTGAAGGCTCGAAATGCTACCGTAATGTAGCTATCGCTACAAAAATCTCGCAGGAAAAATCATGAGGTGCGTGTGGGGTAATTAATTAATTAGAGCCAAAAATGTCCAAAAAGTGGGTGGGGCCGGAGCAAAAGTGTCATCAAACTTGAAAACACGGAAGTGAGCGGAGCTAAAGCGGGGCACCAAATTTAAAAAATCGGAAGTGTGGACGGAGCAAAGCGCGGCGCCAAATTTGAAAACGAAGCATGGCACCAAGTTTGAAAACTCAAAATGGCCACTGGTGAAACATGATTAATTTAGGCAAAGAGGGGCAAGGAGGCATCAATGCTTACGCATTCCTCCAATGCAGGTACTGCAGTGATCTCATAATTTTTATTTTTTGCTAATTATCTACTCTATGCTGCATGTTGCAGTCCATTGATGCGACTAATTCAGTTTACAGAATTTGCCAAAGTGGAATAGGTCTTGAGATATTCATCAGTCAACTCCCTGCCTTTTCCTCACTCTGCGCTCAGTTTCAGAATGAGGCACAAAAAAGGAGGAAATTGATTGATGAATATCTCAAGACCTATTGCACATTTGCAAGTTCTATAAATTGGGCTAGTCTCGAGTCAAGTCTTCAACATCTCCCTGAGAGGGGCCTGTAAATAGCTCAGAAGATATATACTGTAATTTGCAATTTCAGCATGCCAAAAAATAATCAGTGTTCAGGAGGGGCTTCTGCAATTGATAATTGAAATTGCTGACCTATTGGTGGCCTATTGGAATCTGTTCTGCATGCCTGAAATAAGTCGTTGCAGAGATTATGACATCTCCTCCAGAGCTCAGCTATAGTTCTTGTTCATTTGTTGATTTCGGAGCTGTTACCGCAGTTCATATATCTGCCAGCTTTTGCATATTGCTAAAATGCCCACTTTTGGCCACAGTTGCGGAAAGTGTTCCGTGTTCTGCAACTGCGGAAGTGGGAAACTAATTTTTGCTTAGTAATGCTTCACTTAAGTTCTCAATCTTAATAGTCCCCTCCTGGCGTGGGATCTGTCTCACCAACGTGCACACATGCTCATGCAGGTTGTGTGGGCCTGCTGTTGGGTGGTTTTGACTGTTGGGCTGTCATAGGTCCATTGTGGCTATGCCTTGAGGGGCTTGCTTGGGCTCCCAGTATTCTCGGGGGCTGACTTGTTTTGCCTCATGCTGAATGCCATGCATTTGCCTGGCTGAGTGCTGCAAGGTTACAGCTTACAAATGGCCTCTCTGCTACTCAATCATTGGCATCTTTCTAAGAGCCTATGCCTTTTGAGAAAAAGGTATCAGTTTGATGGGCATGGGTGTGTAACTTGGCCGTTGCCTGTGTGCTCTGTGCATTAGGCAGCTGTAGATTGGTCTTGTGAATGGATGCTGTTTGGGACCAGACTCATTCCAAGGCATGACACTGGCCCTTATTACCCATATATCCCTGCTTGCATGTGCAGACGAGGGTTCCCCGTCGGCGGTGTCCCCCCAGGGGGGCCTGTCTCCCGGTGGGGGCCTGGACGACCGCAAGCTGCCACGCCCCATCGGGACGGAGCGGGCCCAGAAAAAAGGGGCGCACACCTCCTACCCGGGCATCTGGTCCTACTCCAACAGTGAGCTTCATTGCTATCCTCTTCTCCTTGGGTATCTGTTGTCCCAAGAGCGTCAAGGTATCCTGGAGGCTGCATGTGACCCTGAGCAGCAGCTTTTCCTGCTACATGTAGTTCTCCCCAGTTTGGTGTTAGCACAATGTTGGCACCTTTCGCCTGCAGATCACTCCAATGAGCAGTAGATTTCCACATTTTGCCCTCATCCAAGGGGCTGTATTTTAGTGAGGCACATACTTAATTAAGGAAGGGCCCACATTTTAATTTTTACGCGTGTCTAGGGCCATAGGTTCCTGTATCAGTTGCCTGAAAACTGTGTCCACTTCCCTTTGGGAAGTTTTATTGTATGTGCCTATGTACAAGTAGAAGAGCTTATATGCTTTCAGAGGCAGTGCCTTCTACACCTTCTTGTGTCATCTGTGCTCCTCTCAGAGTAGGCCTTGCCTCCTAGGTGCGGCAGGCGTGGGCAGCAGTGGAGGTGGGAGTAGCCTGACTCCGGACCTGAGTGCCATGCAGGCCTGGGTTCAGTACCAGCACGCCACAGGACCCCAGGGTGACGGCCTGGCCCCACTGCTGCAGCACAATCGCTTTGCAGCTGCTGCTGAAGCTGCCCCAGAACAGCAGACCCTTGAGCAGCACACCTACCACCATGTGAGTGCCTTTCCTTTCATTCTGACTGTTGCAGAGGCATGAGGTGTTTTGCAGCACGCTTCAGTGGAGGCTGAATCAACAGCTGACTCCCTTTGAGGTGAACAAGATCGGATGTTGGAAACCTGTCGTGCTTTACAAGAAGGACCTAAATATTGGGCTGTGTACAAAACCTGCAGGTCCAATTAGCAGACAGATATAATTGTTGAAGTGCAGGAGTCCGCTAGGTTCAGAGTACCCTGAAATTATTTTTTCAGAAGAGGCTGGGTTAGGTGTGCGTGTGTGTGTGTATGTAAAGACCACGGAGTACAGTCAAGCCCACTTGTAATGACAGTCTCATACCATTTGTTTGTTATATCCGGAGTAAACAGACTAATCATAATATGGGTGACAGCCGCAAGGCAGAATTTCATGATGCCTGTCTACATGTTATCCAAGCTTTCATGTGCAGCGAAATTTTGATGCCGGTTGGCACATTTTCATGACTCTGCCTGTTTCTGCTTTGGATATGAAACAATGCAAGCATCACTTAGCACTGTCAGTGGGGCGATTGGCATCCTGCGTTTAGGCCTAATGTTATAAGGTATCGGGATGGAAGGCCGCTTTTAATTATGGTGCACACATCAGCCAGAAATTTGTGCTCACAAATATGATTATTTCTGTGTTTAAGGTATTTAAGTTTTGTCAGGATGCCGCTTTTGCTGAGCAGTAACCGGTGACAACCTTTCACTGAAGATCACGCCGATGCTGCGTGCGGGTGCAGTGGCGGCAGCTGCTTTTGCATGCAGAAAACATGCCACTCCATCCAAGGTACCTAGAGTCAATTTTTGGGCCATGTAAAAAGCGCAGGGGCACTTCGTACAGTCAGCATGGGCGGGCACAACTGCCTATCTGCTGTTGGCCAAGAGCCATACAAGTGCACAGATTTTAAAGGGGTGGAGACACCAAATTTTTGGTTGGCGTGTTCTTTGTTTCAAACGTTGCGTATTGCCCCGGGACGCATGATACATGCTGCACAATTCGTATAAGTGCGGTAAATAATTTATTATTGCATTATATATACTGAGCGATTTGGGTTTCAGTTTCTGAGCGCCGGGGTGTGCTGCGATGTCACGATCAGGGAAGAGTAGCAACCCCGGTCACATGGGCTCCAAAAGTAGTGACACACGGAGTGCTGCGTCGTCTGCTCTCCTACACACGCTGTGCATAGCAGCACCTTTTGAAATCATGTGCCGGCAAACTTGGTTGATACTGCGATATGCTGAGGAGAGCCAAGCGAGCGAGGAAGGACACTGAGTCCTGAAACCAAGCGGCTCGCTTCGGCCAATCTCAATCGCCATACCGCGTATGCGAACGCGGTTTCTGCGTTGTATTTCGCTTTGCCACGCCGACGCCTAGGCTTGGCGGACGTCTGTGTATGTGGCCCGTAGCTGACCCTGGCTACATTACAGCGACACGATGCCTCAGTTTTCCTACCGGCCAATACCCTTCTATGTCTTCACTTCGCGCCGCCCGCACAGCCGCTCTGCGAGACTGCATGCTCAGGGTCCCGTGGCTGCTGATTACAATATCTGCTGTTAGTTTAGCAAACAGTCCATATATTCGCTAAATGAATGCTTCCAGACAATTGTACAGGATTCAGCATCTACCGCACGGGTATGTAACTCCTCCAGGAATGCGCCCATGATGACGACTGCATCTCGGTGCTACTTTTGTTTACATATCTGCATCTGTATACAGGCAGCAATTGCGCGTTTGTTCGGCATGAATTGTAAGCTGCGTTCCACTTAGGTTAAGCAAGCTCTTCTCTTTTGCGCCGGTTGTGCGTTTGTTTCCGCAATGCGTTAAGTTTGCAAGAACCGCCGAAAAATGCGAGCGCCAGCCTGGGGAACGCTTCATGTAGCCAGGTTGTTAACAACACGTAGGACCAGCGTTTCTGACTCGTAACTGCTTTTTTGCTTTTTCCGATGAGACAATACTTGAATTTAAATTGGTTTATCTAGAGGTATGTTCGGCGCCCATTTGAGGAAGCCCATAACATGCTTATTATAGCCTTAAAATTTGATGTCCCAACCCCTTTAAGGTGTACGCCTCTCTTGGCTCATGAGAGACGTGGACGAAAGTTGTAGATGGAAGGTATAGACTGAAGTTGTCCGCAAATGTTTCTGCACAGACTGTCAATCATAAGTTGCGTGTAATTAAAATAAAATGTAAATGTTCTTTAAACAACATATATGTAATGATAATAGTGATAGTAAATAGGTAGTAAAAATAGTGATAGCTAGTGATAATGATAGCTACTGATAGTGTCAGTGCTAGAGATAGTGGTAGTGATAGTTATAGTAGTTATGATAGCTGCTTATAGCGATAATGCAAGAGGTAGTGATAGGGATGGTAGTGATAATGGTAGCTACTCATAGTGATTGTACTAGAGATAGTGATGATGATAGTGATAGCAGTAGTGATGATGACAGTGGTAGTGATGGTTGGTATAATGATGATGATGATGGCAATGGAAAAATAATAATTAAAAACCTGACAAAAATAATAAATAAAAAATTTAAAAAAGAAAACAGTTAAAGGCAGAAATGTAATAAGAAAATAAAATTGAAAAGGGGGGGGAGAAAGATTGGAAATGGAAAGGCTTTCGCATTTCTGATCTTAAGCAGACTTAAGTGCAATCCTGTAGTTATTTATGGAGCATCTGCTCAAGGTTTCTCAGCCTGTAATATTTAATGGTCGACTTGACTGTATATTAAACAGGAGAGCCGAATAGCTGAAAAGAGCATGTTACCATCGTAGCCATGACAGAGGTTTTTTTCATTCCTTGTCCAGATGATTGCCAGCTACAAAAAAAAATTTTTTTTTTCACAACCACATCTTGTCCGCTCACCATGTATACGTGCATGTCCACATTGTTTTCTAGTGCTTTTTTATTAGGGCTAGAGCATTGCCATCTGGCCTGGAAGGATGGCATGTGGTGTAACAGCTGGCACCACTCATCGCAGCTGTGAGAAGTAGAAGAGGAAGCATAAAAAGCAAGGGCGCGTAATGGATAGGAAAGTAGCATAGGGTGAGAGCGGTGCAGCAACATGCTGTGAGCATTGTGGATGGTGGGCTTCACTCCAGCAATGAGGGAAGAAAGCTAACACATTGTCTAGTTTTGGAGTCAGCACTCATGTATGTTTTACTGCAGAAACCTGTAAGTTATAAGTGGAGCGTTTCAGATTATTGTTTTTTGGGTGTGCTGCAAAATCTTATTAATTCGAAGCCCATCGGTCTGCAAAAAATATTAGATTTAATTGGGTTTTTTAGTTATCCAAATCGAAGCAATATGAAAAGGCAAGTATGAAATGTTCGAGCGCTTGCAGCACTTTATAGTTGTACCAATGCTTGCTACAAAACTGCAGTCGACGTTTGATTAACTCCTATAGTGGGAACTTGTTTGGGCTCATTGTGTGCGGCACTGCTGGTCTCTCAGACTTCAGTCATGCAGGTTTTGATTTTTGGAAAAGATGGTTGCACGTCTCTCTTAATGTAACTCATTTACTGGCAAAGCTTTTTTTCATTCACTGGCACCTTAATATTTCACTTGGCGCACATGAGGGCAGCAGCTGTGGCAGCCAGGGTTGGATGTGTCAGGCTAGTGGTACAGCACAGTTCTAGGTGCAGGAGGGCGGCTGTTGGTTGAAGAGGAGTGACAAGAAGAGTGCTTTATCCAGCCAGTCCAAGTGTAGCACAGTGTATTTTGTTTTGTCATCCATTCTGCAAAATGCACACCAAACTCTGATAGCCTCTCTATGAGCTCGAAAGTTCCTGTGAGACAAGGCAATGTTCGACGTGTAGTGCTTATTGTTCTTGCCTTGTGCAGGGAACATTTTCGACACTACCATGTTTTGTTGTCACGTCAGGCTTTCTGCAAGTTTGGTATAGCAGTAAAGCACATAAGAATTTATAAAGCCAAAACTACTGAACATATATCGGTGAAATTTTCCTGCAAGATTTCCAGGTAACCTGGGTACCCACACAGTGAGCTCTGAGTGCCGGCAAGACAGGCCAATTCTGGGCTCGTGTGGACATTTTTTTTTCTTTGTTTCGTATGTGTGACGCCAATAATTCTTACATTGTGCGCAGAAACTTATTTACTCGTCTATGTTCACAATAAAGACTGCGGCTGCTGGCGCATTCCCACTCGCAGGCTTCTGGTACCTGCATCTTCGCTGCAAGAGCACCACTTTCAGGGGTGTGCTATCTATCAGAGACTCAGTGCCATAGCCATAATGGGCATTTTAACACTTTCCTTACCGCGAAAAATTGACTGTTTCTTGAGTGTTTTAAAATGAAAATTACTTCTTCAAGAAGAGCTAAACGCACTGCGCATTGTCGATCCCGGCCACGGCGGTCGAATTTCGATGGAGGCGAAATTCTAGAGGCCCGTGTACTGTGCGATGTCAGTGCACATTAAAGAACCCCAGGTGGTCGAAATTCCTGGAGCCCTTCACTACGGCGTCTCTCATAGCCTGAGTCGCTTTGGGACGTTCAACACCCATAAACCAAACCAAGCACTGCGCATTGTAGTATGCATCAAACTGTAGCCTATTGAATAAGCTTCCGAACGAAAAAAACTGCCATAGTTGTGTATGCAAAACTTTTTGAAAATTTGTTGTGCTAGTAACACAAAAAAGAATACGAAAAAAAGTAAGCCGCTGCACTGAGCTAGATTTTGATTACAGAATAATTAAAACATACAAAATGTTGCGCATGTCCTTAGCTACCATTCTTGTGATTTTGAGCTGCAGTTTCCATGGCCTTTCGAGTCAGGCAATACTATGACTGTTGTACCACTAGAGAAAGCAGTCACGTGAGGGCGTGAAGTGGAGGTAGATATGGTATGTGCCGCATGTGACACTTGTTCAGAGTTGTTTTTTCTTGTAGCAGAGCTTGCAGTTCTTCCTTTTCTCCTCTTTTTTTGTTGGTAGTGAATGGATTCTATGAGTGAAAAGGGGGCATGGCCCTCCCTGACATCATCCTAATGAAAAATCTCCTGGCGCATTTGGTAAAATATCTTAGCTGTAAGTTGCAAAGACCCCAGAGCTGCAAATAAGACCACTTTCATCGTATACAAACCAAATGCACTACCTCCATATAACGAATTCCTTGATATTACAAAGTTTCTCATTTACCCAACGCCGCCCCCATTGAAGAGCGTGTATTGGAGACCTCCATGTAGTGAAGTTTTGCGGCGGTTTACCTTGATATAATGAACTGGCTATGTCATCTGTCAGCTAGTACTGAGTTATTCAAGATTTGGCAGAATCACGCGAAAGTTTCGTGACACAGCACGAACTGACATGAGAGGAACGCCGATCGCGACGAGCAACCACAGTTGGCACAACATGCCATGCTCCAGGGTCATCGGCGCATCTCCGGCACTTTCTTTTTTGGAACGTCGTACCACGTGGCATTACAACAGTTTATTCTCAAAAGCAGAGAGAAATAATAGGGCGTAGAAAAAAAAAAAGAAACATGAGTAGTGCACGCCAATAGCTCTCGTGCGTCTGGAGCCGGGGACCGGCGACACAAGGTGAATGCACAGACTGGACCCATGTTCCAAAATCTGTTTTATAAAAAGCAACGAGAGAAAGTAAGCGCGTTAATTGTTGGTCAGAAAACAGCTGTTGGCAAAGTTTACTAGCGGCCACCGTCGATCGCACAGTGTTTTTGGTGTCTCAATGTCGCAGCCAAGCTTTCAGGTGATAAGCAGTAAAGTAGCGTACATGCTAAGCCCAAATAACAATCTCCAGAAAGCATAAATACCAAGCGAATGTGAGCTTGTTAGGCGGAAAACAGCCGCTGCAAACAGGGCTCGCACAGCCATTCGTGCCCACTCTCCAACAGCTGCGCCACCCAGCGCGAATGGCTGTGCGTCGCTGTTCCTGAAAGAAACATTGAATGACTGTGTCAGCGGCCACTGGACTACGGTCAAAGTTTCATTTTTCACATCACCTCCTCACGTTAGAAAATGAAAAAAATGAAACTGAAACCAAAGAGATGGTGTTATAGAAGCAAACTAGATGGTGCAGCTTGTCCAGGAGTGCAGTCTTGAATTTTTGCCGGCAAGTTCAAAACTTCGGTTATATATGACCTATGGCCTGTGGTGCTGTAAGGAAAGAGTTAACATCTGTGTTGCCCTCATTCATAATAGACCTGTGCCATTATAAATTGGAGCAACTGCATGAAGTTGCTGCGTTTGCATTTCACTATTCGTTTTAAAGAAATGAAGCACTACACATTGTGCAGGGTTAGTGCAGGCTTTGTGCACCCTGCAGACAGAGTTGTCTTTGATGATGTTTCGGCCAGTACAGGGACTGATCAAGACTGGTCTTGCTCACAAGAATATGGAGGTGACTGAATCTGATTAATAGCTTCTGAGTGAAGCAGGCACAAGTGTGCAAGAAAACATGACAGAACAAAAATGAAAAACCGGAGTGGTTTTAATCTGGAGATTTGCCTTAAGCTTCGTAAAGTAAAGCGGAGAGCCACACATCAGCACATTTGTACTACTGTGCTCGCAAGTATGGGACATGTTTCACAAAAGTGTCTCCTCTTTAATTTACATCATAAAACTTCAGCATTTCAAGTGTCTCTGTGGCAATCATCACAAACTTGGTGGTGCAGCACACCTTTGTCACCCTCAAACTTTTCCAGCTTTGTTTGCTAACCTAAGAGATTTGAAAACTAAAAGTACATGACCCAGAGTGCTTCTAAATCAATGTCTTATTGCTCCAAAGTGCTCCTGGTCAGAAATTTTTGCGCTCCAGACCTCTCCTACATCGACATTCCTCCGTTGCAACTACTCCAAATTGGAAATTTCAGTGCTCCAAAAATTGCCCTAAATTTTTACCAGTAGCATCACTGTATGCACGTATTAACCCATTCAGTTATGCTCTCATAGCATTGCAGACAGTGTTTGCCGAATGCACTTTGCATTGTGTCCATAGGAATCTGAAGAGTAGCTCCTCTTATTAGAGGTCTCAGCCTTAGAGTTTGCCTCAAAGGGAGTCCGCTGAATGATTTAGCATTTCATGTATTTTTGAACTGCATTAGTCTTTGTGTGTCAGAGTTGCAGTAGAATCTCACTGTAGTAAACTTGCATGTGGTAAAAACACTGGTAGGATAATGCGAAACTGCTGTCCCATTTGGTCTTCGATAGACAATTGTGTGTAAAGATTTTGAAACCTAGGCTTTCTTCAGAGCTGACATCGCATGGATGTTGTTAAGGTTTAGCTAAAGGTACTGCACCATTTTTTTGCTCGTCCTACTTGAGAACAATTAGGCGAGATAAATTAACTTTTTAAAGATAGCTGGAAATGTGGAGCTCCACAAATATTGTCAAACCCAGGGACTTCCAATTCTAATCGGGAAAAACGAAAGCCCGCGGAGTTTAAAAAATACCACGTGACAGCGCGCTCCGTGCACCTGAATGCGCCGCTGTTGGAGCGCTCTCACCCGTGCTTTGTAAAAAACATTGCTCGCTTCGCGTCTTTCGCGCTGCACACGACAGAGCTTCGCGTCGTGCTTGGTTCCAAGATAAGCGCCAATGGGTTCAGGCGGCAGTTGAAGGAAAGCCGGCTCCCGTTTCTGCGGCAATAATTGCGCTCTCACGCTAGCAGAATGCACAATGCAATGCCAGCTGCTGCTGGCAACGTCGGAGCCAAGCAAATATAGTTGCCCTTTCTCGTAGGCAAAGAGAAGGCGCGGCTCTGGCAATGTTTTTTACAAATCACGGATGAGAGTGCGCGGCGCATTCGAGCGCACGGAGCACGCTGGCACGTAGTATTTTTAAACTCCGCGGGCTTTCGTTTTTCCCGAATAAAAGCGACCACGCCAAGGCTATTCCATTGGAAGTGCCTGGGTTGGGCAATATTTTTGGAGCTCCACAACTTTCCTACTGACGGCTGAATATTTCGGGCTATATTTGATTTTATTTGATTTGTTTCCTTTCTGATACAGAAAGAGGAGCAAGAGCAAAAGGCAAAATGCCTGACGATGGCTCTTGCCCCGCATACAGTTTGGCACAAACGGTTATTTAACATAGTTTTAAAAAAAGTTTCACACCAAAATCTGGGGGAAATAAGAAAATGTCACACGGCACTGAGGGGAAAAAAGTTAAATAAATCATGTAACGAAAAAATAACAGTATGCAATAAACAATACTTCTTCCATGCCGACACAAAATACTTAGTACAAAGATGCAAATATATCGAAATTCTGAACATGGTTGGTGCAAACTTAGCAACAGCAAAATAGCAACATCATAGTAGCAAAACACAACAGCAAGATCCAAAACGATAATGCACTCCTGAAAAATAGCAATTAGGGACAGAAACATGGCAGATTACTATGTGAGTTACAAGTTATTTTCCAGCAGCAGAGCTCTAAGCTTGTTTTTGGAGACATTAGCACTCAGATCTGTTAATTCTTGTATTTTATTTAGAAGGTTAGCTGTTTGATATTCAATGTGTTTTCGTTCATAATTCGTCCTTATTTTTGGCGGCCATAAAGTTTCTTTACGGAGTGTGCATGCTGGGGCTGCATTGGATTTTTGTACACTGTAAAGCTTCGCTTTTTTTATTTGCTGAAGCAATTTTAAATAATAAATTTGATTGGCCTTTAACATTTTGTATTTCAGGAAAAGTGGCCTTGTCCGCAGTAATTCCAGTGGGCCGTGATATTGCTCAAATATCCTTAACACCTTTTTTTTTTGCAGGCAAATTAGTCTTTTGTAAATGGGACTTGTAGTGGTACCCCAGACTAAAGCACAGTAGGAAAGCTTGGAATAAAAGAGTGAGTGATAAAGAACAGTTCGTAACCATTGAGGGATGAGTGGGCATATCTTAAAGAGGCAGCCAATTGTTTTACTAAGGTCAGCTATGAGGCTGTTTACATGAGGATTCCACGATAAGCTTTCTTCAAACCACATGCCTAAAAATTTTTGGGCCTTGACTTGAGCTATTTCTTTGCCATCAAACAAAATTTCTATGGGAGTTTTCCTAGGCTTGTTTAGCTGCGCAAACATATTTCGCTTTCTCAATGTTCAAGCATAATTTATTTGTGTTTAACCGAGTAGACAGGTGGAGCAAATAGTTACTGACAGCATGTTCATTATCCAGGAGTGAATGGCTAGAGAAAAATACGTTGGCATCATCTGCATACATGATTAGTTTTGGGGTATTAGGAATAGAGCATAAATCATTTATGTGTGTTATGAACAGCAAAGGCCCGAGAATATATCCCCGTGGAACGCCTTTTTTAACTGGCAGAACTGGAGATGTATATTTATTAAAACTGACATATTGATAGCGGTTTGACAGATAGCTTTTTATTAATTCTAGTGGTATTCCGCAGATCACATACCTATTCAGTTTAACTAGGAGGACATCGTGACACACAGAATCAAATGCTTTGCGCAGATCTAGAAGTAGTCCAAGCGTATATTGTCTTTGTTCAAAATTTGTTCTCATTCTTTATGTTAAGCAGGCCTGATTCTGTAAATTAGTTTTTTTTTTTTAGTCCATACTGCATATTACTGATTACATAATATTTATCGAAAAAGTTTTGTATCCTGACGTTGATGGCATTTTCAAAAAGCTTGGACAGATCAGCAGAACTGAAATTGGTCGGTAGTTGTCAAAGCATAGTTGTTCCCACCCTTAAAAATCGAATGTACGCGTGCTATCTTTAAGCGGTCTGGAAACACACCGATCTCAAACATAAAATTCATGATATGAGCTAGAGGAATAGGTATTAAATCAGCGGCATAGTTCATCGGTCCACATGAAATGTTATCATAGCCAGCAGCTATATTGTATTTTAACGTATTAATTATTCGTTTGACT
This sequence comes from Amblyomma americanum, assembly GCF_052857255.1. Taxonomy (NCBI): domain Eukaryota; kingdom Metazoa; phylum Arthropoda; class Arachnida; order Ixodida; family Ixodidae; genus Amblyomma; species Amblyomma americanum. The sequence continues at coordinate 423,361,433 of NC_135497.1, read as the reverse complement.
TCGGAAGGTGTCACGAGAGTTAACATGATGAGTGCGCCCACAAAGCCTCATCGGGGAGAGCACACCACAAAAAAGGTGGATTCTGTTCTCTGAGACGCATCTCTATGCATGAGAGTTAGGCCGGGAAAAAAAACCTACTTGATCATGTTGAATTTGCAAGGTCAACACAACTAGTTGCAGGGTTATTTTTTTGTTTTGTGTTCAGATCGGTACATTCAGAGCAAGAAACAAAGTAGTTATTCATGGCGATTGTAGCTGCACAGCCAGACAAGATGCCATTCGGCGTTGTAATATGCAAGTCTACACATGGTTTCTGTTGATTGGTTAGGTTTCTATCTTCATTCCATATTTTTTGGGAAAATGCTTCTGATTTTTGAAAATAGCTGCTCATAATACCGGGTTTTCGCTTGTTTTACCAGCGAGTTAACCATATTTTTATACTTCTTGTAGTCAGTCAACTTTGTCGGGTCACAATTTTTAACAAAGGCGTGGTACATCTGGTAGAAAGTTAATTCATTTATATCGACTAATGATTCAAGTAAGATGAGCAAAAAATTGGTACTGAAACATAAGATAAGCCCTAACAGCATCCACGCGATTGAAGTTCCAAAGAACATTAGGCTTCTTTATTATCTAGGTCCAGGTTAGCTGGGACACCCTGTATATATACATACATGCCAGGTATGCAGCTAAACACAACCAGGTTTTTGAAAAAAACATGGGAGTGTCCTAGCTCAGTGAAACGAACTGAGATCTGTTGAGTCGCCTGGCCTAGTCTGCAGTAGTTTTTGTTCTCCAAAGTTTATTCATTAGTGAAGACTCAGTAGCTAACCTTTAATTATTGGCGTAAGAACAAAGTGTCAATTCAGCAGTTAGATTGTCTTGAAAAACAGCTGAATGAAATGTTTGCACCAAGGTGCCGTTTACATCAAGTAGGTTTTTTTTCCCGGCCTAACTCTCACGCATAGAGATGCGTCTCGGAGAACAGAATCCACCTTTTTTGTGGTGTGCTCTCCCCGATGAGGCTCTGTGGGCGCACTGGGACAGAGATGTGAACCAGTAGCTGGTCACATGGTAGCTTTTGTTAAAAGCCAATAAGATAAAGCTATGTGAATGGTACCTTTGTGGAAACAGCGCTGCTAGCTGTTTTCGAGACATTGTTCTCGAAGCCATAAATTTAGAAGTTAGCTAATTAGTCTTTACTATTAAACTTTGAAGGACTGAAAAATACTGCAGACTAGGCCACAAGACTCTGAACAACCTTCAGTTTGTTTCACTGGTCTAGAACAGTCTTTTTTTAAAAGCTTGGTTGCATTTAGCTGCGACACTTGGTGTGTGTGGGCTTGTTTATGGTAAAGACATCATTAATAAAGAAACAATTATAGTAAAGAGTGTTTTGCCGTGGCAACGTGCATCCCACGGAATGGTGACAGCGCGGCACGCATGCAGACTAGGACATATATTGGAAAACAGTAAAAGGCATTTTTTTTAGATGGCTTAGCCACCAGGCTCGTGTGCTGCCAGGAGACGCCAACTTCTCAAAGACAGGGGAGTGGAAAAAGGGCTGGCCGTGAACACGAAAGAAGACAGTAAAAGAGCGGAGAGAAGTAGGGAAGCAATGAAAAGGGCTAACTGGGCAATACAAAGCAGCAGTGGCAAAAAGCAGAGGTGCTGCGGCGCCTCTGCAGTTTTGTTGCATGCATATCTTGACAATTGCCTCTTAAGACACTGTAGCAGTGGAAGGCGATACCATGTTCACACAAAGGTATTGTTTCTATGTGGACTCAAACTCCCCCCTCACTATTCATGGCCATGTTATATCCGTGCAGAAATGGTACTTCTTCAAAACTTGGATGAAATTGAAAACATGACATGAAATGTAATAGCTAAAAATAGATGATTAGTACATAATGAGATGATTTTCTAGACCAACACTACGTGTTCAGCAAGTAGCCTAATTACCGGACAGCTATTGTAGAGCACAGAAGCACCAACAACTGTTGTAGTAAAGATTTTTACTGGTCCGAGCAACTGTACAGGGGTTCTACTGTACTTGGCTAAGAGAAGTCAATTTTTATGTTTTAGTCTCCTGTGCTACATTTTTATATATAGTGGCAGGTGCACTTTGTTTCTGGCTTGATGCAACATCTCATAGAACTAATGTAATACACATTTAAATAAAACTAGTTTTGTTTTGTGAGTAATTGTAGCTGTGCGAGTAGGGTCACCAGGTTGCTCCAGCAGGGCAATGTATGCTTTTAGAGGTAATTCAATGAGTCTGGTCAGACAAGTTCACATATACATGACCAACATGAGAAAGAACCCCTGAAGTACTTTTGTCCGAGGAGTGTGCTGTTCCGTTGTGTGCCCGGCTATTGAAGTAAATACAGTCGCTGACCGATTTGTCAGACTTGATGGGACCCAGAAAATGGTCCGAGTAATCAAACAGTCTTAGAAATCTGTGAACTTCAAACAAATAACTTTTCTGCGAAAAACCAGCTTTCAAAATCGTGAAAATTGCCGCTCCCCAAGTTCCGCCTGCAAGCGATAATATTAGGCAGTATGTGAGCCATGTCATGTGTTTGTCATCTCCGCACCCTCTCATGTCACGATGCCAAACAGTGTGACGCAGCCGCAAGTCATGCAACGAACGCATGCACCTGCCACGCAAAGCAAGGACAGTCAGTTTGCATGGGTGACGACAGAGAGGTAACCCACGGGAAGTCCTGAGCAGAAGCCAGCGCCTCCAAATGCACCACCCCCCCCTCCCTGCCTCCCGCCCATCACCACGTTTGCTGCCCCGCACCACGGGTGGCGTTGCCCAAGCCGCGGCAGACGCTGCAGCTGTCCCGCTGTCCTATTACACCATTTTCAATGCAACTGCGCATTCTTTGTAGGCAATCTTGATGGCAACGGAAAGCATCCCATTATCTCGAATGGCAATGCTGGAGAACAAATAGCGAAACCTATCCAAGCCAGTCCGTCCGATTCACTCCGTCGGCACCTGCCGCCCGCCGATTCCCTTTAAATCCAAGATGACGCCTTTCACAGCGGTGGAGGACGAGTTAGTTGCAACAGTGATGCCCATGCGTCTATACTAGGTCAAAACAACAAACTTTTGGTTGAAAAGCGATCTCCATAGTATTGTTGGCGTCTGTTTTAGTCTGCACAATTTTTAGACCCCACAAAGTCCGAAATATCGGTCGTGAAAACGTACACATTCCTATGAGGTGCGCTATGGTTCCTCAGCGAAGTCTGAATTATTGGAGTCCGAAAAATCGGTCAGCTACTGTAGCAGCATGAAGCTGCTCACTTCAACTTCCCATCCCACTGCTCACTGGGCTTACATCGTGTTTTTTTTTTTTTTAATTTGCTGCACAAGGATTCTTCCTACTGGGTGGCAGCATTTTGTTCGCAGACAATGCATAGCACACTGTGACTGAATGTAGCGTCATGAAAGGGGCTGACAGGCACAAAAACTCCATTCATCCAGCACCAGACAACTCTTGTTTCACTGACCACGATGACCATGTGTGAGCCTGTAACGCTTAACTTGCTTTAAATGAAGATTGTTAGGATCTTTTCTTTGGGACCAAAAATGAATCCAAATACTGGGTCTTCACGTTTTGGCATTCCTGAAAATCTGCTTCCATCACAGGTATAGCGTATTCATTCGAATATTGGTGGACCTTTTTTTACAGAAATATTGTCCGAAACAAGGGGGGTCGACCTATAATCGGGACCAAAGAAGGTATGCCTGCAGCAGTGACCAAACACGACCTGGCGTACCAACTCGCCTCGCCATCCCAAATTTCAACACGGTCAGTGTAAGGCCGCTAAATTCATTGCTTCGCCATATTCCTTCAGTTGAAGGCTCGCCAAAGTCGGAAGCTTGCAAATTTTATGTTCAATGCACCACTTAATAACCTTAAAAAATTTCAGGGTACTTCTAGAAATGGGGCTTGACTTACTAGTAAGCAAACGTCCAGGTGCATTCATGGTATATTCGCACTTTTTTGCAAACTTGGGATTCATGTGTTATATCAGTCTTAAAAACAAATCTACACATATGGCCCTTTTGAATTGTGGGTGAATCCCTCCAAATTTCTACCTTCTGTCTTCTGTTAGCTATGGGCTCTACTGGTGGAATTTTGACCCCATCTGAATGCTTGCATTTCTGGCTTTTCCTTTGTTTTGATGAGAAACGCTGACCAAAGTGTGAAAGTGAGGAAAGAATGCACAATAATAAATTGCCAATAAAAGTTGTTTTTGGTTACTTGAAGAACATGACCTAAAGAGGAGCTCAGTGTTGGCGTGTGCTACTTGCGATCCGTCATCATGTGTTCAATGCAAGCGAGTTTCACTTTGGCCCTAAACGGGCAAAAGGCTCCCAGCTTGTTGGCCACTTTGCATTTCTTACGGTCTTTCACCAGTTGGCAGTCTATGATCACATGATAATGGGGTAGTTATTGGTTGACTATGCTTTGCTGGGTACAAAGGAAGTGAGCGCAGTCTTGAAGTCGACTCTGGTAGAAATTGTGAAAGTATGCACCGGAAAGTGATGGAAGTTCAGTGGGTTTTGTTACGAGCTAGCAACAACACTGAAGGTTAATCATTGTGGAAACACCAGAGGCGCAGTAACCACGTCTTGTCTGGGAACGACTTGTTCTTCGATTTTGCAGCCTGATAAGAATGAGTTTGCTTTTCTGCATATTAGGTTGAAAACTGTCATTGCCTGGAAAAACTATTGTCATGGGCGTGGTAAAAAGGTTTTGTACAACTAAACCTCGATTTAACGAAGTCTGTGAAAATCTGCAGTTTATTCCGTAATACAGAAATTTCGCTACATAGAAATTCGTCTTCTCTCATACTAACGTTCTTGCAAAAACGCATTGCTGATGGCTCACGGGAAAAACCTTTATTTGTGATTAAAGTAGTTGTTTACTTCTGCCCTTTCTTCGCCAGCAGCAGCTGCGATACGCGTATATTATGTTGTGAGCTCGTGAGCCACCTCAGCTTGTCATCGCACTGACCATCTCATGGGTGACGGGAACGGTACTCCCGTCCCGAGTTTTTGTTTTCCTGTCATCATCATTCTATTGTAAGTGCCCCAAGTGCACTGGCGACACAACGTGTTCTGCTGCCGCTGCAACAGCTGCTACCTCATGGCCGTCAGGGCGGCCTCGTGTGGTGGGCCACACCGTCTGCCCCCCCCCCCCCCCCCCCCCCCCCCTCTTTGCTTTTTCTCTATTTCTCCATGTTGGCGAGATTGCGAAGAGTGTCCTTCAATCACCAACCAGTGAAATGAAATCATCTCATATTTTCTGCCGTAAGCATGAGTGTGCATCTTTTTTCACGTACGCACATCATCTTGAGTGAGAAGCGAGGTTGTCAGGTGTGGAGCGTGCGATGGGTTTTACAGCTGACAGGTGTGCCAACGGCACTGACTCTTTCACTCATTTTACCAAGCTTTGGGCATCTAAACGTGATAAATGGAGCATGCTGGCTTCAAGCACAGGCAGCACGTTACATTCGGTGACGACTACACTCCTCGATTAGTCCTCGTTACATTGAAGTTTGTAACATCGAAGTTTAACTGTATTCATTTTTTCCCCTGCATGATGAGGTGAACCAAAACTACAGGGCTAGGTGTTGACCGTTCTGAGGTTAACCACTCTTTTTAGCATTAAAGGGACACTGAGGATCTTGTTCACCGAATTTTTGTAAACAAAACCCAACAGTTCGACATTGCATGGCTGTGTTCTCACTTGTCCAGCAGCAAGAGGCTCATTTATTGCCGAGTGATTTGGATTCAAAGTTGGAAAACTTTTCCCTACCGCAGGTTCAGATTGCTGGTGGGTGAACATCGCAGGTCACATCATTTAAATGTCGACGTTTTGACCTTGAGGCCATTGTGTTCAAATAGAGGTAGAATATTTGCAGAACTGCTGTTGTGCTCCATTGAGGTCTGCTGTGCACTTGTTGTTAGTAGTATGGATGGAACTGCATCCCAGGATACCTTGTGACGCATCCAGTGAGCAAATAGTAGTGAGCAAAACAGGCACCTTGCAGTGTCTCTGGCACTCCGAATATGAAACTACCTACAGGACCACTGAGGTATATACTCGCCTGTACTTTGTTTTCACCAGTGTCGAAGGCTGCGGTGGCTTGCTGTGATAGCTTTAGTTGTTGAGTGATGGATGACGGGATCAGCGGTGAGATTTTGTTCCACGCATGTCGTGCTTCTGTGCATGACTGCGAAACGACGCAGTCATGCACGAAAGCACGACATGCCCGAAACAAAGTGGGGCTTTCAGTGATGTATGCTGCATGTCTTTGTCTCAGTTTTCCAGCGCCCTTCGCATCACATTCCATGTGATTGGTTGCAGCCATAGTGGCCAAACTAGGCGGCGGGACACTGTGTAGTGATTTAGAAGTGTCATCCATCTGCGGTTATTTTCACGCCAAAACACCTCATGAGGAGTTTTAAACCATGTGTGAAGTCGATGCCGGTGCATTATCGAAACAGGATATCGCCAAAAAATATGCTTGGCAACTTGCGACTCGGTGTTAAAAGGCTGGAAAATCTGGAAACGTATGTACAGCTACCCTGGTGACTTTCGCTTTCTGATTTAACGGTCATGCAACCTCCGTGACTCACAAATTCACACTTGGGAGGCGCGGGGGTTGCGCCATCGTTTTGGCGGAAAAGCGCCAGTCACAGGACGGTCGCATGTTCCTTAATATTCCAGCCTTGCGACCATGTTCAGAAGCAGTCGCATGGCCTTTGTGACTAGGGTGCGGTCCTCCGCTGCGCAAGTTGGGACACACTGTCCACCTCTTCACTTTTGAAGACAAAGAAAAGGCCCTCCGATGAGTTAAGGCTGTAGCGCCACTGCCTAAGCTCGCGTAAGGAAGATGAAGCGGTGGGCTGTAGAGCAAAGCAGAATGCTCAGGACCGTTGGCTCAGCCGGACGCTGCTGTCGCCGTTGGCTGATCACTACATCAAGCAAGTCCTCTAGTAAACGTGGCCGAACAGAATTATGGTGTTTGCCATTGCCTTTCGAAAAAAAAAAGCAATAGGTGATGACTGAATATTTTAAAACAATAAAATAGGGCAATCTCACTACCCGAGTGTGTGCGTTGTGCACGTGAGTGTGTGTGCGTGTGATTCAATGTTCAAAATTCAGTTTTAAGCAAAAAACGTGAGTACCCTTGACATGCATGCCACAGCAAGCTGACCATCGAGTCCAAAGTTACACTTGGCCTAAGGAAAAAATAAGTACGGAAGCCAGGTGCGGGGAGACTGTGGTACTGGCTTAGCAGTGTACCTTTTGAAGCATTGCTGCACTGTATTACATGCCTGTGTAGATTGGAAAGCACCATCTTGCCATCTGCTAGTCACTCGCTTAAGACAGCGATGTGATTAAGTAGGCCTCTTTACTGATCAGAAACCATTGCTTCTGTGAACACCCAGACCACATGATGCAGCGCCCTCTCGCTCAAAACCTAGTGCAACAAACCAAAGATGACATGATAGCCCAGCTTTTAGGAGTAAATTTCCACTTCGTTTTTGTCTATTTCAAATTTAACTTGTGTTGCTTGTAGGGCTTGTTTCTACAAGTCCAGGTTTGTTTGGCCATTTGTGCATTAATTACTTAAATTAACTTCTTGTTGTAATAAAATGATCAAGGTGCTCTTTAATAGATCTCTCCCGGCCTACGTCATCAGAGCACATGTTTCTGGTCTGATAGGCAAAAGGTGCCACATACCGAGGAGGCTAGAATCTGGTAACGAATGTCTGCGAGGCATAGCGAGGTGTGTGTACTGGGGTGAATAAAGGTGGTGGGGAGCGGTCATCACAAGCAGAAAAAAATTGGGTGCATTACGCGAGTATATACAGCATACAGGTTTTGTTATTGTTATTATTCACATATGTTAACTTGGTGGCATTTCACTGCATTTGTTCCTCCTCCTTGATGACTGGCGATTGTTTTTTTGCTACGAAACGACAATGACCCTTGCTTGCTTCATGTAGGAAGCTTGTTCTGTAATTAAACAGGCATCACTGCAGCTGCTGCCTTTGGTCAGCTGGCAGTGTGCATGTTTACCACGTGCACACCAAGTGGCCATTATCAGTTGCAGCCTTCTGAAAGCAGGATGCAAAATGGGATCTGCAGGGCTACCTGAATTGCTCTGTGCTGAGTGGCTATGGCAAGTTGAGAGCTGTAATGGCTTGAGAGAAGAGGTTGTGGTGAGGCAGAGAAGTGTGGAGTGAACCATGCCCTGCAGAGTTCGGGGCTAACTGAGGTGTGTTTGTTCCTTGTGCTACTACAGCAGCCCCAGCAACCAGCTTTGAATGCGGGCGGCCTGGGCAGCTGCCCTCCTTTCCTCAATGGCTTCCCAGGCGGAGCAACTGGTGCCATGCTTGGAGGAGCTGCGCAGCTCTTCTCCAACAGGGTGGCCGCCGAGGCACCCCACCAGGTGAGCCACCTGGGTGCAAGTGCCACTGCAGCTGTTAATTTTGGTGCACAGACATTTGAATTCTTGCACAATGCCGGTGATGTCAGGCTTGTAATTTGAGCCCCAGGTGATCATTAACCCCTTAACGTATACTTTTTTTCCCCAAAATGGTACCAAGATGGTCATCTAGTACCTGTGCTGAAATTTGTCTGCAAACAAAAAAAAATGCTTTGGACGAGCCCTTCTCTTCTTAAACTGAACAGAGTCCCAGAAAACACACAATAAGCTGAACTCGTCAACAACCAGAAATGATGGGCTGGCTTGTTCAGGTCTGCTATGGGCATTGGGATGGGGCTGTTTTTAGCTGAACTCTGGCCACTGAAAACGGCTTTAGTTTTGTGAAGCATATTGGATTCATTGCACTGTGAGCCCTACGATGGGACCATGAATACTGACCAAACGAAGCCATGCTGCAAGAAACTGCACAGGCACGCTGTACAAGGCAGTTACGCTAGGCTGGCTTTCAAGGCTTTTGTTTCTGTCATGTTCTTTTTTTTTTTCTTGCCCTTGTGGCCTGACAGTTGCAGCTGCTAGTTTAGAATAAATGAAAAATCTATGGGTTGAAACTGGTCACTACAAAAATGCCGCAGGAGTTCTTGCATTCTCCGCAGTTTCACTGGTTCCAGTGTTCTCTGTAAGCTGTTTCATATTACAGGGGTTGAAAAGGAAATGAGTGCTAACAACTGTTCAGTTTCTTAGCCAGTTTCTTGCTCTGTTTAGATGCCTCCAGTTTACATGCTCTATACAGTTGAATGCTATCTCTCTAAATGCACCTCCAGGGTACATGTGGGAAACATCTTATGGAGACAGTTCGTACATTAAAGTGGTGTTGCATTGTGCAATGCTTTGCTGCCCACTTGTTGTTAAAGTGCACTCGATAGGAAGTGTGCTGTCCAGCTCTGTGTCATGCTCATTGTATATCAATATTAAAGTTGGGAGACATGCAAGCGAGTAATTTTAAAACGTCCGAGTTGATCCAATTAGGGCAAGACTACTAAGTACATTTTCCACTGCTCCTACCCACATGATATCACCTTCGTGCGCTCTGTCACCGGGTTCACTCAAGCAACATAATTTTTCACAGTCGTGCACTAGTGTCTTAATATGCTGATGCAGTAAAAGCTTGTTAATTCGAACTCGAAGGAGACCGGAAAAATTCTTCGAATTAAGTGAAGTTCGAATTATCGAATGTGCGCTAGAATTAGCGGTCATTACCCCCCCTCCAACGAGTGCAGAACCCGAAGCAGTCACATCTAGACTCATTATTGCGAGCTAGGCGCTACTGCACGTTTGTGGCAAGTGATTCTGAGAATTAAATCCATGCGGTCCTAATGGCAAATGAAATTAATTGATCGGCCAGTTATGCTCCAGAAACAAGTACTGGAATGCATCCGCGTGAGCAGCGAGCTTTAGTGCTGGAATATTTGACGCTATTTATGCTCCAAAACATGTCTATGTACGGGGAAGGGTTGTCGAAATTAAAGTAATCAGTGAAGTGCATTTGCTTGCGTTTCTTCTGCCGAGACTCCATCAGCATCATCTGCAGCTTATGCGCAACGTCAGAGTTCTCACTGACAGACAAGTGGCGTGCTGCAACATCGAGCACCGACGCTACTTCATGTGCACTTGGCGGTGGCATAGTCTCGTTGCCGCCGTCGAGACTCATCAGTGTCGGCTGTTCTCACCGCACGTGAGCCATGCGGCATCTGCTGAGAGCATGCAGCCTCAATTATATCTTCATCACTCAAAGGCTCCGAAATTCCCGGAGCCCTTCACTACGGCGTCTCTCATAGCCTTAGTCGCTTTGGGACGTTAAACTCCCATAAACCAAACCAACTCAAAGGCTCCAACATCTCCACACTGCTGTCCATGTAGCTCGCGGCACCACCAATAAGCACGACTGCAGTGGCCGAACCGCCGAACTGCGTTGTGTACACCACGTGATGATGTGACCGTGGCACAACGAAAACTTCGAACGGCTTGTGCCGAAGCATCAGTGGTGGGCGACTTGCTTCGGCAGCGAAAACCTGCTACAGCACGCACTGAACCGCGGGCTCCGCGAGCCTCGTGCACTCGACTTTTACATTTCTAGTAAATTTGGAGCATGGTTTACTCACTATGGGTCAACTTCTGTCTGCTAGGAGCGGTGTCGCTCCTTGTTAGAATTAACTGTAGTGGATGCAAACTTGTTCGAATTATCAGGAATTTTCCCCTATTGAAATACAAAGGGCTGGTGCCGGCACCCGGGCGTCAGTTTGAATTAATGAGCTTTTAATAATATTCTTTCACCTAATACTTGGTTGTGGTCAAGAAATGTGATTTAAAAGTAAGAACATGTGTGTATCTTCAAGCCAGTGCTGCCTTTCTGACCTGAACTGAGGCCCCATTGCTAAACTTTGTGCTGAAAAGCCAGTCCAGCTGCAGAGCCTAGTGAGGCACTGCTTTCTTGGTTGGTATAGAGAGGAGGGGTGCTGTGAGGTGCATCACTGTGATGAAAGCTCTTCTATGCATTAATGTGTCATAGCTGTGCTTAAAATTCTGGGTTTTTGGTGAGGTGCAAATAGTGGTTCCATCATAAGGAAATCAAACAAGTGAATATGCCCTGAAAAAACTGCATAAAGCTGGTACACTGTAAACTAAGGAATAATTGGCAGTATACACGGAACAGTAAAGTATACAATTTTTGTCTAGTAAAGCCTATCTTAGAAGCATTAAAGTATGTTTGCATTGGTAACACGCCTCACAAAGCTTCATACCAGCAGAACAAGAAAAACTGACATGCGAGCTATGCAAAGAACTAGAGAAACTAAGGAAACAGCATTTCTCACGATTTTATGATAAGCACATCTTGTTCTACCCTAGCTTACTACTAGAAAAAAATGTAGTTATGATGACTGTTTTTACTCTCGTTAGAGAAGTAAGGCTCCTAAACAAGTTATATTTTAAAAAACTGCTTTTATTCTGTTCCACAAAACAGACATTCGAGGGGGTACCCAAAAGTTTTAATTCTCACCATGATATAAAGAACATACAATAGTCACTTGCAGTGGTCAAAGTTTGTTCTTCTCTACATAGTCTCCCTGCAGAGTCAATTTTTTCCAGCGTTTGCTCACCTGTTTCAAGCCCTCTTTGCTCGAAAACCACTGTTCCACTTCGAAAATGACATCCTCTCTGTCATCAAATCGCCAGCCACGAAGTGGTTTCTTCATCTCTGGAAAGAGGAAGAAGTCGCTTAGTGCAAGATCAGGCAAATAAGATGGAATAAGGGGGAGCAAAAAAATTTCATTTCGCTCCAGCTTAGCTAAATTCTTCTGGGAAAAGTCATGGCAAGATTGCATTTGAAGAGGTGTCAACAAGTGAGGTACCCCACGTGCAGACACCTTATTCATGTGCAGTTCCTCATGAATAATCCTCCACGCAGTTCCGTAACTTAGTCCAGTCTCCACCATCACTCTTTCCATGGTCGATCTTCTGTCGTCGAGGATAACGGCCTCCACTTTCTTCACCATGGCAAGATCATCTTTGATTGAGGGTCTGCCTACTCGTGACTCTTCTGTCAGGGACATGTGACCACTTTGAAAGTTCCTCTTCCACCTCACAGCCATCTCATGTGATGGGCTTTCATCCCCATAGACAGCTTTCATTTCATCGTGGATTTGGCGTGCATTGTTGCCATTCAAATGGAGGCACTTTGTAACATAACACTTAAATTTTGTGCATCATGCCATCAACCTCGATCAGTTGGGTCTCCGCACAGAGGCGACAGAGGCCACTTTGCCTATCACTGTTTTCAGCGCACAAAATGGGGAGACATGCTGTTCTCCGCAGGGAGCACAGACACTGCCAAGGGTTGTGGTTACTGAAACCACTGGCAGCAACTGGATCAGCACTGACCTGGATAGAAGTTTCCCGCAGTGCAGTGTATGTCTGTATGTATGCATGACATGATAGGCTTCATAGTGCTGTGACTGAAAGAATTTGGCTCGAGGATGATATCAGAGATTGCAGGTTGATTAGTTTATTGTTCCATTTCCACAAACTTGAACTCTCAATCTAGAGTTAAATCTGTTTCAGCATTGCATGTTCAGAAAACAACAGGCTTCAGAGGTGAGCCAGCCTGCTGGCAAGCATTGTGAGAGTGACCTTATGATAAACAGCAGTGGAGCTTGCCAGGTTGCTCTGCAGTGCTACTGCTCACAGGTGTTAAAAAAAAAATTGGAGCTACAGGACCATCTGCTGGATGGACATGCAAGTGCTGCTTATTGTTCATGGCAGGAGGCAACACCCTGGTCCCCGCACAAGCTAATGGGCAGCGCACCTGGTGACTCCTTGCACCACCATGCTGGCCACCACCCTCACCACCCACAGCAGCAGCCACCGCACCATGCCCACGTGGCCACCGCCAAGCTGGTGGGTTTCTTTTGCCCATCTGGGCAGGTGCACATGCCCCAGATGTTGAATGGGTGTAAAAACAACGCAAATTGCACTAGAATGTGTCTCTGTAGCTTACCTTGATTTTATGAAGTGTAGAATTTGTAATTGTAATAGCTGCTCAGCATCGTGCATGCTCGCATTGGACAAGCAGAGGTCCGCTCAAACAGCAAAGGATTCTTGCACTATGCAGCACTGCAGCAGCTGCTGTTCACATGAGCACAGACTAGTCCCTGAAAGACAAAATCAGCAATTATTGTGCATCAGCTGGGTTGCCCTTGGTTTCGCAACCATAGAAGGAAGCAACTCATCTTGGTTTCAGTTCCGCACAAAGTACCATGTTTACTTACTCAATTTGCAGACTTAAGTAATTTTTATGCAAGTATTTTGTGAGCAGCTTTGAAGAAAATTTGTTGCAGGAAACTCGGGATAATGTATGTATGCCATTGGGTTCTCTTAATACCAAGGAATGCAATAAGGGTAAAATAATTATCTTGGCTATCATAGAACTTGAGTTGTAGGGTACTGAAGCTGCCACTTCAGGAACGACAGTTTTCTTTGCATTGCTGAAGCGCCAACTTCGAAACCATATATCTTAAAGGGGCCATGACAGCCTATTTTCACGCATACCCTGCTTATCGCCTTTAATTCCCAACATGTTAGATTACAATTCCCCCAAGTTCTTGTCCGCTATTCATCGCTCGATAATTAAACTCAAATTATCAAAAGGTGCACTACAGTAACTTTGAGGCACGAAAGGAGCAGAGAAAAGTGCCGAGTGCGACGACTTCCGCGCTGCATGTACGCCTTTGTAAGTCGAACATACCTTTCCTTCGAGAACCCTTTTGCAGGAACCAAGCCGCTTGCAAAACCCTACGCGACTCAAATGCTTTCACTGCCCGCACCGATGAATAGTCACTGCCGTCTAAATGAGTGCTTCGAAATAATAGTACAGCATTTTGCTGTGCGTGCGCATTGTGCCCCAGGAGTGCGACGATTACGACAACTGCAGCCCCGCGCTGAGGTTGTTTACATGGCTGTGCGCAAACAGTACTGCTCATTTGCGTGGCATAAAACGCCAGATGGGTTATCCTTGTCTTAAATATTACGTACTCTTGCTCACAAATTGCACTTTTACTCATTTACGCACCATGATAACCCTGCAATAAGCGCCGATGATGCTATATCGCCTGCTTGGGAAACGCTTCCCGTAGGATACCGGCGCTTTCCACTAATTGTATCTGCTTTCTCTTATGTCACCAAAATTTAATTTTAGATCGGTTTAGCTAAAAATATGTTCGGACATTACTTGAATTAATGAAAACAACCAGATTTGTTGTCCACAGTCGACGCAAACAGCTGCTGCCGGCTGCCTTCTGCATATGCTATGCAGACCGGGTCACATATATCGGCACTTCCCTCTTATTGTACTCGCGTCCTGTGATGTAGGCAGTCCTCGCTTTGAGGGCACCGTAGCCAAAACTACGCTCGACAGCTATTTGCAGGCGCTAAAACTGGCGAATTCGCTCTCTGCAATCGCCGAAATCGCACACACGAATCCTGCGTACTCTCCAGGCCTCGTCACGAAAGGGGCCGGCGGTCCACCGTCAACCGAAATTCAAGAATAAGGCAAAAGTTCCTCTCTGATTAGTAACAAAGTGTGAAGATATGATATGTAGCTGCTTGTTTCGCTTTTTTCGATACGGATAAGGTACACAAGCGCAGTTTTTCCGGCCGTCGCCTCACCGGGCGTGAAGCTTTCATTCGGCCGCGCAAGCCCAGGCGACGGCGGCGAGCGGCACTGTCGTGCGGCGTTTTCTGCCAGTGTCGCTTGCCTCACCGATCGGTTCTATGCGCAGGCACCGAATGAAAGCACATCTTCGCTGGGGCACGCACATTGCGTATGTCGCCGTGGCTACCACTAGCGAAGAAAAACTGCGTTACTCTTAACATTACTACGATACGCGATCGTTGATCGTGCTGGCATCGTCGTCGGTCTAGCGTGACAGACCAGTGCGTCAGCGACGGCATTTGCTTACCGATCAGCCCACCGACCGTCGATCGCCGTCGCATTTGCCTGTAGTGTGACCGGACGCTACCTATACCGAAGAAAAACTGCGTTACTGTTATTATCGCTTTTGCGGTACCGGTCATTTATATATGGAGGATGACTGCTACTTCGATTGCCCGTGAAAGTACAGGGGTGAATGAGACCTCGCTGCACATATTGCAGCAACGAAAGCAGACGACGTTGCTCCGTGCATGTGCTAGTGACGTCACGAGAGCTTTCAATATGGCGGCCGCTGCCGATGGGAGGAATCTCCCGATCTCAATTTCGAACGTATTTTTTGGAAAATACAGCGTGTCCAGGGCAGCCAAATTTCGGAAATTGAATCATAAGCTCTTACATTAGTTACTGAAGCAGAAAACTGCAATGTGAAGAACGACCATGTCATGGCCCCTTTAAGTTCTATTATAGGTAGGAAGACAATTTTACCCTTATTGCATTCCTTGACGTCAAGAGAACCCAGTGGCATACAATTAAGCAAGTTTCCCACAACAAATTTTTTTTCAAAGCTCTTCACAAAACACATGCATAATAAATGCTCAAGGAATTGTTTTACATTAAATTAAATGACATTTTTAGAATCGGCACACAAATATACATGTTCCCTGAACATTTCTTAACTGTGACTTCATTAATAATTTTTTTTTTTTTTTTCAAGACAAGGCTCCCCCCATAAATGAAGGCTTCAAAAAGGCGGTGTGCAAATTATGTTAAGAATTTGCGAACAAGGCCGAAAAATCTCTACAAAGGTCATAACATTCAATATATGCTGTATATTGCCTCCTGTGTGTAGACCAACTCGTACCCTTCGCTGGCCCCCCCAGAAAAAACGTTGACGCCAAATATGACTCATAACCCCTCCCGCCCCTCCCCTCCCGTGGGATGGCTTGAGAGCACATGTGCAGCTCACATAAAAAACACGCAGCGGTGCAATTTCAAAGACAGCAGTGAGACGCAGACAGAGACAAAAAGGTGATAAAACAGTGCCCTCGCATGCAGCCCAGCTGACTAGCGGCAAACTGAATGGGAAACGGGTAAGTAGTTTTGCATTCTGACGTGTACTGGAGGTTGCCAGAAGTTTGCTCTCGCAGCTGTTCATCTAGGAAAGTAACCGCCAGCGCGAGCAAGCTGGGTAAACTGCATGCAGTTCATCCCCTCGCTACTCACACTTTTTGCAATTGCACATGGTGGCGTGGTCATGCATGCTGGTGGTCTGCCACACCAGGGAGCTTAAAATATGAGAGTAAAAGTTTTTTTGATAAATCTTGGTGATAAATTAGGGGTGCGCAAATTGTGTGCGTAATTACGGTAGTTTCGAAAAATTGGTAGATAGGGCTATCATGCGCCTCAGTCACTGCATGCACATTCTGGTCTCTTTTTTGTTCATGGTAGTAAACTGCATCATATGAGGCATAATTGAAGAGATTTTACCGCTCGGCTCGTTGGTTGTCTCAACACCATCATACGTAGCTACTTCCTTGTTCTGTGGGAGTTCCCACTATCAAAAAGCTTACTGTTGAAATGCATCGTTCTGCAAGGCTCACAATACAGTAGAACCTTATTAATTTAAATCCCCACTTGGCTTTGAATGTCGTAACAGAAGAATTATTTCTGTTAAGTTGGCTTTCAAATTTCCTGAAAAGGAAGGAAAAGAAGGCAAAAGCAAGTAAGTTTTTTCTATGCACGTGTCGCATGTATATGCAGTGTGATTATCTGAAGTCATTTGTGTGGGATTTCTTGTGATCTTGGGAACTCAGATTTTGTGTTCAAGTAGTTCTGCACTTCACTGTTACCCTCATCCAAGGTGTGTTAGGCATTCAGTGCTGCTGCAATAAGGCCTCTGGCAGGCTTGTCATTGCCGGTATTGTTGGCTGCCGGAACCCTAGATGCACTGGTCGCAACATATGCACGTCAGGTTCATGCACCTCATTTGTTAACATAATGTACTAACCAGGGGAGCTGATCTGTCAAACCATGCTTGATGCGTCCAGAAATGAGTCATAAAAAGTTTGGGAATAGAGGGTTGATGCTGAGGTGGGCTGCGCAGCTCCTGCGCTACATTCAGGAGACTCGTGCTCTGCAATCACTGGTGTATCCTAACTGCAAGCATATGGTCTCGTCTTCTGAAGAGTGCACCCATGCTGCAAGGGCAAGTTAGATCTCTTCTTACTGTCAGATTTGAACCCATGCTGCCTCATCACACCTGCATGCAGAAGAAAGAATTGCTCAGATTGAGGCGTTCAGTGGTGTGAGAGTGTGGCCTTGTGGTGTAGGCAGAGTGCAGCAGCTAAGAAGGAGGTGTGTTAAAGACAGGTAGGTTACATGCATTGTGCTCCCTTGCAGCACTGCAGAGACAAGCAAGGCTGTGAAATGCCCCCTCAGCATCGTCACAGTAATGATTGTGTACCTTGTTTCTTAACAAGCCATCTTGGGCTTGGTTCTTGCGTCTTAGCTTTGTCACACTGCGTAAAGGTCATGTGTGGCTTCCTAGGAAAATGCTGCAGGCTTTACTGTCACATTTGCCAGTGATTGTTAGTTGTGATTAGTGCCCTCAATGAGGCTTGATTGACCTTGTTCTTGTGTTCCTCTCTCCATTGTAATTTAAGGATTGTGAGCGGCATCTTGAGTGCGCTGCTGTTGAGGATACCGGTGCAGATATCCCTCGCTGCTGCTGGAAATGTGGTTGTCTACATCCCTTTGGTGCTATTAGTTGTGGCTGTCATTTGATGGCATGCCTTAATTTTTTTACTTTACTGTGTGGCAAACTTGGATTTTGTTCTCTTTGAAGTGTACATATCCTGTGGAGGGAGCAACTGATCAGGTCTGCAGCGTACTTTGATGGCCTGCGTTGCATGCCGGTGAGACTGATGGTAACAGTGTGTTATGTGTTGCCTTGCATTGCAGCCTTGGCAGAGCTGGACGCACCACCAGACGTGATTCGGTCCCCCGGTCCCTTCCATTGAGTAGCCGTCACCATCCCGACCACACGAGGCGGGCACGTCCAGCCAGTCCCTTTGACAGGGGAAGGGAAATAGGAGGAGGAACCCGTTTATATATATTATAAATATATATATACACACACACAGAAAAAGACACCAGACACACACAATTGTGCCAGACATACAAACGCACATACATGGAGACAACACATAGCGAGAGATTAGAAAACTACCGGACAACCCACCGGTATGGGAGGAGCTAAACTTGGGCGGGCAGGCTGCAGCGCTGTTAATAAATGAAAAAAAATAAAAGCAGGTTCAAAAAAGCTCAGTGTGTTGTGCTGTGCTTGCCAGGTGTGGTTGCAGGTCAGGTGACCAATGCTCACACCACTGACAGTCATTGCAGTTTCATCACTGTCCACCAAGAGGAGTTGTCTCTGGTGCAACTTTTTAGCTGTCTCTCAGTTTGCTATAGGGGCTTTCGTGTACTGTGGCTTTCATTGACAAAGTGCTGAAATGGGTTGTTGATATGGCGCAAAGTGCTAGAATGGCCTAGATTTTCACTGTACAGAGCTCATTGTGGAAAGTCTGTTAAAAGGAGCCTGATGTGTTTAATTGGGAAAGCCATAATCATCCGTTGGAACCAACCTCATAATCCATAATGAAGTAAAATCTTCTGTCTAGGAGTGGCATGCATGCATCTGCGAAATTTATTATACCTGCAAGGCCTTTCAGCCTTTAAGTAAGCAAGGGGGATGGGGGAAATCTAGTAATAAACATTGTGCAGTTCTTTGAATAAATGTGTTCTGTGAAAAAGGCTACCGTCATGTACAGTACGGAATGTCGAGCACTGTACTGTTGCCAGATGTCTGTTGGCAAAGTGACTTCGGAAGTTGCGGTCGTAGCGATACGGTGCGGCGCATTTGTTGGCAAAACTCTAAAATACTGTTCTCGAAACGAAGAGCGGTAGCTTGGAACTAAAACGCGAGAGGACCGACCCTTCATACTTCCTTGGTAAGCCTGACTAGCTGGCTGTGCAGCGGTGCAACATTCTCCATGAGGCATAGCCCACTTATCCCTTACATATGGGTTTCGCCGCGCTGCAAGCATCGTGCAGATCCCAAATTCCATGGCAAACCGTAGTCTCGAAAATGAAACGACGATACTGCTTAGGCTGGCTCCAAGGCTTAGTTTGTTGTCTGCCTTTTTCTTGTCCCCTGTGGCTTAAATTTCGCAGTTTCAGGGTTCTAATGAACTGGAATTTCGAAGGGTGAAAGTAGTCTCTGTGAAATCGCGCGCGCAAGCTTTTCCGCCACTCCAGCTGCTAGATGAAGTATCGGACAGCTTCAACCGGGCCTGCAAATCACAGCATCATCAGTCGAGCGGTTAAACCAACAGCAGAAATAACATGAGCTATCGCGTTGCTATAGAAATCTGATGCTATTGCATGGAGCTTGTATCTCGGCGTTTGGCGTGTTGGCAATCCTTCAGTGCAACCATGCCACAAGGTTTTTTTTTTTTTTTGTTCCGCGACATGGGCAAAAGACCAGGCGTGCAGTGACAGGCGCATAGGGGCGGCAACGCATTTCAATGCTCATCCTGGCCAGCACTGAGAATTTCTTGCACGTGGCCGTGCCACTGAACTTGCACTATCATGGGCAAGTAGGCACCCATAATAGTTCAGGTTTGGCGATTGGGCCATGCGCGTTCCACGCCTCATGCGGGCCAGGCTTTACTGCTTGGTCACCATGGCGCTGACGCTTACCGTGTAAAAGGTTCAAATAACGCATGAAATTAGGCCACTTGGTTAAGAGTCATCTCATAGGGCCTAGAGGAAATACAGGACTATCTGCCTGCGATTTGGGCCACTTTGTCTAAGATGTTCTGCAGTTTTAGGCTTTTTTCGCCATAGTATCGTCAGTGGTGAAGCCCATTGGAATGTGGCTTAAGAATTGCTGACTAGCAGGCTGCTTAACTTATATTGAATAGTTGACTTTTTAACTATTACTGTTATTTTCCTGACTTATTGAGAGGCATGGAGCCCACCATAAGTGATATCCGTATCAGTTTTTAGAATTTTGATAATGCACTTGCCCTCGGCGCTATGTCTCAACAAATTGCCTGTTTCAATGAGCTACGTGCACTGGAGAGGTCGCTTTGCCTGCAATCTTTTTGGAGGTGCATGTCTTTTGGCATGCTGTAGGCAAAATTTGAAGGGCCACAGTGTCATGGGTATGAATTTTCGAAATTCTCAAAACTGATATGAATGTTACTTACGGTGGGCTACATTGCTTCTCAATAAATAGGGAGACAGTAATAGTTAAAAAATCAACCTATTCAATATTAGTTAACCAGCCTTCTAGTTCGCACATCTTTGCTACACCACTGACAATGCCATACTGAAAAAAGCGCCCTGCTTACTCAAAAAGCCTGTTTTTAAAAATTGCAGAACATCTTAGGTGAACCGCCCAATATATCCTGCACCGTGGCCGGAGCTTTACTGTAGGTACCCATTTTATTTCTTTGCCAACGCACTATAGGAAGTTGTCAAATGCGCTGTGGCGGCATGACGTGCTGCGTGGTGTTGCACATTCTTTCTTGATCTGCGTGAGCAGGGACAGTAAAGTTCCATTCGGGGAATTTTCAGAGAATTCTTGGTACAAAATTCGGCTTAAAGGAGGAAGTAATCTTCGTAAGTTTTGGGGGAATTTTAAAAATTGCTGGAAAAGGGAGAAATTTTTTTCAGATATTTTTCAGCTGGAGATAAAGACAACAGTTAGTGCAAGGCGCAAACCATGGAAAGAGCTGTGCAATCAATGCCAGTGTAGATAGCTTTTTTTTTTTTTTGCCTGCTTTCAAGCCTTCTACACCAGTTGCTACCACTGCTACTGCGCAAAATTTCATGCGCCCTCTCTTGTCAAGGATAAGGCCAATACAATGATAGTACTGCGCCTGCCATAAATTACTGCCTTTAATGGGGATGCCGCAAAGCTTCAGATTTCGCTGAACATTAACCCTTTAAGGCGCTGTACCTAGCACTTAATTCTTAGTTCCAGGCAAATTAAGCAGTCTTCATATTGCAAATGGGATGCCTTTTTATGCCAAATTATGAACGCAGCAAATAATATATTTCTGTAAATAGTGAGAATGGTAGCACAGATATTGCCACCAGTGGTAATGTGACAGGGTAAGGTTAATTTGCCCTGCTGTGGTCATAGTCTGGCTGATGATGATGATGGTAATGTGAAATGTTTTGCGATTTGTGATTTTATTTTAAATTTGTTGCATCATGTGCATAAGAAGGAAATAATTCTGTGATCTTTAATGTGTTAATGGAGTATCGGGATCAAATTTTTGGTGGTTTGTTTTCTTTGCAATGATGCCTGAGATGTTTGTATGCATGGGACGAGGAAGTAAGAATTGAATTTTTTGCCCGTGCTGTTTCGTTTTCAACAGCCTAGCGATGGCTGTGGTAAAAAACTGCAATATAGTATGGGGTTGGACTTTTCATGGCTTATTTTATTTTAATTCGGCGCACTTCATTGGTGGTTATTTCATAACACAGGTTTTTTTTTTTCTGCAGATGGATTACCTTTTTTTTTTTTCAGTGATATAATGTGGCATTCGTGTGCAGTCAAAAGTCGAGAGTATATTTTTTTTGGCTATTTTGTGAGCACGAACATTTGGTTAACCAGTAATTAATGCATATATGGTAGTACCTGCAGCTGTGCTGTGTAGGCATTAAGGGTAATGGACTGGATACCAAGAGAAGGCAAAGTGTAGCAGGGGCCGCCAGAAAGTTAGGTGAGCAGATGAGGTAAAGAAGTTTGCGGGGCACAGGATAGGGTCAGTTGGAGAGGTATGGGAGAGGTTTTTAAGGCGAAGGACTTTAATGGCTCATACTCCCGGTTGAGATCCTGTCCGTCCGTTACATTGCCAGCCGGAAGTCACGACAACGGAAGTGACGTCATATCGTCCGTCCATACGTTATGCTTTTCAAGTCGATTAGGAAAAAAATGCCTGTGCACGATAGGATTCGAACCGCAATTCTTCCGTTTCGCAGCAGAGCGTGCTAACGACTACGCTGCTTCCTGCCAACGCGTATGTAGTTCTCCTTATCTTGGACGCTGGATAGTGTTTGCAGAAAGGCGTCGAATCAGACGGATGGCTCCCAAACGCCCTCCAGAGTGTCTAGCATTTAAGATTCACAAACAATTGAGTACTTAACATCTTAAGTTAACCACACATCAGTGACACAAGCAGCAACACCGCGCTAGAGGCTGTCACCTCGGTGCACTTTAGGTAAACAAAGCACCCTCTGAATTTTGCCCTGCAGTGGACGTAGTCTGGCTGCTGATGATGATGACAGCTATGCTTGTTGAAGGAAATTAAATCGCCATTTAAAGAAGCTGCGGAAGTTCAGTGATGAAACCGTCAGACAAAAGCACAAATTGAAGTTCATTTTGAAAACTGGGTTGTCATGTTATAGTTGTGTTGCTGTGTTAGGTCGAGCGAGAGAGCAGGGCATCACGTGGTCCGCGTGCTGACTGCAGTGGTGGAACTCCCGCTAAACTGTTACAGTAGGCGTAACACGACACTTTTTCGTGTTGATTATTCATGACGCTTGTGCATGAAATGGAGAAGCCTAGTTCCAAGTAACTGCCCTTGGCAATGTTGACAGTGACATGCTGTTAAGGATTCGATTCCGGCGCCACCGTGAACCTCTCTGCAGCAAACGGATGTTAGTTTGTAGCACCGTCATCCTCGGTTCGGCAGGCTTGCGAAATAAAGGATCGGTTTCACCACTGCTTTGCTCCTCAACGGTTGCCGTAACGTTTCGCTTTTACTCTCACGTGCGTCTGTCTATAGTGATGCACCTCGCGCTTCTATAACAGCACTACGCTAACCGAGGGCGCTTGGCGAAGGGTGGAGCCTCCCGTTCTGTAGAGGTGTGCAAGGTAGTGAAGCAATGCTTGAAAACACAGAAGTGTGCTAGTTATCCAGGGTAACACGGTCCGGCCATGCCCCTGGCTTCCATACCTTGTTACTTTCTCCTTTGAGTGTAACTCTTACTCAATATCCTGCAAGCTGTGATGCGCATGTCAAGGATATACTGGCCCTTTTCTATTAAAAGTGTATTTCTAAAACTGCATTTGCTGGACTTCTATCGGTGTTCCTCGGTTCAAACCGAAAGGCACAACCCTATACATTTTAATTTACTACAATGCTTAAAGCAGCCTTCCTCAAGAGCCAGAATGATAACGAAAGAACACGCTGCAATTATATCTGTTTTTCAATGCAAAAGCATTATTAGCCTCATAACCTGGAAAATGCGGGTGTGTGGTGAATCCTCTAAAATTTGTCACGTGATGCCGGAAATGGTGAGAAATAAGTCTTTCAATGAGGGTGACCTTAGCCAACCTGGAGAAATAAAGTAAATATTGCCGCGATTGGGTTTCGAACCGGCGGTGGTGTAAACAGATAAGCTTCGCTGCCCACTGCACGAGCGCACTGTATCCTATCGCCGCAGCCGGTCACGCCTCGCATTGTGCATAGCTCGTCATCTTCATTAACTTCCATCTGTGCGCAAGTAGCAAAAGGAAAGGGAACGGCCTTCAATTGCACTTTCAGGTACTTGGCATTGGTGTCCACCTGCAAAAACCTGCTTTTGCTTTATATCTCATGGTTAGCAATGCTACACCTCCAGCATTTTCTTTATGCCTCGCATGACCTATACTGAACTTTAATAGAAATAAATGAGCACTCGCCATATTAGAAAAAAACTGACGTTTGAGGGCCTGCACGGGTGCCTTGTTCACAATGGCGGCGGATGGACAAAGATGTTGACTTATGCCAATGGGCTTCTGGAATGAGTGCCCACGCAAACATTCTCTGCGTTAAACGTTTTTCTCTTTCTCTCAAGCACGGCATAGGTGGCGTAATGAGCATGCGTAAATCTCGGGAAGATTGCCCCGCCTCCGGTTTAAAATGTGTCGTTTGAATTTGCAGTGATTCCAGAAGTATGAGTGAGGATAGATGCTTCTCCGTAGCAATGAGAGAGGCGTCGTCCCACTCGATACCATGTTTCGCAGTGTTTAGCCAGGGCGTTTTCTTTCGTGTGGCTGTTGGCAACGTCATTCCCACTGTGCACGGAATTTCTTGTTGATGTTTTGAAACGTCTGTATTGGTAATAGATATCTTGAGCTACTGAAGACATCTACAAAATGCTGTTTGATACAATTATCTTAGGAATTATTTTTACGTCTTCAGCTACGCTAGATGCTTACAAGTCAGCTTAAGCCTTCAAGACATCATGCTTCAGAAGTCTAGAGGGCTTCCTCACAAGACGTATGTCTGTATGTGCATGTGCAGCCACAGTGCAATATTTACACTTAACCAGGAAAATGACCAGAGTCGCGTGGCTGTTGGAAATATGACAACAGGAAAAAGCTAAATTCTCATCTGACCACATACACGCATGCATAACTGCATGCGGCAAGAATATTTTATTGCCCCGGACATGCTATTGCGATTTCTGTCCACATGCATGACAACAAAAATTCCGTGCCTACTGAGCAGCAGTTCATGTAGAGAGACAGATATAAGGCTTCTTGCCAAGATTAACAAGCCGTCTCGAGGACTTCACACCCAACCTGTGAGACAGTCACTGGATGTTTATAAGACGTCTTGCAGACTGCTGGAAGACATTTGTAGGCATCTTGAAAGACCTAGCCATCTTCCAGTTCAGCTGATGCTCCAACTTTTTTGAGGTAAAAGATGTTTTGCTAGACTTCGTGTACGTACTTGGAGACAAATTCTAGATGTATACAAAGGGCTTTCCCTCTGAATACCAATCCATCCACTGGAGAGATCATCTTGCCAGGATGGACAAGCAGTCTTTTCGATGCTCAACTGACCCCTTTTTATTCAGTGTTTATAAAATGTCTTGACAATATGTGGAAGACATCTTGCTGATTGGTTGCGAGACATATCTAGACATCTTGAAACACCTTGTAGCCACCTTCTAGCTCAGCTAATGCTCGCACTTTTTCATCTATAAGACTTCATCTATAAACAGTCCTAGACGGGAAACATGCATGACAATCAGAAGTTCAGCACAGTACATCTCAGAGAATCGAGAGAGATTTTAAAGCTAGGCAAAACGTGCACAAGAAATTTTTTATTCATAAACAACACTTTTCAAGACGTTTCTATCATACTTTTTATGTAGAATGCGTGTGCTTGCCCATAAAATAGTTTCCACTTTTTAGGTTATTTTTGTGCTCTGATAGAAATCTAGTCATTCATGTAACAGAACGTCGCATTTTATGTGCTCTGAAACAACTTCTGAGGAGAGTACATAAACTCGCTCAATCACTAAATTCTCTCGTCATGAACACCTGAGCCAAATAATACACTTCTACATGCAGCAGAGAACCCACAATCGCGCGCGAAAGTTTACGAATGCTTTCCGGGGATATTTTCAGGCTCGCGCCCTTCTCCTCCGTCGCACGCTCCTGCATAATTCTGTTGAGAGATGGCTATTGGTTAAATTCTTTCAGGCGTCACACAACTACCATGGCCGCGGCCAGTCGGCAGCGGCGCTCCGGTGGGCCAGGAAGCTCTGCCTCCCGGGGAATTCCCGCGCGCCTCTGTGGTGGGGCCGACGGAGGAGTGCCGACCTTTGATGGTGCAAAAAGTGACGAAATGAGAGGTGATAACGCTAAGCTGAAATTCAAAATTTTGGCCACAGATAACTCAGCTTCTACAAAACGCATTAAAGAATTCTTGCTGGAGGATATTCATGAAGCGGCGTACTTTAACTTCCCAGAAATACCGCACCCTTATTTAGAACCCCTTTCAGAGCCCGTTTAAACCAGACTAATTTCAGTGCACCAAGGGTAAATTAACAGCCACAAAAATACCTTACACAAATTAGTTTATCGGCATGCTGCAGTTCTCCCCTTGCATATTGCGGAGCCCATTGGTTTGGTGTATATGAGAATGGGCAAAGGTTTTCTGGTGTGTGTGATTGCAGGTGATTGCAGGTTTTGTATTCGCTGATGTTTCATACGCTTGCATGGATCAGTCTGCGGCGGTCTTTGTTAAGCAGTACATCCTCAAAAACTCTTGGCCAGTTGATACTACTGTAAGGCGGCATGTTTATCTTGGCTAGACGCCTTATAGCCGTCCAGTAGGCGGGTTGGCGTTCAATTCAAAAGCCCTTTGTGTACTTATAGAATTAGCCATTCAGATTTCTACATCGTCTTGTAAAACGACTTCTAGCTTAAAAAGATGGGGCATCAGCTGAGCTATAGAAGATAGCTTCAAGATGTATCAGATGTCTGTAAGTTTCTTGCAAGCAGCCTCCAGGATATCTTGTCAAGACATCTTTTAAACGCTTAGTATCTGTCTCAAAGGCCAGCTGAGACGTCTATAAGATGACGTTGTCTCGTGCACTGGTTTGTGTTCAGTGTAAAACGCTTGTAGACATATCGAATCCGTCTCCGAGATTTCTACAAGTCTTGTAGCTAAAATAAGTGGGTGCATTAGCTGAGCTAGAAGATAGCGACCAAATATGTATCAAGATGTCTAGGAATGTCTTGCGTGTGTGGTCAAGATATCTGGTAGACGGTTAAGGCCGATTCACACGACGGTCCGTTCGCCCGCGGCCCGCACATCACGTGTTCATGCGCCACTAAAAACGCCTGTGAACCGATGACGTCAAGCGGATGCGACGGACCAAAAGAGCAGACGATGCGCTGGGTGTACCACTGTTGCCAGATTATTTTAAAGCATTTGGCAACGCTGGTCAAACTGGTTTTTCCTCCCGACCCATGTCTGCGATTGAATGGTGCAGGTGCGGCCCTTTGTCCAACTCCTCAATGTCCTGGGCCGTCTTGCTAGCCCAGTCGATCGCTTTGTCATGGTAGCGAACGCAGTGCAGCTTGTCAAAACAGCGCGCCAGCTCAACGCCACTCAGCGAAATGCGGCAGCCTAAATATTGGCAAGAGC
Source organism: Amblyomma americanum (assembly GCF_052857255.1). Taxonomy (NCBI): domain Eukaryota; kingdom Metazoa; phylum Arthropoda; class Arachnida; order Ixodida; family Ixodidae; genus Amblyomma; species Amblyomma americanum. The sequence continues at coordinate 423,334,457 of NC_135497.1, read as the reverse complement.
GGTGGTTGCCAGAGCTAGAACTTCCTTGGTTGTCCAGTCCGCGGGCCGACGGCACGCCTCTCGATTTGGTGACGCACGAACACGTGATGCGCGGGCCGCGGGCGAAAAGTCCGTCGTGTGAATCGGTTGTCCAGTCCGCGGGCCGACGGCACGCCTCTCGATTTGGTGACGCATGAACACGTGATGCGCGGGTGGCCGATTCACACGACGGACTGTTCGCCCGCGCATCACGTGTTCCTGCGTCACCAAATCGAGAGGCGTGCCGTTGGCCCGCGGACTGGACAACCAAGGAAGTCCAAGTGCCTCTCCCCTCGCGGGAATTAGCGGCGGCCCGCGAACATGCGCGCGCTAGCTCTGGCAACCCCGCTCTTGCCAGAAATCTCCACCAAGGATGTCATGATCCGAACAGCATTTAAGACAGCACTACACCTACCCCTAAATACCTCAACCGAAAAACTCCTCCAGCTAGGCCTACACAACACGGTAGGTGAGCTTATCGAGACCCACCGACAGACACATCCTACACACCCTCGGTAACGGGATACCAGCCACGGATCCTACACAGCTCCAGGGCTCCCACCACATTCACCGCGAACTACTTATTAAGCCTCTCACCAAAAACATGCACCCCACCTACTACGAACCCCGCCGCAGAGCTCGCGCACGGGCACTCCACAAACACTATGGCACCGAACCGGATGCCGTGTGGGTGGATGCCGCATGCACAGGCGAGGACGCGGTTGTAGCCATCACGAACCCCTCCCTACAACCGATTGCCACCCTTCACATATCCCCCACTGCCACTTCGGACGAGGCTGAAGAGGCCGCTATTGCCCTAGCCATAACGCGCACGGAGGCCCGTATATACTATCAGACTAAAACTGCCATACTAAATTTTGCTCGCGGGAGAGTTCACGTCCCTGCATTTCGCATACTGAACTCCCTCGCCGCACAACCGCCCCGCCACACGGAGCTCATATGGGTGCCTGCTCCCTCTGGGAATCCCGGAAACGTGGCTGCCAACGCATTAGTCCGATGTTCTCTCAACCGGGCACCGGCGGCCTCCGACCTAGGGTTCTCACGGGAGCGCATGCATTCATTCAGTGAACTGACGCAGGCCTGCAAAGCCGAGCGTCGGCTCTACCCACCACCCCATCCCTCCCTCGACAATTATCACCAGACACTTTGGAGGCGGCTCTAAACACGCACCTTACCCTTATATACTTTTTTTTAAAAAAACTTTCGAAAGCGCTGCTACGGGGGACACCAAGAGAAAGAAGACGAATGACAAGCGCTACTATCAACTGAGGTTTATTGGCAAAAACACATGAGGTTATAAATGATGTACCAACTCGCTCAACTGTCCGTGTTACCCTTATATACGCTCGCTCTATCACCAAGTCCACACAAACCCCTCCTGTACCCTCTGCCACCACCCCAAAAACCACTCTTGATCATATCCTTTTCCTCTGCCCGGCGGATCCTCCCCCGCGGGGCCTGGAGCACCTTACCACTTGGGAGCCTTGGGAGACCTTACTGCGCTCTGAGGACCCGGCCAAGCAAGCCATCGCCACAGGCTGGGCTGCCAGCGTCATGAGCCTCCGGGACATGAACGTTTGAGCGCAGTGGGGCCGTGCGGGGGCCGGAGGACCTGCGTGTCCTAAACTCCCCTGTGTCTATTAAAGTTTTCACCACCACCATGCGCACGAGGTAGGCAACGAAGGAAGAACGTGCAGCGGTGACAGTAGACGAGAGAGGTACATTCTGTCAAAAATTGGAGAGGGCACAAATAAGTTCCGCCTTAAAGGGTATGAGGCGATAGCGTTGATGGGTTCATTCCCATATATGCGGAAGGTCATCCCCTACTTAACATTCGTAGATCCCTGGGAGTCACCATAACCCTCCTGGCGCAGTGGTGTATAGCGGTTAAGCGATGCGCCACTGCCCTGCGATGGCAGGTGCCCCCAGCGCTGGGGCTCGGGAGACCTAGGTTGCTCTTCCCGAGCGACCAATCATTAATTTAACTGCCACCTGCCACGGTGGGCAGTTTGCCCACTATCCGGTGGGCAGGTTGTGATGACGGAGCAAGGTCACGTGACCTAGGTGGCCCACCTGCCTCCTAGATTGCTCTATGGGCACAACCTACCGGTCATGCTCGTGATTTTTCGCTGACAACGCCGACACCGGATTTTCTGGCGAACGAGGCCTTCAACTATGCCGCTTTAAAAGTCTTCAGGCCAGAGGTTTCCCTTTGGAGCAGTACGGTCGGTCACTTGCACCACCCCTCCGGTGGACTGGAACTTCCTGTGGTGCGAAACTGTCCGAACAACACTATTCACGAGCAGACAGTGTGGCCTGAAGACTCTTGAGTTGACTCTTGAGCTTTTTTTTTGGGGGGGGGGGGGGGGGGCAGGGGGTATCGGTAGTGGTAGGGCAAGGTTTCTAGGCATGTGGCGTAGCGGGTGGACAGGGGCGCAGGGTGAGGAGGCCCCGCTCGGTGAGTATAATCACGAGCTAGGGTATCAGCCCTGATGTTTCCAGCCAGGCCCTTGTGGCCGGAGACCCAGGTAGTGACATGGTCTTGTTGCAGAGTATGCCCCAGGATGCGGAGAGCTTGCCTTGGGACGCGAGCACTTGTGTAAACTCGGCAGGTGGCCTGTGAGTCGATGAAGATAGGTGAGCTCTGGGAATGGGCGACACTCAGTTTAATCGTGAGAGCGATAGTGATCGCTTCAGCGACGATGAGGTCTACTGCCGGGAAGGATGCGGCCAGGTATGGAGTGTTGGTGCAGTCTACTGCTGCGCAGACGTGTTTGTGGATGGGCATAGGAGCCAATATCGACGTAGATGGCTTGCGGTGGTGTCCTGTCTATACTGATTGCGAAGATGTCGAAGAAGGGCTGGTCTTCTGGCCATATGATGTTCATGGTGCATATGGCAGGGGATAGGGTCAAGATAGAGATGGGTGCGGATATCAGAGGAGAGTACACCGTGACTGAGGGCAAGAGTCTGGGAGGCCTTTTGTTCACCAATAAGCAGAATAATGGCTCTGCCCGCTGAGATGGTGAGCTGACGCGTACGTTTGGAGGTGAGGACTACGTCACGGAGTACATCAAGGGGTTATGAATTCCAGGGTGAGCAGGCGGGCCGTGCACATTGGAAGGCCGAGAGCAGCCTTGTAGAAGGTGAGGATTAGGATGTCGACCTGTTTCACTGATTTGCGTGTCAGTTGGTGCTAATGGAGGCCATATTGTATGCGGCTGATGGCCAGACGAGTGGTGCCTTCCTCATGCATGCACTTGCAGTGCCCTGCTATGCGGCGAATCATGCGGGCAAGGATGAATGTGCGAAGAGTGGTGATGGTGTGGGTGAGTTTTTCGTCGTGCTGGATCCAGAAACCAAGGACTCACACAAGTGGGCGCTCCTCGATGGGCAACGTTCAAATTCGGGCTCGTTGATCGGAGCAATAGCGCAACAGGACAACCGGGACCAAGAACGAGTAGACACACACAGCGATAACTTCCAACCACTTTATTGGAAACAAATGCACAACAATTTGTGTGCATTACTGCCGTGTCATCCCAAAGCATGCGCAAATTCAGTGCGAACGTAGGTAGGCAATTTCTTTTTTGAGAGTCTGACAGAAGGAGTGCTTACACAAGCATCTGGCTATCTTTTCTGCTTCAATAATTTCACGAGTGCGCTCGTTCTTGCTTGTCCCAACTAAAAAAAAACACTTGTCGAGTAACGGCCTGCGGTTTACACATGCGTTGCGATGCAAGGAATAAAAACGAAGAAGACAGAGAGCTTGTGAAACATTGCAAAGCAACGTCTGACCCGCGCGGCCGTTGCAATCGCCTCGCGAACTCCGTCAGTTGCATTATCTCGGGCGCAGTCGCCTGCATTGCGGCGCCGTAGATCATGAACAATGATTTAGTCACTGCTGTTGACGAAGCAGTCATCGGGTTTGGTCCGCAGAACAGTCAGCACATCATTGGAACCGATTATGCGACTGTATGTTAACTGAATTTTATTGGTATCGCATGTATATTCGCATGGACAGTGAAGTTAATGTGCTGTTTTCTGCGCCTTGTAAACTGTCAAGTGTTTGCAGTATTTTGTCTAGAAATAGCAAAAAGCGCGAAGAATGTTCCAAAAAAAGCATTTTGTGAAGACGTGAAGACCACAAGCTGTGCTACTGGCGTGGTGTACGATATTCCCTTGTTATGTGCCAGCTCCTACATCGGGCAGACCGCCGATGTGTTAACGAGACAATAGGGGAGAACAGTCTGTGTGTTAACAGTAATGCGGGCTGCCATCTTGCGAGCCATTGCAAGAAATGCAAAGAGTATTACTGCGATTTTGCTTGTGGGCCGGAATGCGCCTTCCGGTGTTGTTCCATGAGTCAGAGATAAGGGCGAAAGAAAAATGTCAGCTGGGGAAGTGACTGAAGCATGGCTTATATCCAGAGGTGGTGCATGGTGCGTCAGTACGCCATCAATCTCCTTATCCAGTAAAGAAATTTCCTTTCTGGATGGCAGCATCAAACGATATCATGCCTTTGATTTCCCACGACCTCCTGGCTTTGAAGGTTATTTAAAATGCCTTTTACCCCTGACACTGGTTATTGTTGTTGCCTAGTTTATTTTGTTTTTGTTGAGGGTTCCTTTGACTCTGCTTTTGCTATCACGTAGAGACGCGTTCTATACTTATGCACTTCGGTCCTCCCTTCCGCGTTTGGTGGCACGCCCTTGAGATGGTTGCAGGTATATATATATATATATATATATATATATATATATATATATATATATATATATATATATATATATATATATATATATATATATATATATATATATATATATATATATAGTATGTAGTATGTAATGTGGCCTGCTTTCAATAAAAATTCAGTTGGTAGTTCAGCGCTTGTCCTGTGTTCTCGTGTCTCTCATCCTTTTTGCTTCGCGCTGCCGCTTTCCATGATCCTTCTGTATCGCGTCAAAGTATGCAGGAATGATCGCACACGTACGGCTTGAATGATGCACGAAATCAAATCCTGAGAATGTCAGCTTCGCCGTCTGAGATAAACTTAACACCTCGGGTGCGTCGACACACATTATCCGTATTGTACAAAACACTGTAACATAGACATATAGTGTATTTTGAGAAATATCTCTTTTGGACTGAAAGTAACGGGAATGATATATATGCGTCAATAAATTCACGGAAAATATGTTCTCTGTTCTCTGTACATTGACCTGCAGCGCTGCGGTTACCATTGTTGACCAGCAGCGCAACCAGTTTTAACACGCCACAACAGCAAAGAAATGGTCCACGCGCGGCCGCGCGCAGGGTAGGCGGACAACGATACACCCGCCCATCTCCCTACAGCGGGCCCGATTTTGGACCAGTCCGCGCGTGAAGCAGATGGCATGCGAACACCCCCCGCAACCGCGTGTTTCGGTCGTCCGTTGTCATGGGGGTTAGTGCGCCACAACTCGTACACCATTCCATATATTGCCGCGAATCTTTGCAGTGTTTATTCATTCTTCGAAGCTACCGGCACGCCGCTTTATCGCTTTGTTTGCGATGCAGGACGCGACCAGATTTATCTCGATTGATCGCGTCAAGGCAGAGCTGATTCTGCCTCGTTCCAGAATGTTCTAGTATAACTTTGCACGCTTTATCTTGAAAGCTCGCTGTCAGCTTTAAATTGAGCACGGCCGACAGCGGCGGGCATGGTGTTCGACGACAGCCGAGCACGCTTGTTGCTTCGCCGCCGCAGAGTGTTTCAGTCCATTGTGGGCGCAGGCCAGCCCAAATAAAGAGTTTTGTTTAGACGCCATTTTCGCAGCCTTTCTGCTCTCCGGACTGCAGTCACCACTTCGTGACAATATGAATGTAACTGAAGGCGCTACCGTCTGTAATTCGTGACCGCTGGGAGGTATACACATAGAGGAAGTTTCAGCCCCCTGGTGATATCGTCGGCATGCATGGTGCAACCGATGCTCTGGTGTGCTGTTAGTTGGTGTGGCAGTGGGGAAATGGCAATGCTAAAAAGCAAGAGTGAGAGGCCTGCCCTTGCTGGGGGTGATCGTGTGCAAGCGATGCCGATTGTGGCGTTGCAGTTGCATAGAAAGACAGCGATGCACGGAAATATGTGACAGCCGCAGTGGATGTGGTTGAGGCCATACAGAATTGCGGTGTGTGCTACCGATGTCGAAGGCGCCCTTATGCCCAGGGTGAGGAGGGTGCTCACCGCCGGAATGACGTACCGGAATGACGGTTACCATTGTTGACGAGCAGCGCAACCAATTTTAACGCCACAGCAGCAAAAAAATGGTCCACGCACGACGCTACCGCGTGAGTACGTCATGAAAAAAACCAGAAGAAAAGAGAGGCCAGGACGGAACCCAAGCATATAGGGGGATAGCAAGTCATGTTCCTCTATGTAATGTTGAAGCCAGGTATGAATGGCCCGTTTGTACAGCTTCCCAAGGTGAGAGAGATGGGTCGAAACGCCGAGATGGACGGTGGTTTTTCAGGATTAGGATGGCTTCCTCGTGCTTGCAGTCTGTGCGTCAGAGGCTCAATGTCAAGCGATAATTTTATATTGGTAACGCGGGGGTGGGTGTCGTAGTCGGATGAAATATATCGGGCTGCACGGTTTTGAATCACTTCTAGGCTATCGATTAGGTAAGCCTGATGTGGATTCCAAATTGTGGAGCCAAATTCTAGTTTGGTTTGGACGAAAGTTTTGTAAGCTAGATTGCGAATAGAGGGAGGGGAGAAGCTGAGGTGGCATCTGATGAACCCAAGTAATTTCGATGCATCGGCTGCAATCTTCGTAATGTGCTGAGACCAGGAGAGCTTGCTGGTGATGTGAATTCCAAGGTAACGGTATGATTCAACTTGGGAAAGGGTGGTTGAGTACAACGAATATGCGTAGCTGAGGTTAGTGCGCTTTCGTGTTACCTGGATGTATTCGCACTTAGATACATTCAGCTTCATTATCTGTGTCGAACAGCAGTCTTCAATTCTGCTTAAGTCATTTTGAAGCAACAACTGATCATTGTGTGCGGTTATGCGACGGTACAAGACGCAGTCATGTGCGAAAAGACGAATGCACGATGAAATGCTGGAAGGAAGATCGTTTATGAAGATTAAAAACAAAAGTGGGCCGAGCACCGAGCCCTGCGGGACACCAGAGAGAACTCCAGTTGTGGGCAAATGAACATTATCGATAACAGTGAATTGACAACGACCGGATAGAAAACAACGAATCCATGTTATCGGCGGATCGAGACACAAGCATGAAAGTTTGGCTAAGAGGCGCTGATGAGGCACACGATCGAAAGCCTTCGAGAAGTCCACATATGTGACGTCCGCCTGCAAATAAAGAATCTGAAATAAAGAATTCCCAGGACAGAATGCAAGACGCCTCTGGATAGCGTATTTCTGGACAGGAAATGTGTGCGCTTGGCGATCACCGCGTCACTGGACAAAATGGACCGACGAGCCGGTTGCCAAGTTTCGCCCGAAACGATGCAGACGGAGGTGCTGTTTGCCAGAGGCCGTGCGCCGAAGCGTCACTTCTTGAATGCCACCGGGTCGCGCAGCAACGTGGAGCCCACTTTGTGCGCTTCTTCTCATGTTCCGTCCTCTGATGCGATGTGGTGCACAGCACAGAGTGTGCTACTCAATGTCAAACAATGAACCCGAGGTGCGCGCTATACTGAACCTCCTCGCCGGCAGGGGATGCGAGGGGCAAACTATGACTGACAGCTTGAGGACAATGCGCTGCCTATCCGCACCTTACGTCTACCGTGACATGAAATGTTGCGTCTCCCATGCAGACCCTGTTCGCAGCACTGCCGAACACACACAGGTCATTGAGTCTTTTTTTTTTTTTTGGGGGGGGGGGGGGGGGGGGCAAGTGAAAATGGGAACCTTTCCATAGGAAAGCCATGCGGAACCCCATTTTTTCGATGCAGAAAGTCCAAACAATACTTAGTTCAAATGCGACAGCACACCAACCCCCAACCGCCGTTTCAAGAGCGACCTGTAAATCCGCCCCCGTCTGCCTGCTTGCGATTTCTGGGTTTTCTGGGACCTAAAAGCGCCGTAGAAGCAGGAGTAAACGCAGAGTGGAAAGGTACCAAAGGAAGAAAAAAAAAAATCTTGGAGGATGCTTTCAAAAAGCGAAATTTTTTTAGTGCAGTTCCAAGAAACAGTATTCTCTAGGCGTATATATAGAAATATACTGTCTCCTGTAACATTTACTTTCCATCAACGGTTGCACGCGGTGACAAACCGATTTACCCTGGACACCAGAGGGGCTGGCAATGCCGTAAGCCGACATTCATTTGCCTAAAAAGAGAGCGAGAGAGAAAAGTGGAGGGCTCGAATGACGGGTTTATGACAAAATACGTTCGGATCGCTGTGTATTAAACAAGGTAACGCTGAACAAATTGTCGCCGCGGTGGCTCAGTGGTTATGGCGCTCGGCTGCTGACCCGGAAGACGCGGGTTCGATCCCGGCCGCGGCGGCCGAATTGCGATGCAGGCGAAATTCTAGAGGCCCGTGTACTGTGCGATGTCAGTGCACGTTAAAGAACCCCGGGTGGTCGAAATTTCCGGAGCCCTTCACTATGGCGTCCCTCATAGCCTGAGTCGCTTTGGGACGTTAAACCCAATAAACTAAACCAAACCTTAAGGAATTATCGCCCACCGGAGAAAGCACTAGTACTCAAAACAAAGCAATGTCCCGAAGCAGCAGAGCATCAACACTGCATAAAACACTATGCGCCGAACTCTGCGTGCGTGAGCCGAAGTGGCTTTTTATTTATGGTTTTATGTGGGGGATGGTTTCCTTATTTTTAATCTTATTCGATTTTGTTTGGAAAGACGTCTTAATTGTAGTCTGGGGAGAAGCCCACCGAGCGTAAGCCCTTGTCGAAGAAACGTTCGGTTAAATACAAGCTGTCCTACTCAAGCCAGGGACTCCGGAACTTTTATTTTTTTATTTAAATTGGGGGGCAAGGCTGGGAGTTTGTTTCGTCATTTATTTATTTCATGTTTTGCTTGATGCTTATCAAAATTTATTTTTCTTTATGTTCTTATTTTGCACTGTTCAAAGGCACATTTGTTAATGCCGTTATGATCGGGGACCAAGTCTAGAGGAATTTTCACTATGTCCCTGACCCGAACCCATCCACAAAAATGACCCAAGACAATGCACATGATATCGTAATTGAAATGGGCAGCTTTATAAGTATGTACACACAAAGAGTGATCCACTGCATCGGAAACATTTGTCTGCAGTTTGTTTCAAATCTTCTAACCATGCTCATGAGCAGAGGTCATGAACATGATTGGTTTGAGTTTCTCTAACGAAATGCTTTACAATTTTCTATGAAGCCAACTATCTCAGCCCCATTGTGCTTTACATTAATAACGTCTTAAAATTGAAGCGTTTGTCAAAAATCTGATCTGAGTGCAAGCAGTTGCAGACTAGAAGGGGGGGGGGGGGGGGAGGAACGACTGCCTTGACCCTCCTGTTCCAGAGACCCTGACTCAAGCTCATCTTCAAAAAGGACAGTGAACCGTAGACACCCAGCGCACACCGCAATTTCAAACTGAGCGTAGGCGCAGTTATGAGCACTCGAAGGCCGTCGCAAAACACATGCCTCAGGATCCTCACTCACTCTCTCTAAGAACCAGATCAGAGAGTACAGTATATTAGGTATGGTTAAGCTCAACCGTAGTCCGCACGACAGGGTTGTGGACCCCGCAGACGAGGCACCACTAACACCACGCCCTAATTGATTGCGCTGCACGGCGTGTTGGCGAGCAACCGGACCGGGACAGTAAACGATTCTATCCTAATTCCCTTCTAGTGGCTCTTCAGCCCTTTGTCATGGGCTGAAGAGCAACCACGCCCCCGCTAACGCAGGTATCTGCCATTTGAAGCGGCCAGCGGTAAGAATGGGAAAGAATCGAAGGAAATGAGCCAACACCTTTTGCCTGTCTTGCCCTGGGTTTCTTCCTTTCTTTCCTACAGCGTCCCTGGATCGCCTGGGGCGTCCTGGCTATGACCAGACAGAAGAAGATGATATGAATAAAATATCTGTAATTCAGTTAACGGCATGTTAGAGTGAACAGGAAGGAATCATGCGAGAATCAGAAATCTTCTTAGCTGAAAGACTTGTTCTCGCCGCTTCGGATTTTCAAACTTCGCGGGTAGTCGAGTTCGCCTTTGGCTTTAAATAAACAGCGTTGTTGTGTGCGAAATTATTCTTTGTAAAGTATACTTTATTGTCGCAGTAGTAAATATGGGTACATTGTATTATTACTCATATCTTCACGAGAAAAAAAAAGATGAAAAAATTTGAGTTCCGGTTGTTTGCTTGGTGTCGAGAGTTTGCTGCTCACGTCGCGCCATCTAGGGAATGGGAGTGCCATTCATAACATGGCGTTTTGGAGGGTGACGGTTTCGAACTGTGGACTATTGCTATCGCATTTGCCCCGCCGTAACAGGACAAAGTCGAGGAAGTACCTCCAGGTAAGAAAGAGCAAGCAGTCTTCATCTTGCCTCTCGCGAAAACCGGGGCGGCCGCGAAAGCTGGGCGCTTCCGCGGCCGCTATCGGAGTCGCGCTTCTACGGAGAAGCCGCTGCAGACGACGTTCGCCGCCAGCGTCGAAGCAGCCGTTTGTGTGTGGCGCCTATGTATGTATACGTACTGTACTACGCTACCGCACACGCCGGCGGTAGTTGTCATTGCGTGTTGACGCGGTGCTGGGGGTGTGTGGTGCATGTCGCCGGATGTCACTGTACCGGTCGCCGCCCCGGCCCTTGACGCAGCGATCACGCGAAATTGCGCGCCCAGACTCGACACAAAGGGCGCGGTTCGCGGTGGTCAGCACGCCTTCGAGCGGGCCGCGAGATTCTGCCTAACCGAGACCAGGATAAATGCCGAGCGCGTCATCGGCTTCGCTCAAACACGGCGCTCCCTCACTGGGCGCGACGAGCTGGCTGGCCGGTTTGGAGCGTGTTTACATTTTCGGCGGAGACGACGTTTCGGGCGCGCTCTGTTTCGTAACGGGCGGAAGCGGCGGCTGGCCCGTGCGTCGCTTTGGCAAGCCGCACGCGTACGCGATGTTGCCCGGTTTCGTGCTGGAAATGGGAGGGTCGTCGCGCGCCGAGGCACTCCGCGTCATCCCCTGAATCGGCGCGCATGCTATGCAGACAGCGGTGTTATCTTTACGCGGCCTCTGAGCTTCCCTGATATGTGTACTACACCTCTGGCTCATCACATTTAACGGGAGGATATTGCGCTGTGTCCGGTCGCCGGGACCGGCGTCGTAAAGAACGCTTGCATTCCATCTTTCCGGTGACGCGTCGTTCGGTGCTGTCAGAGCTGCTGGCTGGCAGGTGCGCGGTGTGGCCATGTCAAGCAGAGAGGACACTGGCAAGATCAAATACAACTTTTGTTAAAAAATATCTGCGGAGTAGCTTATGCAGCTTTGATGCGTCAAGGGGAAACTGGCAGCAAATGGTTTTGCACATTGTATTTGCTGCGCTATGCGCGTTGCTTGTTGTCTGGCGCGTATTCATTGGGGGGCACGGCCTATACATAAAATTACCTTGGGCCCCTCCCGAAAAAAATTTCTGGTTATGTGCGCGCTTGTCGTCGTAGCATTGTCACTTAGTGCGGGTTACGTTGGCCTGCTAGTGATATTTTCTTGGACGGGTAGACCGCTCTGTAATCAAGTGCGTCACTTTACGTATTGATGAGGGCCACAGTGTAAGTACACCGTGATGAGGGCCAATCCATCGCTCTCAGCCATCAACTTCACGTCAAAGTCTGTGGTTGTGTGAGTTCGGGTCGTGTAATACCAAAGAATGGAACAAAAAGAAACGCTTAGTATGAAACAAAACGCGTTACATTTCAAGCCTATTTGTTCACACCGGAAGTTACACGAATCAACACATCACCTCGCAATAAGCTTTTTTTTCTATGGTGCAGTACTAATTAGGTCTTTAGGCTTTATTTTATCAGGCGGGGTATGTCGGGGCTTATTAGTGAACGCCGGCTAGAGGTTGTGTCTTGAAGAGAAGCTGTCACCTGTGTGCTGTCAGGTGTCATTGATTACGGGCAATGTGCCAGCACTGTGGCGCCGAATCCGTGATGTGCGCATGCCGTGTTAGTCCGCAGTGGAGCGTACACTGCCGAACAAGGGCTAAGAGCTCCACTGGTTCCGTGTTTCTCGGGGCTATCTGCTGGGTTGCCTAGCGGAAGCCTATAGTAGCATCCCCGAAGGAGGGAGGAAGACCCCCACACACCAGGTACTTTCAGCGCCGACGGTGCTGTGCGAGGAGACGCCTTGCTACAGAGGCAGCCCAGTGGCACTTTCGGATAGAGGAGCCCTTGGCCGCCGAGCAGGGATGGAAGGCGAAGAGCGCTACAGTCTGGCCTACGCGCTCTCCGACTCCCACGCTGTTCCCCGTGGCCAAGGGAAGCGGTGATGAATCAGCTCCGCGTGTAGAAACTTTCCTAGCGCGAGGGGGCTGGGGGGGGGGGGGGGGGGGGGAAGGGGGGGGGGGGCTTAACTGATAATCGCTGTAGTGACTGCATGCAGGCACGTGTGGTCATAGCTCGCACTCTCGGATTTAATGGTGACGGCGCTTGTTTGGCTCTGTCATCGGAAAGAGACGCAAGAGGCGGAGGCACCTGCACTAACAGCGCGTACACAACGTGATCAACGCCTTATCGGAAGCCTCGCGAAGCGGAACTCTTGGCCTGCTTCAAGATGCTCCATTTGTGGGCTGCATGGGCTTCGTATGTTGTCTATAGCGGGCTCTTTTTTTCTACAGCCTGCAGGACACACAGTGGGATGGACGGTTGACTTATTTGCGTTCTTTTTTTTTTGCGAGGCGAAACGCTTTCGTTAACGTTTGCCAGCGTTATTTTAGTGCATTTACGTCGAACGGTTGCAGTTACTGAAGCCTCATCGAATGGCAGACGCGCTGCACTCTGCTCACTGCACGGAAATGTCCTCCGACTGGGTAGCAGGATGGATGGATGTGGATGGAAAGCGCGTACTTTAATGGTGGAGTGGCGGCTCATAAATTTTTGCCCTTTTTTTTCTGCTTTAAACCTGTTTCCCGCCCCTCGGAACATTCGATGTGCGGTTTGGATTGGCACGGGAAACCACGTGTTCAATTAAAGGGAGTCCATTTCGTGCAGAGTATTACAATGACCTCTTCTCGCAACGCAGTCTTGAGGAAGCATCTTTTGGAGGACCGGCCTCGAAAGTGTCTCGGTTCGTTTGTTTACTTCAAGGAGCACATTTCTTTCTCTCTATAGAGGCAGTCGCGTTAGCCATGGCCACTGCGGCAGCGGGGGCGCTTACCTTGCGCGCGCGTTCTTGTTCATTTTCTGTGAAAGGCGTCAGCCTGTCCTAATAATTAAAGGGACTATGCAATAAATTAATTGAGATTACGTAAAGCAGACGAGAGATAGGCATTTCATCACTCGTAACCCCAACGCAAGAATGTTTAAGCTAGCATCAATAACAACGAAGATATAGACGATTAAAAATTACGCTCCTCCTCTCCCCCCTCAACTCGTACACGCGGGGCACCAGGCAAAAATAAAGAAAACAGGTCTGGGACTGGGCCTCGCCTTTGAATACGTCATCAGATGACGTTCGCTTTGCAACTTCCAATTTGTCGCTCCTAGCCCCCCAGCAGCAGCATCGGCGGCGTGGCGGCATCTCTCCGGTCTCTCTTCGCCTTCATGGATTGCGGCGCGCGTCGGGTTTCTTTGCTTGTCGTCTGTTGTAGTTAGCAGTAATAAACCCGGACCTCGAGGTGCGACTGCTCGCTCTTACGGCCGCGATGCGCATCGAGCCCTATGCGTGCCCACGAAGAGCCGTGCGAGTGGCTCCGGAACTCCCGACAGAAGGAGGCGGCAGAGGAAAATTTAAAACATATGCGCGAAGGCAATGCCCTGGCCCCCGCTTGCCCGAGAGGGTCGCGCGGCGGCACGAGCAGACGATTTTCACGGCTACCGGAAGTGTGCCCTTGACGTCGTGGCTGCCGTGGCTCCAGCGAATGACAGCGTGTGGTGGCCTAGCAATGTCATGGGTACAGTGACGTCTTTTTTTCACGATTTTAGTTTCAAAATCGGTCACTACGAGCACACCAAGCGGCCCGCGAATTTTAAAAAACACGTTTTTTTAATTTATAATAAATTGTCGGCTCAGTTCCGAAGACTTATGCTTGGTGTGATTGCTCATTAGCATCATTTCTAAACATAGAAAACATTTACAAGCGACTGAATTCTTTGCATAGTCCCTTTAAGGAGCCGCTACGCTCGAGGTATTTGTGCCAACCAGGATAATGGCTGCAGCGTGGCCTAACTGAAACGAAGGGAGATGGCTTGTACACAACAGCGCCAGGTTAGAACTGAGGGTTGCTACGCGCGATTGGAAATGTGACAGACAGCGAAAAAAAAATAGCAACAAGAAAGCGAATCAAAAAGGTCTGTAACGAAGACAACGAAGCTTCCATCTGCGCCACGAGAGATGATGGCCAAAAACACTTACAGGTCTGTCCCAGTAATCCGAAGGCGGTGGTAACTGGCTCTACATATGGTGTCAGGTCGCAGAGCTGGGTGTCGCGTGTTCGATACCAACCGCAGCACCCAGATTTCGGTGGAGGTGAAATGGAAAGAGCGTCCATTTACTCTGATTTCAGTACACAGGGAATAACCCCAGATGTCCGAAATAAATGCGTAGTTCTCGACTTCGGCAAGCCTCGTAGCCCACAGTGTTGCCTTGGGGCGTGAGAGAATTGATCAGTCAATGAGTAAAAAAAAAAAAAACCATTCTTGCGTAGGAGGCAGCCGATCGTGTAGACGGGCTCGCGCATATACCTGTTATTCATTCGTAGCAGCTTTAGTTGCCTTGCTTGCTTTAATTGTCCAGGATTCACGCCTCTTGGGGAGGCCGCATTTACACCGGGAACTTGAGGTGACTTGGTGTGCTGGTCGGCGGACAACAGAGGGGGCATTTGACCTCAAAAATCTGGGCCTCACCTTAACCTCAAAGAGAATTTGTCGACCTCACTGAACCTCAACCTCATCAGTTGAGGTTGAGGTCTCCTTAGACGCCCTCACCACACTTTTCGTGAGGCCACTGCTGACCTCACTCAACCTCACCTCAACCTCAAATTGTGAGGTTGAGCTCGACCTAAGAAAACAGAGGACCTCAGAAAACGGCTGCTTGATCTCAGAAAACAAACTAAAAACAAAACAAAAAGCGATTAAGAACTTCTTCAGTTAAAACAATTCTGAGAATCCTGTGAGACAGGAAAGCCAAAATGATGATGATATTATTTAATAAGGTGTGTACAGACACTATTGATGTGCACGCAATAGGAGAAGCTTATAATCTGAGATGAACCCCCAGAGAGTATATGGCCTGCGGGCACGGGTGTCCCATACACGGCTACCACCAGTACGTCGGTGAATACTTTACCAGTGTCAATATTCGACAGCCTGATTCGTGTATACTTGTTCGTATTGGAAGACTCTCGCTCATTCACGCATGAACCGGCGATTGACGAACACAGACCTTCTACACCATCTGCCAGAAATTGAGAGGAGGGGGGAGGTTTCCACGATGCTCTTTTCAGGCTTTAGAGTAGTTACCGAATATAGAGAAACTGGTCGCCGATGTACTTTCCAATGCGACGGTTATGCAGACGCATATCAGTATATTTCGATTTTCCAGCTCCATCCGGCATAGCGAGAATGCTCTTTTCAGTCCTCTGTATGTTGCCTTCGAAAACACTTAACGAGCTGCGACAGCAGTGCACCAACAGAGCCACGTTGTATTTATGCCTGTGTAAAAGCGAGCGGCTTCTTTTGTTGATACGAAAACATTAGATGGCTCACTTTCAGGGTCATATCCGCAAAAAAGTATTTGCAAGAAACGGCGCCATGCGACGCCACGAGCCGACGAGTCACGCGACGAAGACGATGGCGTCGCATAATTAATTAATGCTAATTAATGTAATTAGGTAGCGCTAATACTAATGAGTATAATTAGTGATGGCATCGTGCGAGTGTGATGTCATAGCAGGTCACATGACAGCAATGTAATGTGCCATCAAACCTAGTCACGTGACGACGCTGTAATATGACATCACACCTACTCACGTGACAACGATGTAATTTCTCGTCATACCAGGCCCCCATCCACCCCCTTCCACCCCCATTTCAAGATCCATATGGATCCCACATTGCTACACATGCGCGCATGACGCGTAACAAAGAGTGCCCACAACCCGGTCCACATTAGTTACATTCGGATTGTTCAGCAGGTAAACGCGCCACTTCTCATGCATGACATACTGCAATGATCACGCAACGACACACGCCTTTGACTCTCAAGATGATGGCGATGATGATGATGCTAGCAGTGCATCCTTATGAGCCCGGGGAAGTCTGATATACCGCTACCAAATTAAATGTTTCCAGAATATTGATTAAATATTGTACATTACCAGCAACCGAAGACAATGCTGCGAGAAAACAGGAATAATTACAGCCAATAATTAAGGATGATGATGTTGATGTTCTTGGGAGCTCAAGACCCTCCCCCGTTGCCACCACTTCTCTCCAGGTGGCGATGGTAATGGTTTCGAAATACTGGGAAATCTCCGATGACTCTGTGATCCCGCGGCATTTTGAAAGAAAGGGCGAGATTACGTCTTCCAACACTGCGCCAACTATTGAAATCACATGGGGCAAAACAACTGGCCTAGAGCGGGAAACGTGAACCGCTCTCGCTGTCAAGAGCACCATGGCTCTCCGCTCAAATTTCCCCGCAGCGAAATCTTTTACCGACAAGTTCAAGGAAAATATAGTTCAAGGAAAATATAACGTGTAGTGCCTGGTCGTCTGCAAGGCAGGCCGCCAACCTAACTGATCCCATACGAGAAAAGAAAAAAAATTGGCGGTGGTTTAGCTCTGGTTAACCTGGAGTGACGCGATAGCTACAGCTGGCTGAGCGGAACTTGTTCACATGACCAACCACGTGACGAACCAGATGATCAGCCACGACGCCACGCCGCCGGCAGCTGCTTCGCACCACGTGATTAACCACGTGGCAGCGTGGCGGCGCAGCCACGCTAAAGGCTCGAAGTGTTACCGTAATGTAGCAATCGCTGGAAAAAAAGAGAATGATTAGAAACATACAAACGAAAATCGCACACTAAAAGCAGAAGCGACAACAGTGTGCCCAATTAAACGTCATATTAGAAGGTTTGAAACAGTGACTCAGCAGCACAGCGCGAGCATGTAATCAGCTCTATTCACACATCTTCATTAAAAAAAAGGAAAAGGAATCAGCTACCACACCACCATAAATTCATTGTAGTTTTGCATTTTTGCGCCGCTGTAACACCGCTATGCTGGCGCGTTCGCCTCGTTTTCGGTGTTTCGGAATAGGTGAATTTCCGAGGAGAGGTTATTTGGAAGGATAAAAAAGTGAAAATATATTTGCATCTGCTTGCATTACGGAACGGAAATGTACAAAATTAGTGTGAGATTCGAAAGTGGAAGTCACCGATCAAAAGCTTCAACGGTGTTATACAGCTTTTTCTGGCTTCGTGCTTTTTTAATCAAACCAGCAGGTGTCCTTGTTAGGAACCACCTGAATCACAATCTTTCGCCTGTGCCGACTGCTCCATTTTATGTTAAGTCAGCTTGTAATGTGCTTCAGGATACCCTTTATTCGACTGCAAGGCAAGAGCCATGACGTCAGCGCCTGCGACGAGCATCAACACGAAGCAGTCTTGCTTGGGGCCATCCGCACTGCGACGAATTTATTGGGTGCCTGTTGGACTGAACTTATTTAATTTCGGCATCAAACAAGGCTACAGTTGGTCAACGTGAATTGCGTGCTTTGCGCGCTCCCATGAGTTTGAGCCGACCGGCAGGCAGCTACGGGTGCTACGCCAGCGGGGCAAGGGGGAGGGAGAGTGGCGTGCTGTGCTCCTTCCGGGAAGACCACAGGGGTGCGTCTTCCTGTAGTCTCGGACTGCTCGGACATTACGGCGCAGCACCGGAAGCTAAGAGGGAACAGAGCACCAAGCGTCAATGCATGAACACTGCGCTGATGCGCTGCAACTCCGCTTCGGAAGCGGCACTCGTCGGAGTAATACGTGGCAAGTGCAAAAAGTCTCGACCTCATTGAATGACGACCTCACTCAGCCTCAAACTCACGACGTGAGGTTGTGGTCTGATTTGCGGACCTCACTCACAAAATTTCGAGCCGTCGCCGACCTCACCTCAACCTCACCTCACGACGTGAGGTTGAGGTCATTTTGAGGTTGAGGTCGACCTCATGTGGTCGAAACCTCATGAGGTTGCCCACCTCTGGCGGACAACGTTGAAAGAGGACATCTACTGGGGTTTACAGCCGTTTCCAAGTTACTGCGTTTAGTTGAGGCCAAGGGGCCGCTTTCTTGCTTCGTCTATTTGTTTCCAGGAGGTCGGGTCTCCAGGTAGTCGTTTCGTGGCCATTTAGGCGAATGCGTGTTTTTAGACACAAAAGTTAACGTTCACGCCGTGCTGTGGAATACTCGCCGGCAGCCGTCCACGTGCCAAATGAGCATGCCCTCTGCCACGGTGTTGGTATTCGATCCGTCGACGACATGGCACGGACTGTGCCGCAAGACGTTCACGACTACGCGCAACAGTTTGTCGAAATGGATAGCGAACGTGGCTGAATCACCAGCTGCGCCCGGTAAATGCTATGCGTATCTACCGGAAGGAAACAGCACTGGTGTATACGCGGGCCGAATGTGCAGGCGCTGGAACACTTCCAGCCTCCTCACCCGCGCGATGGCACACACACCAGAGACATCCGTCCACCAGAGTATCGGTGCAGGCACAGTCGCTCTCCCTGAGTCCCCATGGTTTAGAGATCACGGGTAAAAGCGATTGGAAGATTGGTGGCTCAAAAGCAGGGCGGTGAAGTTAAGGATTAAAAACTGGTCAAAAGTCAGTACAGGTTGAAACATGGCGAATTTGTAGATAATGCCATCAAGATTGTCACATTGGCGTAGCCAAGTATAAAGACGAAGGTATACCAAGCATGGTGGCACTTCAGAGGAGACGCTCTTACTAACAATTATCCAAGCAGCCCCCCCCCCCCCCCCCCTGCCTGCACGCGTTCCTTTCGGAGGGTCCCTGCAGATACAGCTGTCGCGGTCGAATGACGCTCGGTGTGTGTGCCGTTTTTCTGCGCGTTTTCACGATGAGGCTGTGTTGGGGATGGGCGACATCAGCGCTTTTTTGTGCCGCCCTTTGACGGTCAGCCCTGTTCATCGAGTGGGGAGAATGTCCTGGACATGCCTCTTGCCTAGTTCCCGATATGTCAGTCATGGAGCAGCACTGCAATGGGAGGCTTCTCTTAGAACGCGCTTCAGATTAATGGGCACATTTCTTCGGCTAGCTCGGCCTACGTACCTACGTACGTACATACCTTGCTGCGTGTGTTGTTTGCGGTGTTATGGTAACGACATTGTGCACAAAACAAGGTTTGCTGGCATCGTAGAATTTACATGGGCATGATGCACAGCATATATACTCAACGGACTCTGAACTGTCAAAGGCGCCTCAAGTGCCCAGGTATACAAGTTTACTCAAATATAAAACCTTGCGTGATGAAAAGTTTTCGGCTTGAGATCCACAGTGCGTTAACTTGTTTTCCATCAAGTTTTTTTTTTATTCCGTTCATTGTATTCTCTACGTATTACCGCACTATTGAAGGAAACGGAAACAGTTCAGGAACAACTGTAGAGTGGAGTACTAATATGATGAAAAATGGGATAAATAGTTCATTCATTTACGCTTTTGTACTTGCACTAAGGCGAACAGCAGGACATGAAAAAAGCCTGCTCTATAGAATACGACGGTCCCTGACCACCAAATATAGGGGCAGCACAAGCGAAAAGACATGCTGAAGTAGTTACCACTTTATGCTATCAAAGAAATAAACTGAACAGCCTATTAGCATGTGAGCATACGCGGACATAAAATTTATACTCGCGGTTACGAACGCACAAGCGCGCACGCACATGAACACGCGCGCGCGCTCAAAAAACATCTAAGATTGTGCATCAGGTTATAAACAACTGTTTAAATTCAGAGAGGGGCAATTTAGAAAGTTCGATGCCTAACTTGCTGTAATTATTTACAAGTCTCGGTTTTGGAGCGTCTGTCTGCCATGGTTCGTATACGGGTTTTTAAAGTCTTCGGAAGCGCTTGTGGGATACGTCAGATCACTTCGCGACAGGCGTGCTGTGCCCGAAAAGAGAGAGGCTGTGTGTTTCATCCTAAATTGTACTAGCGAAACGATCAGCACCGGTACAAATCATGTGATGTATGTACGTTAAACTGTTTAGAGAAAGGGGCAGCAGACTGTGTGTGCCTTATATTTTCAATTACTCGAATTCTTTTCTCTATTTTTCACCAGCATGTTTAAATGTGTCGCAGTATAAGAGCAGTGATGTAAGGAGGACGCGAATACAGCATTATAAGCCATTAGTTTCACTGTTTAAGGAGGGAAATAGCGGTGTTGATTCAACATTCGAGCAGTAAGTTATTCACGTGATCATCCCACTGTGGATTCTAGGAAAGGACGCTATACGTAGACATCGGCGCCTACCCTACGCGAGACCGCTTCTTGGTGGCGCTATTGGACCACACCCTTGAGCTGATCCTACAGGCCTCGGCATACGCGGCAGACCCTTCAACCGCAGAAACTATGGTGATCAACCATGATCCTCAGCATGCATAGTGACTGACTCCCAACAGGTTTGCCGAGACCCCACCACCGGCAGGCTCTCCAACAGAAGACCACAGAATAACGTGGACCACGAAGGCCTGACGGGGAATGAGGCAGCATAAACTCGCCAACCGAACGCATCCGTATGCCTCGCACGGGGACCGCCTCGAACAGATCAGATTCGAAAGAAGTCTTCCCACCACCACAACTATACTCTTCAAAAGCTTGACTGGAGGCCTATCCTATCATTTTTCCTTATCTCGAAGCAGGTTTAGCCCGACCCAATAGCCCGCGCTTGGCCCACGCTTTTGCACATCCCCTCTGCCTGTGCGAACAAGCCTAAAGACTTGGCAGTGACCAGCCAGTGACGCTGCAGCGGACGCGCAGCGCAAGCTAGTCCGGCTAGTACGCGAGTCGGCGCGAGCCAGTGGCGACCTGCTGGACTAGGGATGCCACCTTGACCTGCCCGACAACCCTTCCTCTTTCCTTTCCCTTCTTGTGGGAAACAACAGTTCTGTCACCATCATCGCCACCCACCGTACTTTTCAAAACGCCGCTCGCGGGCCGCGTCAGCGTTGGCGACATGCAGGTTGCGCCGAGAATTCGTCGGGCTCTGCTGCGGCGTGTCTGGCGTGTGTCATGCATAAGCAACGTTTACCGCGTGCGCGAACGGGGCGGGAGGGGCTCCGCGGGCGTGCCGCATCGCACGGCGGCGGCAGCAGCAACAACTCGGGCTTTCGGGGAATGGGTGCATGCATGCTGCTGTGGCGTTTGATACGCGCATCCGATGTTTAATGGGCCCCGGAAATCGATCTGTGCGCGTACCCTCGCGGCCTGGTCTGGGACGTGTGCTCTGCCGCGTGTCTGACAGCGCAGTGGATCGGCGTCACTGCGAGCGGAGCCCAGCACCGCGTCCCGACAGAAGTGCAGCGCAAATACTCGCCGCCGGCGCTTGGGGTGGGCGCGGTGTCTGCCGCGCACTTGGGCCCTTCGGGCGCCACGTGCCCCAGCCGTCATTTCGAGCATCCAGTTCGTCGTGTTCGCGTTATTTGAGCAGCTGGGCTGAATATTTGGCGTCTGTTCCGGGGGAGGGGGGCGATAAGCATCGCCATACATTTGCACAAGGTAGGCATGACCGCGCATCTTCTAGACAAGTATGCTGCAGTGAGGGTTCGACAGCTCAATAAACTTAGATGGCACAGTTCAAAATCGTGTAACAATATTTTTCCCTTACGCATCAAGCCATGCATATATGCCTGTAAAGAACAGTTTCCGTGCCATTCACATGCCGCACGTAGCGAGCCTTTAGCCTTTAATGCCACCACTAACGGGTAAAACCAGTTTCCTTTTACGTGCTTTCTGTCACGTTTTTTGTTAAATATTTTCTTAAAAATTAATCTGTATGAATGACACCATGTTGAACTAAATTCATAGCAAATATGTTACAAGGTTCTTCCTTCGAGGTGCTCGCTTATTTGGCATTGGACCTTTAGCCGACAGCCAGACTATGGACGATCGATGACAGACAGGCGAACGAAGAAACAGGACTTTTATAATTTCACTTGAAAAACTCTACACAAACACGGAGGAAGGAGACGAAAGGCAACAACTGTACACAGAAACAACAGGCGCTGCACACTCAGCCACCACAGCTGACACAAATTAAAGCTCGTTCTCGGCGCTTTTATCTCGGCGACTAGTGTATTAATTACTTCGGACCGTCTCAGAGGGTTCGCTCCATTCCTCGGTTACTAACGCCACCCTGTGGGTTCGCGCACTCCTTCCGGTGGCGTTGTCCTTCTTGCTTTTGCCGGTCTGCCCGGAGAGCGGACACTCTCTAGCGATGTGACCCACTCCGTGGCATTCGAAGCAGCCGCTCCGTTTTTCCTCGCATCGCGCTCCTTCGCGCGCTTGAGTGCTGTGTACCGGTTGTCGCACAACTGCACCTCTACCTTTCGCGTCTTAAAATGTGTCGAGCTCGCTGAACTAGCTGCTTAGCTGTGATCCACTTCTTACCCTCACGCAGCCGGATGTACTCTAGTCCTTCGGCGCTGAGGCCAGCTTTCATGCGGTCTGCCACTACCACAGACACAATTTCTTCTTTTCTTTCCGCCTTTCTGGACTGGAGGTAATAGTCAAAGTGTGTGCGCGTACGGGAGGTGAACTGCATTCACGTCTCGTCTTTCCTCTTGAGCACCTTCTCAAAGCACTCCAGGTACTGTGCCGGGGTCATCTTCAGCTCATTCATTGCTGCGGCCTTCACCGTGTGAGAGCTATTGCGTTCCTCGGCTCCCAGTCCCTGCAGGAGGTACCTCACCCGTTCGGTCAGCGCTGGCATGATGAGGTGCACGCGACTGTCCTGTGGCACGTTTGTACGAA
Source organism: Amblyomma americanum (assembly GCF_052857255.1). Lineage (NCBI taxonomy): Eukaryota > Metazoa > Arthropoda > Arachnida > Ixodida > Ixodidae > Amblyomma > Amblyomma americanum. Next base: position 423,311,205 of record NC_135497.1, on the reverse strand, counting down.
ACGAACATGCTTTCTACCTTGGCCAACCATAACGCTACGTCCGCATCATCGGGCAGGTTGAGACCCTTTAGGATTTTAGCACACTGAGTATAATTGTAATGATGAACTTACTCCCGGACTTTTTCTGCCGAATGAAATATTTTATCCGCCTACAATATGTTTATTAAATGCATGAATTGAGTATTGCTGACAGTCAATTGCCGCAAATGTGCTGCGGTGGCACGGGGTTATGGTACTTGGTCTGCTGACTAGAAAGGCGCGGGTTCGGTTCCGGCCACGGCGGCTCTATTTCGATGGAGGCGACAGGCTAGAGGCCTGTGTACTGTTCGACGCCAGTGCACGTTAAAGGGGCTCTGAAAAGGGCTCTAATGAAGTTGCGGCATGCCTGGGATGTTATAGTACGCCGCTTCAGGAATAGTGTCCGGCAAGAATTTTTTAATGCGCTTTGTAGAAACAGAATTATGTGTAGTCAAAATTTGAATTTCAGCGTCTTCGCGCCTTTCCCTCTACTCTCGTCACTTATTGCACATTGGAAAATCGGCGCTCCTCCGCCGGCCCCACCTCCGAGAGAGAGCTTCCTGACCCGCCGGAGCTACGCCGCTTATTGGCCGCGGCCTTGGTAGCTGCCCGACGTCTAAAAGAATCTAACCAATAGCCATCTTTCGACATGTATACATGGATGCGAGCGACGGAGGAGGGTGCGAGCATGAAAAAGTCGTCGGGAAGGGCTCGACAACTTTCGCGCGTGATTGTGGGTTCTCTGCTGCTTGTATAAGTGTATTATTTGGCTCAGGTGTTCATGACAGCACAATACAGTGATTGAGCAAGTTGATGTTCTATGCTCGGAAGTTGTTTCAGAGCCCCTTTAAAGAGCCACAGCTGGTCGAAATCATTCGGAGAACTCAACGCACCCCTCATAGCCTTAGTCTCTTTCGGGCATTAAGCCTGATAAAACAGTGAAACCAAAGAGGTATCGCAAATGTTTTGGCAATATCCCTGGGCAACGCATTCAGAATATCGATAGTGTTACTATCGATATTCTTACTATCAACAGTCTTGCTATCGATAGTCTTACTATCGACAGTCTTACTATCGATAGTCTTACTGTGGATACTCTCACTATCACTAATCTCACTATCGATAGTACTAATGATAGTCTATCGATAGTAGCACTATCGATAGTCTATCGATAGAAGCACTATCGATAGTTTTTTACACTATCGATATAGCTTCAAAAAAAAACTATCGATACTATCGATAGTAAATTTTCCGATAGTTTTGCATCACTAGCTCCTGGTCGACCAGTCGCCGATGCTATAGAGAGGTTTACGGAGGATGAAGAGAGACGGGCGGAAAGCATTATGCCCTCAACTGGAGTGAGAGCTCTGCTTGATTGTTCGCGGTAAGTATTTTCAGTCACACAATGTAATTTCGCGCGTGTCTGCAGAGCATGCGGGCTCGGAGGAGGACCTCAGATATGGACTGCTCCTGACAGTTCCACACGCATGCGCATTCACACTCGCACAGACAGACAGACGCACAGACTTCCCTCGGCGTCGTGTCAGCGCTGACAGCGAGCGTCAAAACGCTCGCACTTACACCACGTCATCCATCAATTTCAACACATGACCCTCGTATCTTCTCGAGAAATGCCCTCCTCTCACTTTACACATCTACCTAACAAGGAAGTCGCTCGAAGATGGCATTTTATCACTGCCACCGAGCTTTCTTTTTTTGAAATGTAACGGAGGATTGAGAGAAAAACCAGGCCGTATATCTGTCTGTTTATACGTCTGTCACTGTGCGTCGATCTCTCTGCGGCGGCTAACAGCCTCTGCAAAGATGATGCTGACACTTGTTTTCCGTCTCTGTCTGTCTCTCTCTCTGTGCGTGCGTGCCCTGCAGCAAATATTGTAACTGTTATCGAGTTCGCCTGTTAACTGTGCGCAATGCGCTACGGGCACAGTTAACTTCTTAGTCTCCTCCTTATGGGATGGCCGGATTGGGCTTGTCGGTTGTTCCTTGCGAGCGGTGAATAATGATGGCACGCTGGCCGGTGATCGATGTACGGCGGTTAGCGGTACGAAGAGCACTTTGGGTCTTCGTCCGCTCGTCTGGCGACACGTTGCCGGTTGGGGCAGCAATTCCAACTTCTTAAGACAAAACTTATTTTTTAAAGACGGCACTGACATAGAAAGGCAGGTGAGCAAAAGGCAGTTTTAAAAAGGCCGTTTAAAAAAGGCTGCTAAAAACGGCCGGGCTTGAGACTCGGCGCGCTCGTCCAAAGTCGTCGTTTCCCACGGGTTTTAATTCCTTCGATAGGTGGGCGGAGCTTTACCAAACCAGCTCTCGCCCAATTTGAACCAATAGCCATGCAATGTACAAGTGGGTGGAGCCCAGGGCTCACCGGTCCGAGCCCAGTGGACCCCGCTCCTCCCGGAACGTGCAGGGCGCGTGACTCCGCGTACGCAGCTCGCTGCATGCGCATTCCATCGACTGCCACGCACCGGATTGACAGCCAAGGAATGTATTCCGCGGGACATGGTTGATTCGGCGCCAGAACAGAAAAGGATTAGTTCCGTAGCTGGCAACGAGGCACCCTAAGAGGGGGCGTCACGCCTCGACGTGCATTCCGCTATTTCCCCCGGGCATGACCGCTCCTGGGAACAGGTGCGGGGGGGGGGGGGGGGGAAGGGGGGGAAGGGGGGGGGAACGACGACCCACCGGCGCCGGGGGCTTCTAACTTAACACCTCCCCACCAAGAATTTTGGGGGGACGCTTGCTGTACACACAACATACCGAAGCCCACAATAGCACAAATCTTCGGGCCTTCAACAAAATATGGAACGCGCAAAAGCACAAGGGTCCCGGCCCCCACTGGGAGCTGTACCAGCACAAAAAAAACACACAAAAAACAAAACAAAACAGAGGGGCACTTCACATCCTACTTACAATAGCGAAAAGAGTACTAAAAAAAATTGCCTTCATGCATGCAGATATCTCAGTTACAGGAAGACAAGCATAAATGAAAACCTCTCGTAAAAGCATTACAAAAATCGCACAAGCAACGGCATGTAAATAAATACTGAATGAATAAACATTCAATCAATGCATAGCTTTCATGAAGTTGCATATACACCGCAACCCGATCCAAATGAGGGCAATACAGACATTGTGACGCGGCGCTATTCGCCAGACTTGGATTATATGTCCTCAGAAAGGAAAACAGTTCGCAAAGGACAGAATAAGCCCACTGGCATGAGCCTGTCCAACCATCTTCAGTGTCTTTTAGCAGTAAACTGCTCATGTTCCCCCACTCTCACCCCCCTGCCTCGTTGTGTGCTCGAGCCACAAGTACATCTTTACACCTATCGCCACCCGGCACAGTGAGTTAAGGCTGGGATCTTTAGGCGTTTGTCTTTATCCACCAGGATCGAACACGTGGCCCGATGGCATAAAACTGGAGATTACTTGTTGCAGCGTGCACCATTCTGGCATTTGTCCTGCTATCCGGTTGCATTGCTCATCTTCTACCTCGGTGGAGCCGCCGACAGTCTGCGCATATGGGGCGCAAGCTTCCGCGAACGGCTCTAAATGCTCATATCGAGAGAGCCTTTTAGAATGTGGCATGGTCGGCTCATTGCATTCATCATCACCGGCCTCTAGGTTTGCGACCCGCCAGTTGCCCAGACCCGTAATGAGATCGCAGCATGGGTCGCGGTTCGCCGCTGTAAGCGGCATTGTAACTTTGCTTCTCTCAGGGCGTGGAGCAATTTTACCGTCGTCGCTGCTGGGACTCCACTCATCTTCCGCCCAACTTATCGCCGCGTTAGACGAGTTTTCCGGCTCCAAACAGTCGCGACTACCCAGCTGTGGGGCTGGCTTCTCCAACGCAGCTGTGAATGATGCGCATGCTGTTTGCACGCACACGCCGCTTTCGCCAAACGCTGCCTGGCCTACTGGCGCGTCTACTGGCAACAACGTGTCACACTGGGCAACCCGTCCGGCAAGGCAGTCCGCGCCGTTTCGCTCATCAGCGCCATTAGCCTCACTAACCACATGCTCGGCTGCTTCGCAATATTCGGCCTGCATGGTCTGATCGCTGGTCGAATGTTTGCCGGGCACGTGCGCAGAGCCCACCTCCGCTCTGGGGATCAAGGGGTGTTGGTGTGTGTCAACACCCGTGGTTGACTGCACAACGTGCGGCTCCTCGACTCTACTGATCGCTGCACCGTCTGGAGGAACCTGATTCTCCTCCTGACTGTCCTCAATAGGCACCGAATGAATGCCGCTATCCTCTTTAATCGCCGCATCGATCAGCGTTTGATCAGCGTCGTTTGCGATGATAGTGCATGACTGTGTCTCTGCCGTCTTCAGCGGTACACGCGCCGCTCTCCGTGAGCGTTCCTCCTCCTCAATTCTCTTCCTCTCCTGCCGTAGCTTCTCTTCGGCTACCGCTAACTGGCGCTTGAGCTCTTGGATAATAGCGTCGCCTCGCTCCTTTTCCATGGCCCGCTCGGCCTCTGACATTTCTGCGCGCTCAGAGCCATACTCGTAGTCGTATCCACCTACCCAGCCTATTGTGACCATTGTGCCTTGTTTAAGTCTAACCCCGCGGCTTAAGCACTGCCGAGGCAAGTAAAGTGAGAATGGGGAAACACACTCCGTTGTCGGGCTGCCGGTCATGGCTCTTGCTTCTAGGCAGCAGCAGGTCACGTCCCGAATCGTAGTGGTGTGGCCGGAATCTGCAGCTTGAAGCAGGCACTTCACGTCCTCCCGGCCGATGAAGTCGCCAGCCGCGGGTGCCGCAGAAGTCGCCATCAGCAGGTGCCGCTGAAGTCGCAGCGCTTCGCTCCGTCGGTCCGCTTCTCTCGCTCCTCGGCCTCACTTGGACTTTGGTCCCCGGGGCTTCTCACCAAGATATTGTGCCCCGTCACCCTTCCGGAAGGTACTGCCTCCAACCGCTCTGCAGGAAGCCGCTCAGACGATCCTGGTCACGGCACCAGTTAACTTGTTGCCCTCCTCCTGATGTGAACGGCGGTTAGCGGTACGAAGAGCACTTCGGGTCTTCGTCCGCTCGTCCGGCGACACGTTGCCGGTTGGGGCAGCAATTCCAACTTAAGACAAAACTTATTTATTAAAGACGGCACTGCCATAAAAAGGCAGTTTAAAAAAAGGCTGTTTAAAAAAGGCTGCTAAAAACGGCCGAGCTTGAGACTCGGCGCGCTCGCCCAAAGTCGTCGTTTCCCGCGGGTTTTAATCCCTTCGATAGGTGGGCGGAGCTTTACCAAACCAGCTCTCGCCCAATTTGAACCAATAGCCATGCAATGTACAAGTGGGCGGAGCCCAGGGCTCACCGGTCCGAGCCCAGTGGACCCCGCTTCTCCCGGAACGTGCAGGGCGCGTGACTCCGCGTACGCAGCTCGCTGCATGCGCATTCCATCGACTGCCACGCACCGGATTGACAGCCAAGGAATGTCTTCCGCGGGACATGGTTGACTCGGCGCCAGAACAAAAAAGGATTAGTTCCGTAGCTGGCAACGAGGCACCCTAAGAGGGGGCGTCACGCCTCGACGTGCATTCCGCTATTTCCCCCGGGCATGACCGCTCCTGGGAACAGGTGCGGGGGGGGGGGGGGGGGGGAGAACTACGACCCATAGCCAGCCACGAGCAAGTGGATCAAGCGGGACGGCCGGATTGTTGTGAGAGGAGGGGACGCACTTAGCAAAAGCTGCGAGAATGAAAAGAAAAAGGAACTGCGAAGGAAGTGGCGGCGGAGAAGGAAGGAAAGGGTACGGAAGAACAAGAATGAACGGAGGGGGTGCTGAAACGGAGAAAAAATACCAGAAGCTGACGAAAGGCCTGAAAATTCGCGTACGTCGGCCAGCTAGGCTCATAGAAAGCGACATCTCCCTGCCTGTGAGAATAATTGAGATAACTGACGTAGTAGATTGGCAGAATTTTTTTCATAGGCTTCAATTATCTCTCCGGTGGGTCGGATTCCTCTTCTCCTGATGACAGAATAGTTTTTAAACTACGTACGGCATGTAGCGGTGGTCTTCGCAGCGAATCTCAATAAGACGCCCTTTGATAATTCTCGCCACACTGCACTGGTATGCGCGCAGGAAGTCGCTGATCCAGTATACTAGGTTGACCCTTTAATTACAAATGTTCCGACTGGAACATACGAATTAAATTTTTTTATTTGCCTTCGACATACACTTTTCTTTAAAAATTTTGTTTTCGCATCTGTATGATGATTGAGGAAATCATTGTAACTATAAAATTTCGTATCGTTTTATTTAAAGACTGTATTATTATTATTGGAAAATGGACACATATTTTTTAGCTTGTGTCGGAGCCGAGTGTTTGTAGGGCAGTTCCCGGAAAAAAAAGTTACAATCCTCAAAAGGGAACAGTAACTGAGTAACACTTGCTGATATCGTGACCAAACCACAGGTTAATTGAGCATTATGTAAAAACAACCTGCGTCGGCGCGCGCCACCACACGCGTTCTGTGGTTCCTAGAGCACGCCCTTTCGTTCTGTCGGGTAGGCTAAATGGCAACACAAAATACAAGGGCCACATTGCCGAATAGCTCGATTTTTTTTTCAGATGGTGAGAAAAATTGCGAATGCAGGGGTTTGTGAGTGCCTTCTTTTTCTCTTTTGGCAACGTCATGCATCGAATCCTGACATGATCGCCGCCTCACTGCCGGTCGGGACGAGAGATATTCACGTCGCTTCGGATCGTAGAACTTGTTTGGTGGGACGACCCCCCATAATGCGCAGGTCCACACGGGACGGAGAGGCAAAGAGACACCGTATGGCTCAGTTTAAACAGATATATTCAATAATTATACATGATTATGATTATACATCAGAGGCTGGGGTGTCCGAGCTTACATGCCGACGACTTCCATGGGGACGATGGAGGGGCTCTGGAGTTGAGCTCGAACGGTTGCTGGCAGAAGCTGCACGCCGTCGGGCTTCGGCGCTGAAGGCCCCCTTGGCGAACGATGTCGTCCTGAGCGTCCTTTCTTCCGTACTCCTTGTCGATTTTTATATCCTTCTTATTCCCCACATTCCCTAGGTTGAGGACGCCCACGCCGAAGTGGGAGGGGCCTAGGGCTTTCACTTGGGCGCACAAACACACCACCGCACTTATGGTCTCGCCCCCGTCACGTGTTGAGTCCGAGGGAAAGAAGGTTGTCGTCGAGGTAGCGTCGGCTGTGGTAGACGGTCTCTGGCCCGCTGACGGTTCCCGCGGGTCACCGACCTCCGTTCTCCATCAAATGACACTCGCCACTCAAGGCCGGAACGCGAGGTCACTAAAAGGCCGGGAAAGTGGTCCCTTGTCCTAGGATGTGCTCGGGAGTGTTGGTGATGATGCCCGCCGTCTTGTCACGGGGCCAGGCCCGCCGAAACGAGGCCCTTTGTCCCCGGCACGGTCACGGCAATTGGGGGAAGATAACGCCCGTCTCCCCGCGGCGGCGGCGTTCGACACGTGCCGACACTATGGAAAGGGGGTCCGGTTGTGCTTAAACCCCTTCGTTTTGGTCGTTCACTCTCAACGAGTATGGCTCGGTAATTGGACGCAGCTGTCACCTGGGTCTTCTCCGTGCGGTCCATGGCGGCAGGCCCGAAAGCAATCCCACTCAAGTTGCTTGCAGCCATATACAGTAGAAACATGTGTGCTGGCTGCTTCCAAAACGAGACCGGCTGTCGCCGATCTCCTCTCTTCCAGCTGAATTGCTTTCCCTTGAGTGCTTTTGCCGCCACTGGGGGCTCCGTCTACGCCGCGCCGTCGAACGCGGACCCTCGTAGCACACACAAGGAACGTCACATTGGGGACGTGAAAAACATTGTCCCTGGTGAGTTCAAGTATGTGCTATTGTAGACTGCTGCGCCGCAATTGAAATGGGACCACAGAATATCCCCAAAGCAACGAGCGAAGGAAGAATACGACGCGCTCCCGGGCAGTTTTGCTGCATCCGAGCGGCGCGGGCCGGCGCGCGTCTCCCACCCGGTCTGCCCTTTCCGCCGCGAGGGGCGCGCGCATCGCGCCGGAGTTACTCCTGCACGGTGCCTTCTCTGCGGTTACTGTGCAGGTTCGTGTGCAACGCTGATAAAGGGAGCACTGCGTATTTTCTCCGCGATCCGTGTTGCGGGTGGTCAGTGTGCCCATCAACTTACAGGGGCCAAGCCAAGCTTGCCACACACTACTGCTTGCGGGACCCGCGAATAGGGACGGATACGTAGGCGCAGCAGGCCAGCGAAATTGCTCATGTTGGGCCGCAGTGTGAGATCCGCGGTGCAGTCTAGGACACGGTTACGACGACAGGGTCAAGGCTCCGCATTTACCAGGACCACGTGGGAAGCGCCTCGGGGCTGAGTTTCTGCGTCCAGAGTCGGAATCGAAAGTGCGAATGGCAGTCAATTGTCGATAGATATCTAAAGAACCGCTGGCTCCTTTAAAAAGGTGCTAGTGGCCTTTAGTCGCCCATGGCTTGAGACTTGACACCAGTAAATGGAAAGTTAATTTTACATTTTTATATTGTAACCAACTCGGGAATGGTTTCTCGGCCCTCTAACTTCTACCTGCCTCAACATGTGCGCCTCCTTCTCCTTTTTTGCTTTTATCCTTAAGCCTATTTTCGTTTGAAAAGATCACCGTCCGTGCTCTTCACCTTCGTTCAGCTTGCTTGCCGCTGTCCCTGAGCTTTTCAACGCGACAGCGTTAAGGAGCTCGTGTCCCAGAAAAGCCGGTGTCGTCGGCGGGGTGGGGACGTGCGGGCACGCAGGAATCACACGCGGTGAGCGGCGAACAACGCAGCGCACATCCAAAGCGCCTCCACCACGAAGCTTGCGGCTTGCCGCCCGTTCGTTCGGCGCGGAAGCTATGCTGGCGTTCGTGGTATCGGGTTTGTCGAGGACGATGTGCCGGCCAACTACGACTGCAACTTGAGTCCCGCGCGCATCGGCAAGGCGCCTGGCAGCGCTTCTACGTGGTTTGCCGCTCCTCGTGTCCGTTTCACCGCAGGTAGCAGAGCGATTTGCCTAACGGGCTAGGCGTCGCGCTGAACGGGCGATGTCGTTCCTGTTCCGTGTACTCCCTGGTACTGTGCACGCTGTCCTGTTCCACTCTTAAAGGCGAAGTTTAAGCGTCCTCCTTTTTTTTTTTCCTTGAGCCTTCGCGTGTCCGGGCTTCGTGTCACAAAAAAAGTCAGCTTTATTTTCACTGTCGTCGCCTCTTTCGCACCGGCACTTTCATCGAGTGTTTACGCCGCGGACCTTCACTTTGCGTGCATGCAAGCGGCGCCTCGGCTGCGCTGATCGGCGTGCTGCCCGATGTAGTTAACGGCCCACGCAGCGTTGTAATCATAAAGGCTGCGCCACCTCTGGTTACAGAGCGCCTGGTTAGTGCCGACGACGACGACGATAGGGACGCCACTGCGCTGTGTACACCGCTGAACGAGGAAACGACCATCGTGTCCCGCAGGGCAGAAGCGCATACTCCGGTGCTCCTGGCATGTCGCCAACTCTTGAGTCTCTTCAGCGTGGATGGGCTTGTGGCTCGCTGGCCCGAAAGGGCGCTCTCCTGATAGCGAATGTTCGTGTCAGGTTAGTTAGCACAGCGTCGCGCTCTGCCCCTCTTCGCTATCTCGTTGAGATTTTTTTTTTCATTTTCTTTTACGTGTCAGATATTGGTAATGGTCTGTCTTCTAGCTGCACCAAATGATCCCCAACGAAACTAAATCTGCTTTCATATACCCATGAAGTCGTCGCTTCTTTTTCTGACGCGTGAGGGGCCGCGTCATGTTTGACGCCCAGCAGTGAAGTGCTGGGGCGAAATCAGCCACAGAATTTAGATAAAATAAGAGCAGTACATGCTTCATGCGCTATCACCTGAGTTGGTCATGTGACAGCACTAGGCAATCATTTTCTACTCTTCACGTGGGACTTTGGATGACGTCACTTCCCCGTGCAGGCAAACGTAAGACTGCAAAGTATATAGTGTGTGTTCTGGCTCATGTACTCATAGTTGGCGCTTCAGTTCGTGTTGATAGCGTCTGCACAAGCAAGTGCGCTTTTGGGGAACTGCAGGCTGAGATGTAGCTTGTTACTGCATCAAGAAACAGCTGAACCCAGCACTAACAAATCCGTGGAAACGCAAAACTTCATTGTAAACGGCGTAACCGAGTGTCTCGTAACTCCGGGGTTGCGCGCTTTCGAGAAAAGATGTTGCGTGCGCACTTGAGAATGCGCCGTTGTGTGGCCGCGCGGTTTACGTCGACCGGGCTGGTGCGGCCCTGCTCCAGCAGTCGGGTAAAGGTTTTGGTGTTTTCGTTGACACGAAAATGGGCGTTTTGGCTGGGGAATAAATCATCATTATCGCCATTTATTATACCCTGAAGGTCCCAAGGGCATTACGTAGGTGGTATGGATACGTTATAAAACACGTGAGACAGCGTCCAACGTCACGGAGTTTTTGCACGCAGATATAAGAAATATGGTGAGAAAAACGACATCTACAAAGATTATTGAACGGCGCTGACCGCAGATAATATGGCAGTGATAACAGAACACAAAATAAATCAAATTTAAATCGCAAAATTGATGATTCCAAGTTCTGTGACCGCAGAGAGAAAATTTTCATTATTACTTATGGTAGCAACTGAGTCGTGCAGTTTTTTCCACGATCGAATAGGTGCAACTAATGGTGAGAGAAAACGAAGATGTATACGTGCTGGTGGAAGAAAAAATTGGCAAGAGTAATTGGTTCTAGCAGAAGTATGGGTAGGCGGCAAACTGTGAGGGCGCTTTTTAGGAGGCATGTTATTAAAAAAATATTTTGGGAAAAAATACCACACTTGGAATGTTATGCATCTCAACCAGATCATAAAGAGGTAAGATTCGCTTGATATCAGACACACTGGATGTTTTGTTGTAATCGGATAGGATGCTACAGGCTGCTTTATTTTCTAGGGACCCGAGGCGGTTAGGGATAGTTTGAGCCCGACGGCTCCAAATTAAAGAATCATATCCTAGTTTAGTCATAACGAGGGCTTTGTAGGCAATGAGTTTGGTGCTGGTGCTAGGCGAACGCAAAGACCTTCGAAGACAACCCAAGGTGCAGGCCCCTTCAGCATGAAGAGGAACAAGGTTTGAGCATTCAATTAGTGATCAGTTCATTAAGTCGCACAGTCACACCTTTCCTATTCTGTAACCATAGTTTTTCTCCTGGCGTACGGAACTAATTTCCAGCTTTAGCAAAGAAAAACCAAAAACGCCGTCTTTGTGTGCAAACTGGTTGTTCCCTTTCACATTGAAAGGACCTCTACGGCTAGCCAGTGGTAATGTATTGTCGATATGGGCATCCCAAGATAGGGTGGAAGTTAGGTGGTTCACCCCCGAGTACTTATCTTCAAGCACTCAACGCTTTATATTTGCTTATCCTTGCTGAGCCGTTGACTTTCAACACAACGTACTTCAGTGTGCAAAGGTTGCAGGCACTCGCTACGCTGCATTTGCGCGTGTGTATCGTATGTCGTGGCTATCAACGATTCAGAGCCAGCAGGGCTTTGTGTTGTTTTTTTCAAGAAGGCTGGGCAGGGTGTTATCATCGCCTGCAGTAAGGAGTGGCGTTCGTAGTTGGCGTTTGCGTTGAGCATTCAGCGTTTACGGTTGTTGCGTAAATTGCGAAATTCAGCTAGTGCGAACGCTGTCAGGTTTTTTTTTTTTAATCTCTTCCCTCCGTTAGTACCATCCTTCGCGGTACGGTCCGGGTGTCCGCCTCTTTCAGGTGAGCGGGCCACCGAAGGGAGCGTAGCAAATGCACGCTTCGCCGGCCATGCGTTGTTCTCTCCACGGCCGCTGCCCCGCCATGGCCGCCCGCGGTTGTTGGCGGACGCTCCGCGCGGGGTGGTCGCGGCCCAGTCTTCCCGTTTCCTCTACGTGCATCTGACGTGAGGAGGCCCTTCTTCGGCATCGTCCTCACCTCTTTTATTTCATTTCTCCCACCTGCCTGCTATCCTTTATTTCCGCTGCCCCAGCTCAGGTGCCGCCGCACGTGATGGCAGATGCCGGGGCTAGCAAAAATCTTTTATCTTCCTTTTATGTTATTTTAAATAAACCACTACCACCACCGATAGGAATCCCCATCGACGTCCACATTTGGACGCCTTCAGCTGTGGCGTGCTTTACGGCGGAGCAGCCTCCTTCGTAGCGGGGCGATACTCTGCTGACGAGGTAGAACGGAGGGCCAATTGGTTGGACAGACTCTAACGACGGAAATTACTGCGAATATGACGCCCCATATAGGAAGAGAGGTATTTGGCGCTTTTTTCATCGTTCCAGAATATACGTCTGAAAGACTGCATATTCGGCTTACCGGTCGCAGTGTGCTGCCCCTTAAGCCGGTCAGCCTGAAAGCCTGTAAGGAGTACTCCTCTCTTCCAGACTTTGCCAGGTACAACAGAGTTGCCAAACGTTCACTGCGCGTAGCCTTTCCGTATCCGCTTGATCCGAGAAAATTTGAGCAAATTAGACAAGGCGATGGACGCTCCGTCGCGTGAGGATGATTTAAATAAATATGATTTTATTGAGCGCACAGCAGTGTCCATAGTAGAAGTCCTCGTTTTGCTTTTAAAACTTGAGGGCACGCGACACACGCAGAGCTTACTGCCCCCTTAGGAGTATATAGCTGCATTCACACCGGAGAGTCGACCGGTTGGTGTGATCGCACCGACCGCAAGTGTAGCTCGAAGTGGCCTGGTTTTCGGGCTGGTCATCACTTGATCAGAAAAAAGAAGTGGAAGGGCCTAGAGAAACAAAGCGTAAAAAAATGCGTTGCAGCTGCACTATGCAGGTCACTAACTTGGAAAGACGAGCGGGAAGCGGTACATCGAACTCCCCCAGTGATCGTGACTATTTGGTTCTTTTCTAGGAGTCTGAAATCAGTGCGAATAGCGATCACGTGTGTCCTTGTTGATTCTTTGACATTCATTCTCCGTACCGCGTACTGGTTTCCTTGAGCGACCTTTGTTTCACGTGTTTCCTTCTCTCTTTCTCTTTGCATGTTTTGTTCCCAATGCACGAGTCTGCCTAATCTGATTTATGTTCGTAATGCTCTTGCCTTTTACTGCAAAACGCCAAATACGGCGGTTTCCCACGGGTGCAGCTCCCAATCGCGAGGTCATCTATACGCTCAGACGTGCTTTCCGCCGCCGTTTGGGGAGTTCGCATGACTGCTTTCGCAATTGGCTCTAGCTGGCACTGCGCATTGTGGATTAGGTGGAGTGCGAACAACTTACGGGTCTGTGCCAACTTCCGCCAGCTGGTGCACACGGATAAGGATAAAAGCGAGCTTTCTTCCGTTTCATATTTTATAGCAGCAGGCAAGAGCAACTTCGTCTCTTCGGGTGGACGTGTGCTTCGGAACAGATGAGATTTGTGTTCGGGTGTTCGCCGGGCTGCAGGAGCTAGTGATTCGCATTCCGGAAGGTATGCAGCACGCTCACAGCGCTTCTCTTATAACGCTGGCGCAGAATTGCTCTTCTGCGAGCCATGGTGATCAGGCTCTTCGGAGGCGCCCATCGGCCAGCTGTTCCTGCCGAAGAAGCCCAATGAGGCACAGAAAACTATAGGCAGTCGGTCCATACCCTCGTTGTGCGTTAACTGCGGCCGCCGTGCCTCGTTCGTCTGTCTGATGGACGTTGCTCTCGCTGCGTCAGCGGAAGCCGGGACTGTGCACGGAGGAGCAGAAACGAGGCCCTCTCTGCTGTTTTCCTTCTCTTTTTGCGCGTATCCCGCTCACCATTGTGTCTGCGAAGGAAGTAGGGCGGACGCACCACCGTTGTCCTGGTGCGTTTCCATCGTGTCGGAGGGGCGATTAATTCGACGTCTGCCAGCAAGCCGGCCTGGTTTCGTGGAGTTACGGCCAAAGGTCGCGGCCCCGCTGTTGGCCATGACTCGGTGGTTATGGACGCTAATAGGGTGTACTTGAACGGAGCAACGACCCATCTGCTGGAGGGAACGCCCCGAGCGCGTAGCGGTTGCATCGCTCATCTTTCGGCAACCACAATGAGTGGTTGTTGCGTAGGCAAGGACCCAGTGGATGGAAATGCATTCTATCCGCTTCGTGAAAGCTGGTCCATTTGATTGTGAAGGTTGTTCGTTAATGTATTTCTCCCTTTGTTATGCGTGGCTTTGCGTGTGGCAGAGATCGTAACGTGGTCCATGCAGTGATGCCCTTTCGATCAGCTCTGGCCGCATTGCCGCTACCCTTTCGTCGCTGCCGGTGAGCCAGTTCCAACAGACGCGTATTGCGCACGTAAGAGCATGGATGAACATCGCCTTGATTCTTAAAATAGGGTTGTACCAAGCTGTTTGCAATGCCTTGCTTTTTTCTCCCTTCGTGTAAGCCGGTAGGTGTGTACTCTTGTAGCCGTCTTCCGCCAGACAGGTAGGATCTGCGATTTTGGTTAGCTGCCTTCCGTTACTTCGTTGTCACTTGTGCTGGTTGTGTTTCCATCTTATCCCTGCAGTTCAGACAGCAGCTGCCGCCGAGAACGCTGTACTTCTCCGTATTTTTGCTCCGTTTGCCCCCCCCCCCCCCTTTATTTTTGGCCGGGCCAAAGCTGAACACACGAGTGTGACTTCGTATGCTGCATTGCGCCAAATAGAGCTTGCGCTTGCTAATATAAAGCGCGAGGATCGACGCGGGTGCGCAACGGGGAGCGATGATCGCTATACTTGCGCGTGCAAAGCAAGTACTTCCCGTGATTGGACGAGAGTTTGTTTCGGGAAGAGTTAAAGACGAGAGTGGGATCTTCGCCCTCACCGTTGTGTCCAGCCAGCATATACCGTAGCAGTGTACAGGGTTCATCAGGTAAAGGCGCAGCGCGACTGAGACAGGACGAAAGAAATGTAGACAGGCACAGCGCTCACTCACCAGCTGTGCAACTGTGCTCGTTGTTCACCTATTCACTGCGTGAGAGCAATAAAGGTCGTGAGTCGGCGCTGTGTCCGTCTATACTTCTTTCGTCCTGTGCCTATATAGCGAGCATGAACCAACTAGCTAAAAATAGTGCCCTCTTGCAGTATACGTGTATACCCTTGTGCACGAGTGTTACGCCTCTCACCTTGGAGGGATTTGGAGCGCTGACCATGCCAAACGAGCCACACTGAATGTCCTACTGATGCAACCGTGATGGGCTCCCCCCTTTTATTATTCGGTCTACTTTTCCAGCCCTAAATTTGCTGCCTTTTCGCCTACTTCGGTTAGGCGTTTTTTTTTGTTCGGGCGGTGGAGATTCCTCTTGGCTTACGGATAAGTGCAGGTGCACCCGCAGTCCACCTCCCCGAGACTCAAGACACTTGCATCTCGCATTCGGTGCCTGCGACCAGCCGCCATCTATGCGACCAGATAGAGGTATCAAGCCGAGCGCCGGACGCGGCGCGAAATGAAGGCATTTCCTCTCGTGGATCAGGGCGACGGGACGTCGGATGCATCTTCCGTCGTCCTACGGGAGCGCCCTCATCCGCCGCGGCTGCCGTCGTTGAGCCCTCTCCATTCGGCCGGTGTGGGTCTTCCGCAGTGCGGGAGATGGTTTGAACGCTGTGGAAGCCCGTCTGTCAGGCGGGGCAGCTTTAGTTGGCTTCAAGCTTTTCGATTTCTGAGGTGCGCTGTCGGTTAATGGATCGATTCGTGTACACGCGCGCGCGCGCGCGTGTGTGTGTGTGTGTGTGTGTGTGTGTGTGTGTGTGTGTGTGTGTGTGTGTGTGTGTGTGTGTGTGTGTGTGTGTGTGTGTGTGTGTGTGTGTGTGTGTGTGTGTGTGTGTGTGTGTGTGTGTGTGTGTGTGTGTGTGTGTGTGTGTGTGTGTGTGTGTGTGTGTCTACGTCAATCTACGTTTTCTTTTCTCCCCTCCTCCGCTCTATCCGCGTGCCTGCAGAAATGGAGGCGAGCTGTTCGAATGCCGGATGATCGGGACCCCTGCGGCGATTTTTAACGCATGCTGCAGTCAGGACATATTGCTGCAGGTGCAGCGGCTGCTTTTACTTGTCGTTCTGCAGCTATATATCCATGCGGCTATTTCGGCTCTTACTTGCTCCAGCATCCTTTTATTTTTGTCCCTCGTGGCTGTCACAGTTGTTGATGCGATTCGCATTCCAGGGCAGGATTCTGCGTACACAATGCGCAGAAAGATTTGAAATGCGCTTCGGATGCCCCCTCCCTAAAAAACTGAACAATGCTAGTCGGTCATTCTTCGCTGCTATGTGCAATAATGTATCACGAATACCCGTTCGGGCTGCCCATTGCATGGAGGTCACCGCGGGTTATGCGTGCATCCGTGTTGTGGGCGATGTTCACGGCGGTGTTTAGACAGGCCTGCGGGCACGGTGGCGTGAAGATTCGAGCCAGTGTTTCATTAGCGGATGTAGATGCTGCGGACAAGACAGAGAGGAGAAAAATAAGCCTTTCTTGTGAGGGATGCATGGAATGTTTATCACTAAACATGGCTAGTGAAAAAAGAAAAGTTTTCGTATTATTCGTTGTTTTCCTCGCACGCTGGGCGCAGACGTGGTTTGAAACGGTGCTGCTCGTAAAGCCCTCTCGTGTGGCTGGCCGGCATTGCACCACCCGTGTCACGGCAGTGTCAGGCGCCGTCAAGAGGCATCCGGTCCCCGGCAGATCACGTAGCGGGGCGCAGCAGCCGCTTTCGTCTGCTGCGACGGATGCGCCGGCTTCGATCTCTGCAGCCCGCGTTTCCTTGCGGCGGCTTCCGAACGTGAGAAGGAGGCGGCACACGCAGATAGTTGTTCTCTTCATTCCTGATACGTTCGAATGCTGGCGGCTGCCTCTTCACGGCATCGCCGCAGTCCTATCGAGCGCAGGAAACGGGGCGCGTGGAGGGCCGTCCCGCGGCTACCCTCCGCTTATGCTGAGCGGACACCGGTCTGCTAAAACTATAGAGTTTTAGCTGTGCGTACGCAAAGCGCTACGGCGCTGCGCGCGTTACGCTGTCCGCTGCAAAGTATAGTTTCAGCTGGCCGTGCCGTAGCGTCCCTCAAGCGGCCGCGTAAACGGTAGCGCCATCTAGTGACAAGACGTCAAAGCACATCAACGCTCGGTTGAAGAACATTTCATCCGTGATTACTGATAACTAGGGTGAGTGCATTGGGAGTCTTTTTTGATCCAAGAAGAAAAACTATGCAAACCGTAGAAAATGTAAGAACTGACTAAAAGCTAGAAAACTGCTTCTCCAGGTGTCGTTGCTACGAGGAACACACACTGCATTTGGTTAGGCCTAGGAGCTTGACAATCGCCAAGTTATCATAAAAACGGGCTAGTTACTGCTACGTGTGGGCAAGAGTAGGCGAAATAAAAGCGAACCGCTACCATTTGAACGGGCCATTGCGCCGGAGAATCCAGCGGCGACATGTATTTATTCCGAAGCGGGCGACCAGGGTGCCGCCATCTTGTCAAAGTTAGCGTACACAGGCCACGCAAGCGCCGCAACGCAAAGTCCGCTGGCTAGCGTACGCACTCAAGACGCAGGGCTTGCGCTTGCGTTCTGGGCTTGCGCTTGCGTTCTGCGCATGCGCACTACCGTCCCCGCAAACTCCTTGCGTACGCTAAGCCGTTGCGTACACACAGCTAAAACTGTCTACTGCCTCGGCATCCGTGATAAGCGGAGGAGATGCGTGTTTTGTCTGTCTGTCTTACTTTCATTGCTTTCGCCCGGGGCCTGATCTGACGAGCCGGGAAAGCTTGGCGCAGTGTGCAGGGTCGCTCAGCATAAAAGGGAGCACGGGAGCGCGTGGCTGCCGAACGTCGAAGTGTGGAGGCCACGCGCTCCCATGCTGTCTTCGATATTGAGCGACCCTGTACATCTACATTGCTCACGTTTTTGTCGACGCGATGGTTGGTGTCTGAACGGTTTGGCACATGTTCCGTGGTACGCGTCGCAGGAGATGCCTGTTGCCGCAAGAAAGAAATAAAGCAACTCCTGACGACCTCCGCCACACCTACAGTCCTTCGCATGCATTTGGACTTAGCGTCCATTCACACGGCGTTGTTATCGAATAAAACCGTAGTTCGGTATCTTCGCGATGGAGTAAGTGCCGTCGATGGCAGTGCGGGGCGTTGTGCGTACGTCGAAGGACACAGCAGCAAACAACGGTGTAGAAATACGGAGATGTCTAAATGCCGCGGACGGCTTAAAAATGCTTCATCATGCCGACGCGCAGCGTTACGCTTTTGTGAATGCGATGGCGACGCCTTATACGTGGCCCTCCCCGTTTCCCATATTTTTTACTGTGCTTGTACGATCTCTACGGGACGTGCCGGGGTGTGTTCCAAACTCCACGAGTGCCTCAGTTGCACGTACTGCGCCAGTGTTGCACGAGGCTGCATGAAGCTTTGCTTCTGTTGGTAATAAACTCCGTGGAAGAGACTGCGGCTAGGAAGTTCCACTCTGAATCACTCTAGGTCAAGTTAGGCGTGTTGTTTATTCAGCCGAAAAATCCGTGTCGTATCCGCTGCAAAAGAAAAGAAGAGCTCTCTTTTTTTCCCTTTCTTTCTACGTCGGATCTGAAAGTTCACTGACAGCCACTCCAGGTTCGCAGTCCGTCCGACGCCAGCTTCGGAGCGCGACGATTTTACGCGGGTTGTGCAAGCCAAGGCAGCGGTCGCCGATCATCGTTCCCGCCATCTGTCCGTCGTCCCGTTCGACCCATCGCGGCAGACGGGGCCCCTGAAATGTGCTGCCGTCTCCCTTCGCCGACGGAGGCGTACGACGAAAAACGGCGACGCTGTCCGAGCGCTCTCCCGACGGGGTGTCTGCGAGGGGCTTCCCACTTTCGCTGGCTCCCTTGCGTATCCTCCTCTCCCCTTCCCGAGAAGCGGCCGGCGTTGCGCTTCTTCTCAGGCAGTGCTATTCCTCGTTTCTGCTGTTCTTTCCACAAGAAGCTTGTTAGCACAAAATATAGATACATTAAACTTCCAACGGATAAGGCGATCTACACACCCCTCCGCACGTATGATTTGCGACTATCGCCAGTATTTGAAGGGCCAAATGCCTATGAGCGCATTTTTTTCCCCCCAGATTTTCAGCGAATTTATTCGTTTGCAGTTTGTATTCGTAACATGCCCCCCCCCCCCCTTTTTTTCTTCTCCATTGGTAATTGCGGGACTATTTCGATAGTGTTATTTTGTGCCTTTGAAGCCACTTGGGCGAAAACCTGGTTCACAGTGTGTTTTGGTAAATGAGTAAGTAAAACACCGAGCTCCCGATTGCCGATAAACGGATAACGCCCATGTAAGGAATGCTGCGTGGCGTGATACGATTGTGGCGCCGACTTTGTGGTTCTTGGTCGAAGCGCCCCATGGAGCGAGAGCAATTTTCGCAACAAAAGTATCGAGTACAGTTCTCCAGACGTAGCGAGAATAGTGCTCTCCAGATGCGGACACGGAGATGCACCGTAAGCAGTGTTATTCACCTGTATTCGCTGTTTTCACACGAGGCTGGCTGGTACGTGTGCCGTGGCACTGCAGTGCTGACTTCTGCGCCCAGTAGCGCTTTCATGTACTGCAGTGGCCAAAGTTGACGCGCGAAGCGCGAACGCATACGCTGGTGTTTCTATAGTTTAGCCTTCCGCTTGAATACTCCGTTAGACACGGCAGTTGCCGCCGCGTACTCCTCCAACCACGAGTCCAGGCCGAAGCAGTGGAAAGAGAGCCATGTATGTCGGCAGGCAGTCAACGATTGCTCCCCCAAATGTGACTGAGAAGCACGTTTTGTGCTTTTTTTTCTGAATAGCTGTCCACGCGCCGTTCACCCCGCGCTGGAGCTGCCGATGCTGGCGCCTGTGATCATGAAGGACGAATGGCTTGGTGTGCTCATATAGGAAGTAGGATTGAACGAACTTTACGAGATCAGATGAAAAATTACAGAAAACAAGCTAAGAGAAGCGCAGCTGTCGTGAAACATGTATAAGTTTAGGGCCCCTCATTTTTTTAGTTTTATATTTTTGGAGGTTCGGGGTGTATAAATCTGGTGTCGTTTCGTATTTCAAGCGTGGACAAAAAGTACTTTTGTTGAGACTCCATCAAATCGCGTGTCTGTTTTAACAACGAAGGGAGTTAATCATTAGCACTCGCTTTGTTGCGTGGCCGATGAAGTGCTTCAGTTCTATATACATGGCGCAAAAGGTATACACGTTGCAACGAGGAAATGCTTAGAGTTCACGTGTTCAGTTTCATGTCAATTTCACCGCGAAAGCGGTTTGATTTTTGGTGCTGAGTGCTAGTAGCTAGGACAGAGCTGTGATGACGTTGATTACATTTTCTGTCACTACATACAGGACAAGGAAACGTTAATCCCAAATACAGTGTAAAGCACTCTGGCCTGTAAACATGAAGCAGCTACAAAGACCAGTGAAGCTTTTTTGCTTTACTGAGGAGAAGATTGGAGGGTTGGTCGGGTCGAAAAGCGGAGAATCTAGGAACTATACTCGCTGGTGAGGTGGCGTTGCCCCGATGCAAATGGAAGGGTGATTACTGCCGATCTATCGCTCTGTATATATCCACGCCCTCTTTAGAGGCCGCGCGGTGGTGAGAGCGCGAAACTGGAGATTGCTTAATTTCCGCTTGTTACTCCGTCGGTGAACTTTCACAATGTCATCGTCACCCGAACCAATATTTCCGTTGTATTGCTATAGCGCCCTTAATGCCAGTCTCTAATTGCCCTCGTTAAAAATGGGTAAGGACTCGTCGCATAGAAGTCCGTGCACAATGACTAGCAACCACAACAGCGTAGAATTGAAGTGACCGATGGAGGAGCTGTAAAGGCGTCGCCCCACCGTTCGTGGCTTCAATTCCGTGGCTGTTGTGTGCAGTTGCTAAGGCCGTCACATTTAGCGACTAGTCGCTGTAATCTCCTGCCGGGTCGTCGTCGATTCTCTCCCTTCGAGGAAGCTGTTCCCGCCGGTGGTGGAATCCCCCTTTCACAGCATTCTCGAGCCGATTCCGTGGCTGCATGAGCTGGGCATGCCGAGCCAAAGCGTGTTTCCGACCCTCCTCCGGTGCCTCTAGCCGAGGGCTCAGACGGATTCGTACGCATTCCGTCAAAGGGTATAGCAGCTCCTTTCCAATCCGCTTTCCCTGCTCAAAGCTGGCGGGGCTCCACTCGCGGGATCAGCCGGCGCTGATGCGTTGGGGCAAATGGGCGCAGCCGAAAGAACAGCCTCGATCCGGCTGCGGTGCCGAGGGATGCAGCTGCCATGGCCGCATATCATTGCGCTCGCCTCCGCACGGACGCCCGACGTCCATAGTCGTCTCGAGCGCCAAATGAGCCCCGTCGTTTGAAGATAACAGAAGAAAAAAGCAACGACTGCCAGGAGCGAGGGTCGGAGGGAGGCACCACGGTGTCACCATCGGTAGCAAACCCTCCTCCAGGCGCTGGCCTGGTCGATTTTGTTGCCTTGGAAGAAAGAAGCATCCTTCGCATGCAGCGTGCCGCCGCACACGGGCGCTCTCGTTCGCTTTGCGGGCCAGCTGGCGTCGTCTTCTCCCTCCTCTAGCTCCCGTAGCCTTGCGTGGCCTGCGGGATTCCCTAATTACTCGCTTAATTTCCTGAGGCTCCCTTTTATGGACCGCTATTCCAGTCCTATTGCGCTACGCGGTTCATTGGATACATCGCAAGGGAGTCATCCCGCGGGGCCCTCTGTCGTTATCGTGGTTGTAGGCGGTCAAAAACAGCACAGTTTTTTTCTTTTAAAACCTAGAGGCTCCACACACGCACATGCACACGCACGCACACACACACACACACACACACACACACACACACATGTATATGCTATACAAGGGGCTTCAGCTCCATGCGTTCCTGGTAATGTCAAAGCGGAGAAGGCAGTAACGGTTGCCAGTCTCGCTTGTCGCTTCACTTATAGTCAGTCGCGCCGATGCATTTTCGCCCACTACTCTGCCACGCTGAACACTGCATCGGTCTCGCAATATTTTGCCGAAGCACGGCAGCGTTACTTTTGCGTCGCGGCTCTGCGCTCGGAGCGTCGTCTCCCTCCTCATGCAGGTTGACGATTCGTGGCGGACGCGTTTCGATGGAGGCGAAACGCAAAAAGGCATCCGTGTGCTGTGCGATGTCGGCACATCTTAAAGAACCCTAGGATGTCTAATCTCCCTCCACTACAGTGTCCGCAGCATCCCATGTGTCGGTTCGGGACGTTTAGCCCCGAAATTTACGTTTTGTCGCCGGCGAAGCAGAGGGGAAAGGTGCCGGATGGTCCGACGCCCATGCAACGCTGCTTCGTTTTTTTGGATTTTAAACGCGTCTCCCCGGCGTCAAGTCCGGCTATACTACTTTCGGCGCATCTCGCGCGTTGATTTCGGTACAAACTCGTTTTGCGCGCATAATTCCACGTTCGGTATTCCAAACCGCAATTCCTATTTAGAAATTGTAGAAACTGTGTTCTCCTACGATCTTGAACGCCTCCTATTCCGCCGTATAATATTATGCCGCAAAAACAAAAAGAAGTCATCTAGTTAATAATAGTTAACTAATCGTCAACTACCCGTAGTACGTACATTAAGTCCAACATACCGTACAATCTACCTGCACACGGCACATTGTTGTATCGTCACGGCTTTTTAGAGAAAAATGTGTTCAGATAGAAGAAATAACGGCGTAATTGCATAGCACCAGGACGAAAGCGTCTGCGGATACTCTCGGAAATCCAGTATAATGTTTGCATTTTCCTGAATGTCGTAAAGAACGCGCAGAAATGTCTGCAAGCCAGGGCTTGAAGTCTTTCTTGAGGGAAAGAGCACTCTAAGAAAAAGGAATGGTCTTAGTCCTTTAAGGGGGTAAATCCACTGACGCTGTGGCGACCCCCTTTTGGTGTAACGTTACACCTTCGTCGGGGAACTAAGTGCGTACGGTATAATGTTTAGGCTGTCATGGGGTAATGTTATTCCGTCTGGCTAAGTGTAGGTATAACCCTCTGATGACTAACGTTACCCCTCCTCAGAAAGACTAATGCTTAGGCCATGAAAGTGCAAACATATGCTTCACTTTCTGGTGCATGTTAGCACCCACTCGGAATAAGCTTATGCTCAACCCCAGGGCGTAACCTTATACTCGCAAGGGCTACAGTTAATCCTGCCTAATGAGCTTACTACAACACTCCAAAAGAGCAACTTTGCACCTTATCAGTGGGCGTAACATTTCTCTGTAAGAGCATATGCTTTCCTCTTTTAGGTGCACTTTTACGCCATGTTAGGGAGGGTAACGTAAGCTTGCCCTCGCAGGGGCTATAGTTACCTAATAAGTTTATTACAACGCTTCTAAGGTACAAGTTTGCACCGCGTCAGTGGCCATAACATTGCTCTGAAAGTGTGCATGTTTTGCTCTTTTAGGTGCATCGTTAGGTCTCTTTTGGACGGGTAACGTTACCTTCCAGAGGAATGTATCCCATACTACTGTGTATTGCTACAACTTCTCGAATGTAAGCCACAGGAACGTTCGCTGTGATACTAGGCATCCATTGTTATTAAAGTAAGGCCGTTTTCGAGCCTGTTAAAAAAAACCACTTCACTTTGTAGGTGTGCGGTATACTGGTGCATTTACTGCAACGTATAACTCACATCGCAATTAAACGCAGCATTATAATGCACGTACAGAACAAAGCTGCTTGCTGAAAAGGCATGATAATTGCGCCTCACTGACGTCCAGTTCACAGATGTTTTTCTCTTCCACATTCCTGGTTATGTTCGTGTTAGTGCGATAAGTTTGTGGCGTGCCGTGATGCATATCAGAGTGCAGTTTGGACTCCAGTGATAGCACACCAGTACGCACGACAGGGTTTATTTCTTACTGAATTTAAAATGGCAGCATAACTCAGCAATCTTCTGTCAACGTCATGATGGCCTCCATTCTACAAGCGAACCTGTGTGGCAAAAAGAAACCGTTGAAACATGACGGGCAGTACACACATTTAACGCATAAATTGTAATTACGAGATCAAAATTTAATCTGCGGCAATATGGTCTGAATGCCGAAGCCGTATGTGTGGTGTTTTTTCAAGCGAGCATACTGTACAGGCCAAGATATAAGTTAAAGAATGAACAACACAAGCTCTGGACACCAAATCACTGCAGAATCGTTCATGGTACAGATTGAAGAACAGGAATGCCCCACTAACTAGACCAATCTAGAATGCTCCTACATTTGGTGTCTAGTCCACATATCTCACATGCAGTGGAAGTAGAGCGCAGCTCCCGCTTCCGTAAACGGCCTAGTTTTTTTTTAATTAGTGCGTTGTTTCGGCGTTTATTCAAAGGGGCCCGATTTTTTAGCTGAACTCAGCAAGACATAAGAAACCGAACCGCAGTATATTTGACGCTTGTAAAATGACAGCCAGGGCGCTTTATTCACCCCGTTGCTATCGTGCTTGCTGTGGTGCTACCATTTAGTCATAGTAATAGTATGACCATGGAACATTTTTTTACAAACAAAAATGACCTGAAGTGAACTCTTGTTCAGCTGTTGTCCAGTTATGCTTTTGGCGCTACCAAAATTGCGGCTGAATTTTCGCCGCCTGCGTGCAAGAAAAGCGCATGTGCACTGAGATATATATATAGTGCGTTTCTTTCTGCAACAACTTGCAATATTATACGAGTCAGCTTCTCCAAAAGTATGTCTTCCGACCAAAAGTACTCGTCTACAGGCAGCAGTATCGCATATTTAGAAAAGGTCGGAGGCCACTTAATCTATTTCGGGACCGACTAACCCATCTCCCTTTCGTGGGCAGAACAGGAAGTGATAACGCAGACTGTGGAAAATATCTCGAACCCAGACGACACACTCACATTCTTCGAGCGAATGAAAACTCCGGATGGTCGCACACTGCGTGCAGCAGTGTAGGCAGAAAAATGAGGGATACCGTCCTTTGTCACAGTGCTGTGGGGAGTGGGTCGTTCCTTATTCTGGCTATAGGAGGGCGCGGGATGGGGGGGGGGGGGGGGGGGGATGAAGTTAGCGCGACGGTGTTGCTCAGTATAAAATTTTTAGAAAGTTTAGTGTGAGGTAGCTCACTACTACTTCCCGCGCACAGGAACAAAGGCCCATTCCCCTGCCTAGCCTCTACTGCAGTGGTACCCAAGATTGACTGCAAGAGTACAATTTTCGACGGCTCTCTCCAGGCCACCTTGAAGTAAACTGGCGCCATTCCTGAGTTTACTGAGGAGAGGAAACTTCACTCTTTTCGTTTCCACAAAAAAAAAATTGCGAGAATGTCGTCCGGGAACGAGACCTTTTGTGTGGAAAACAAGCCTTGCGGAGAAGCTGACTTGCACATTTCTGCAAATGGTCCATTTTGCAAGTTGCCAACTCTCGTGAGGATTAAGTGACTTGAAATGGCGATAGAAAAATGTTTGCGGGTGAAGCATAAGCAGGGCCATAGCAGCATGGAGCTAATGCTCGAGTTCGGGGGAGAAAAAAACAGGCCCTTTTTCTGCATTAAAAAGAAGAGAAAACCCTGACCGCGCAACTCAGCTGCGCCTGGAACAAAGATGGCTTTAAGCCTCATCATAAAGAAGGTTTGCACAGCAGTTCAATCAATTTTTAATTAACTTCAACCACTCGGAGGAATCATCAAGGTTCCGAAAAGAAAGTAGGACTCACCCTCTGAAGCTCAAAGGCCACATTAGCTGCGCTCATGCTTGAGGTCGCATGCATTTTGCAACGTACACCCGCCGTAAAGAGTTCAAGAAAGGCGACTGTGTCGAAAACAGCTAAGTGCTTCGTATCCACAACTTATTCCTGGAGATATAAGGGTGCGCTGTGCAATCTGTACCATGGCAGTTAGCCTCCATATATCTATTATAAGAACCATGAAATGACGAGGGCGAGATTGAGTTGTTTATCTGAAAGTGTACATGAGTGTAAGTAATTGCTCACCACCACCCGCCCTCTACAAAATACAAGCAGCTAAACATTCGACCGTACTTACCAGGACTGATATGGCGTCATCGCAAAGTTAGCCTGTTGGCAGGCTATCGAAACGCGTTATTCGCTCGGCGACTGCACACCACAGTGACAGGCACTGTACAGAGGCGCAAACTGCAGCAGCTGCCAGTGCCATGACAAGTCGCATTCTATTCGCTATTCGCGGAAGAACGAATGAGGGAACCCTTTCTTCCCCGCTCCTCACCCTTTCCTCCTTCCGCAGGCAGGTTTTTTCTTCTCTTGTTTTCGTTCCCCGAACCGGATTCCGCGTGTCCCCCGCGTATGCTTTCTTGGTCGAGGTTTTAGGTACAGTGTAGTGTTCCTGTATAGTGCAGTGGCCCTACCAGCGACGCCTGGGCTAGGTGGCTGTGGCCCTTCCCGGCCGCGCGCTTGCTTTGCGCATATGTAAAATATGTAAAAAAATATTTCAACAGAGGTACAAACCGCGTTCCTTGTTTAACTGTAGGCATAGAAAATTTCCTCTTTTCTTGACGGCTGAATACTAAAAAAAGTGTGCGGTAGGAAATATCGCGAATGTACATATGCTCTGCGCTTCTCGTCTCTAACATGGCAGCCACTGTGAAGGGGGTGCAAGCGTGCTTTAATATAAGTTATTTGAAATATTCCGTATAAGTTAGAAAATGAGCAAGTGCAGGCACTTGTATGAAAAAGGCCTGTTTTTGGATTGTTTCTGCTAATTCTTATATGTACGACAATTGCTACTACTACTCCTAGAAAGAAAACTAAAAGTTGACAGACCTCCATTATATATCATTCTTCTACACCTTACAGAAAATAAGTAACCGAGTACAATCGAAATGACTCCATCTGAAATGTATACGATTACCGCGGTGAGTTACAGCCTCAGGAGAGTAACGTAACGATTACAGAAAAGTAGTCAGTTACTCTTTCGTTACTTTCCTCCCAAGTTTTCCACTTCCTCCCAGTGCCATAAGACAAATTTACTCAGACTGCAGTGAACTACAGCAGCTTGCCTGATGGTTTGTTCTACGCTGTTAATTTCCAAGAGGAATTGTTTTTCGAAGCTGCGGCCTGTAACGTTCCTACGTTTCCTCGCGAAGCGATCAGCGGCGGCACTGAACACCTTGCGCCGATTTAGGGTGTAATGGGAGGTAAGCTGCGGCGCCATCTGACAAGACGGGAAGGGGTGGGGGGGTCGCTACAGAACGGGTACGTGATACCTCTAGGGAGGAGAAATCCCGTAGAAGACAGCGTTGACGCGGTTGTGGTCCGGACATGATCGTGCGCGATGCTTCTCGGCAGCCGGTCCGTTGTCGCTCGATCAGTCACAAAGAAAACTGCTTGCCATCAGGGAAGCTGTACCGTTGGTTCCACCTTTTTTTTGGGGAAAAAAGGAACTGATTACCTGTAATCAGCTGCAGAAAAAAGTAATTGAATTGCCTGGAATGTTGCCGTTTAAGAAGTAATAAGTTATTCACAAAATTGCAAGAAAATGTAGCTGATTTCAAGTAATCAATTACTTGTAATGCGTTACGTACAACTCTGGATCCGGAGTTCCCGGGTTCGAACCCGACCGCGGCGGCTGCGTTTTTATGGAGGAAAAACGCTAAGGCGCCCGTGTGCTGTGCGATGTCAGTGCACGTTAAAGATCCCCAGGTGGTCGAAATTATTCCGGAGCCCTCCACTACGGTACCTAATTCTTCCTTTCTTCTTTCACTCCCTCTCTTATCCCTTCCCTTACGGCGCGGTTCAGGTGTCCAACGATATATGAGACAGATACTGCGCCATTTCCTTTCCCCAAAAAACCAATTATTATTATTACAACTCTGGTACCTATCGTCATATCTTTCATCATACTTTGAAGCCGCCGTGGTGGCTCAGTGGTTATGGCTCTCAGCTGCTGACCCGAAAGACGCGGGTTTGATCCCGGCAGCGGCGGTCGAATTTCTGTGGAGGCGAAGTTCCAGAGGCCCGTGTGCTGTGCGTTGTCAGTGCACGTTAAAGACCCCCAGGTGGTCGAAATTTCCGGAGCCCATCACTACGGGGTCCTTCACAGCCTGAGTCGCTTTGGGATGTTAAACCCCATAAACCATGAACCCTCCATACTTTGAAAGATCTTGCAAGCGTGATTACTAAATAATGGCCAAGACAGTGTGCCAGACATCAAAAAGAAGCAAATGTCAGGTTCTAGTTGTCGCA
The DNA here is from genome assembly GCF_052857255.1 of Amblyomma americanum. Taxonomy (NCBI): domain Eukaryota; kingdom Metazoa; phylum Arthropoda; class Arachnida; order Ixodida; family Ixodidae; genus Amblyomma; species Amblyomma americanum. Next base: position 423,282,991 of record NC_135497.1, on the reverse strand, counting down.
GGAGAGCAAATAAAAATTACTGGTTCTAGTTTACTCATATATACGAAGCCTTAGGCACACACACACATATAACATATAAAAGGTGCATGAAGAGATGGTGCACAAGATGTGGGACACAGATTTATGCGCTTACCTGAATGTAGCGAAATTTGCTCAGTCAAAAAAACATAATAAACAATAGTTTTCACAACGTCTATTTCATGCAGTGCTCACACATGTGTCTAGGATTCACACTCATTTTCGCTCGCATTAGCGTATCAGTCGAAAAGCTTCTAATGCGGGATAACTTCAAACCCCTGACTGTACTCGTGTGAGCAGGAAGTGAGCGCTATGAGGCAGCAAGGACAGCACGGAGACTGGAGCGCACAGAGTTATCCTTTTTCAAGCTGTTATCGGGGCTGCGGAACTAACACGTGGCTTCTGAGCTGCGCGTCCGCTGCTCTTTCGCTCCTGTGCTATTTTCTGGCGAGAGTGTGCTTTGTAATATTCGTTCGTTCTTTATTCTGGTCAGAGAAAAATTGCAGTAAAACTGTACACAGAAAATTGGAAGATAGGTCTTCACGTCTGGGCGTCTGGCAAGACGTCGGCCTCCGGAGGGGCGCCGCTGATCCTTCATCTCCGTGTTTTTGGGGACTCGCCCTTTAGTCTGATAGTTGAGGTCGTTAATATGTAGCAGTTTTCGGCTGTGGCAGCGGGAAGTGACGCCATCGGCTCAGGGTACAAGTCCTTCGCTGCTGGGGTTTCTCTTTACGCTTCCCTCTTGAAGGCCATTTCATGTTTTTTTTTTGTTACCGACATACTTCTTTGGAATAGTGGCGGACGTCAGGTATCGGGAGCGTCGGACGACACCGGGCCGCACATGGCTGACTGGCCGCGGCACTGGCCGATCTTGTGCGCAAGCGCTTCGGCGTCGGGGAACACAATGCTTCGCGTTCAACAGCAGTGACGGCAGCTTAGGCGTCAAGGAGAACGTACCCTTACGGCAATCAAAAAGAAAACATTTGACAGAAGTCTGTCTGGGTAGGAAATTTAATTTAGGAGAAAGATGACTGACGCCAACCAAGCTAATTTTTGGAAAAAAAACATGATGTTTTGGGACCGGCTCGGTCCCTTCTTCATGGTGTGACTACGGGCGAGGCGCAGCTTGGCGCTTTAAGCCCTCGTGTTGAAAACCTCCGGGTCAGTGGCCGCAAACCATGCATGTAAGAAGAGGGAAGTGTCCCCAGGGAGCTATTAACACTTTTCCGTGTCTGTGGGATGTGCCACGACTCGAGTACAAGTCTCCTGCGCGGATTATACTATAGCTTCGGTTTCCAGTACAACAGTATACCGTCAAAGTCAATTCGGTGGTCGTATGCCTCGCAGTGTTCGGCCACAGCGCTGCGTTGACGGTTCATCTGTCGGACGTCCGCTTTGTGTTGACTCATTGTTTCTGCGAAGTTCTTCGTTTCCCCTACCTACGAGGCCGGGCATACCGAGCACAGGATTTTGTATACAACGCCTTGGGCCCTTTCTGTATGGTGATGGTCTTTCGGGCAGGGGAGAAGGCGTCCGATGGTGGTAGTCGGTTTGTGCATGGTTAGCACCCCTTCTTTACCGAGAATGCGAGCCAGCGTCTCGCTCACGCCTTTCACGTATGAGATGCAAGCGCATTTTCGATTCTGGCGTGTGCTTGGGGAAAGAGTGGAGCTGTTTTTGTTTTGTCTTTTTGTTTTTGGCTAATGCCTGGGATAAATAAACTGGGGTACCCATTTTTTTTTGGGGGGGGGGGGGATCGGATACGGCTCGGTTCTTCTCGTTTATTTTTTCTTCATGTGAGGAACATATGGTGTCGGCTGTATTCAATAAAGATGTAATAAGAGATGCCTTGTGGGGAGTGGGATGGCTCGAGTTGAAATGCATCGTACCGTCCCGTGCGCTGAGAACCGCAGGCCTTTGTCGTGCCTTGTGAGTAGAACGTCCCTTACAGGAATATCCAGGGAGCTTAGGGAGCGGAGGAAAGGGAGCATGCCAACGCTCCAGGACACTACACGAGTAAAAAAATGAAACTGAGACCAAGGAAGCAGGCAGCCTCGTCCATAGTGGTTCAGACATTGGGAGATGCAGGATGTGATTTTAAAAGAGCTAGTGATCGCGACTCTTGCTTCGTATTTAGGTGAGAAAGAATGCCAACCAAAAATAAAAAATAAAAAAGACGTTTTGGAACCTACTCAGCTCCTTCATCTGGTGTGACTGCGGGCGAGTTTCAGCTTGCCTTTTTAAGCCTTCGGTTAGTCATCCGCTGGGTCACTGAACGTAGACCGTGTATGTAAGAGGGGGCAAGTATTCCTCGGGAGCTGTTAACATTTCCCCGCGTCTGAATCATGCCCAGCCCTTGCTACAGGAATTTGCGGGTGTGCCATGAGAAATGTGAGCTGTAACAAAGTTTGAACATTCTTTTATTGATTACACCATAATTATTGATGACAAGCAGGTTTTCTGCTTTCTGTTTTTATCTTGGCGTATAGCATTCAAAAGTCATTTTCCAATTTAATGGAGAAATAAGCAATAAATTCCATTGCCAGGGAGGAGGAGAAAGCACCAGAGGACCCATGACTCCTTCCCACAAATCAGTAGGTTCACCTGCGTATGCGCCACTCAACATTTCCCCATTTCTTTCTGCTCCTTTGTGAACGATTACTTTGGGCTCACCCCCGCCCCCAGCCCTGTTAATGGCAAGGCGGTCAGGGGCAAATTGCATTTACGTTATCACTAGTGACATCGACTGAAGTAATGTGAAAACCACGAATGTCCTACAGACGAGCGTGAGCTTATATTGCTAGTTCATTCATCACACTAAATCCGGGCCCGCCGACCTTGCCGTTACGTGCAGCTGAGCGCGAGGAGGAAATATGCATTGCCTGAAAACGGACACAGATTAAATGCGCATAGAACGTGAGCGTTGGAGCTGATCGTCGCATCGTGACAAATTAAGGCATCGAATGTTTTTAGTCGTACTAGAAACAGCCTGTAAGGAAAAAAGATGTAAGCATTTGAATTCCGTTCTCAGCGTAGACTGCCAAGTTCAGTATGTTTACTTGATGTATTTGCCACACAAGAGAAATCGACCATTATATAATTTGTTTCCCGCCCCTCTATGAAGTGGGCACGTGTAACGAGGCACTCCACACAAAATTCTCCACGAGCGCCCCCTCGCGACATACGAGCAAACTAATCATCCCGCGGTTTTAGGGGCAGGAACTGACGCGCAGTTATCAACACTTGTAGAGAGCGTAAGTAGGGTGTAAGTTTTCTAAAAGGGGGTAAGTGATCAGGAGCGTGCTTTTAACGGGTGCAAAGTTATCCCTAGGGTCCTGTAAAGGGTGTAAAAGTCCTTTTTACCCTTTCTCACACCCTTTACTTTTTTAGAGTGAGGGAATTGCCCATGTGCATTCTGTCCCCTATCTCTTCGTCAACAAAGGCGCACACATTATTACCTTGGGGAGCCGCTTTAATGTATCCTTGATGAATAACAAAAGAAGATGTGCAGAAAGACGCACGCGCGAAACAGCGCCGGAGCTTCCTTCATTCTCTCGACCTCCTCTTGTTCTTCAGTAACAGTGCGTTCGACCTGGCTCCCCGAGGCACCATCAAACAGCTGTCTAGTCAACCGCAAGAAATCCTGTAATACGGTTGCCCTAATTGCGAAATGAGGGCTCTCGTGGGAAGCGAGATATAGCCACCATAGAAGTGAAGCATGCATGCCTGCTGTAAGTAATGTCTCCTGGCCGGCTGCCGTGGCCTGTTTAATGGCGGGGGCCTTAAACGTTTGAACCTTTTGCTCCGGAGACGTTGCGCCAATAACATCTGCGCCTCTGGTATGCCTGCATCACATCTCTTGGTCGCTGTTATGGCTCGATGTCGGCCGGTCAGTGGCCAGACATGCCTTGGACGAAAATCTTCAGGGGCAGTGATATCCTGTGTATATTTGTATACCTTCGCACTGTCTTCAATTGCGAAGGACTGCTTAACTTCCTCTGCGTCCGAGGGGGCGGGGTAATTGAAGTGGTCATATATGCATGCCTCTGCCATTTGCGTTTTCCTCCTCCCTGTACTGGCCCGTGGGGAGACCAACGTTGCCAGCTAGGGCTGTGGTGAGATGATGCTGGCGACAGGGATTCCCCTGCTCGAGAGGGCACCGATGTGGGGCCCGGAGCCTTGCAGCCCCGCGGGCCGACCGCATGCTTATCGGCGACCTGCTGCCGTTGCATATCGATCGGCCTTGCCTATCTGGCTGTCCGCGGCAGCGAGCGCAAATGAGCGGCCGGGCCGGACGACGCGTGTTTGGGCAGCCCGCTCCGTGTTCTGACCCGACTGTGCTCTAATGCGGCGGCGACTGCGTGTGTGTCGGTGTCCCCGGGACAGACGTTTGGGGAGGGCCTTCGCGCCGCCGCTGCTGACTGTCGCCGTGCGCTGCCCGCGCATGCGCGGCCGGTTGGCGCCGTGCATTCGGAGCAATCCTCCGAGGTGATATGGGTTTTTTATGAAGGGAATGATTACTGTCTGGAACCTCCGTCAGCGCAGTTATACGGCTACGAATGAAAGCTCTCTAAGGAACTCCACAGCCAAAGAAAAATCCGCCTCTGTCCGGGCCACCAGGGAAAGCTGTATAAACGCTAGCGAGTAATTGCTCCCTTTAACGATACGGCTGTACGAGTAAAAAGGCCCCAGCTTCTTGCCTGTATAGCTTTCTTATCAACTTCCCTGAGAGAATAGGAAACCATCGTAGTGGCTATTTTTAGAATTGGCACTGTACACCCCACTTGCTGCACAATTTTAGCCCCGCTTTCACATCAGTAAGATACGCCAGCTGAGCATTTATCCCTGTGGCTGGCGCTGTATGGCCTGCGTTGCCCACCTGCCACCGTCATCGTCGTTCATCACTGACTGCCGATGGGGGCAGGGCGATGTTTCTTTCTTTTGCACCACAAAGGTTCGCTTCTGCCTTCTTCGTGCATTGGGGGAGACAGAAAGAGAAACCCCGGCCGTGCTGGCAGAACCGGCCAAAATGTGCGTCATACTGTGAAAGCATCTTCCATATCCCGCCGAGTGGGAAGAAGGGTGATTATCAGGGAAGCAGGCACGGGAGAGGTGGGAGTCTGAGCCCCGACCCGTGCCCAGCGTGTGCCCATTTTCTCCAGAACCTGGCCGGGGAACTAACTGTGAAGCTGACCGGAGGGAGAAAGGGTGTACAAGAGGCGCTGGCGCAGCGCTAAGGGTTCGGCCGCAATAACGCTTCCCGCTGCGGTTCGCGCGGCCGCTCAAGTGGACTGTTCCCCCTCGTTTCCCCGGCCCTGATTAATAGACGGCCGGCCAGGGGGCCCCTACATCTCCTCGTTCCGCCGGCTGGCACAGAGAACGAGCCTATACTCGGAGCCAATGAAGAGAGCAGCGCGTGCTTTAATCGCCCGTCGTCCACCCCGCCGGCCGGGAGGGGGGTCACGACCTCTGGCCATCCGACGGGACGGCGTTCGCTTCGGCCACCGTTAAGCCGCTGTGGACAGAAGAGCGTTTTGGCTTTTGTGGTAGCATTCCGCGAGAGCCAGGACACACAGCACAGAGCAGGCACGAATAATGAGTCTCGTATTACCGATGTCGTTTTCCAGGCCTTTGTGTAAAATTCTGAATCGTGCTTTTAAGCGGCCAAATGCATTTTCCACTACTCGTCTCGCACTAGTAGAGTGATAGTTAAACACTTGCGAAAGAGAACCTGCAGCTCCTGGTAGCGGAAAAGGCTTCATCACACCCTTATGAAGCGGGAACGCTTGATCAGCAAGCAGTACAGGGCCAACTGTAACTCCATGGAACGTTTTTGTTTCAAGCTTGAACAAGTCGCTTGACAAAATCTTCACTAGTTTAGACTTTTGAAAAACATCAGCATCATGGTTTCTTCCAGGTGTGCCCACATTTACATGCATGAACTTATAGGAGTGGTCTACCACAGCCAATAGTATTGTGCTATACCACCCTTTATAGTTGTAATAGTCACACGCTTGCTCTTTGGGTGGGCACACTTCTATATGGCAACCATCTAGAGCTCCCACACCTTGGGGGAACCCAGTGAGAGCTGTAAACTGCCTCATGTGTTCTGCTAATTCGTGTCGTGCTGGGAAGCGCACGAAACGCGGCTCGAGGACACGAACAATAACTTGGCAGAACTCGCGGAAGATTAAGTTCACGGAGGAACGGCTGATGCCGAAGAGGTTGGCCACTGTTCTATCTTCCGCAGATGACGCCAAGCGGTAGATCGCGATGGCTACCCTTTTTTCCAATGGGATGGCCTTACGCTTGTTGGCGTCAACGCGCCTCATACACTCGCAGACACTCAAAACATAACGGAAGCTGCTTCGAGTCATTCTTCATCCGAAAGGTGAGTCTGGGTCGTCTCCCACCACGATGGACCCCGCGGGTATGACCACAGGCGCCTGTCACGCGAACACAGTCGCGCTGCAATCACCATAAGCCGTTTACACCGTCTTTCCGCTCTTTTTCGCACGGCGTCCAACTCTTGAGCTTCACTGAAGAGGTTGCGCTCTCGGATTCGCCGCTGTTGCAGCAATACCTGCTGGGCCATAAAAGAAGCCCAGAATGCTCCATCGTCATCGCTGCTTTCGACTGTAACCCCAAGCGCAGGCTTGCTCAGGGCCATCGCCGCTCATAGAACACTACCTGCGTCAGTCACTGCTACACTCCACGCGCACGAGACCCTCGGAGCACAGTATATCAGAAGCAATTGAAAACAACGCAGCAGACGCAGCACTGGCAGTACGACAAGAGCAATGCTGAAAAACTTGTTTTGCGTGCCGCCCATATTCGCGCAATCCAGAAACAGCTCGTGTTACGAACTATTTCAGACGATATTTCTGCTACCCGAAACATATTTTTGAATAAAATTATGTGTCATAACAGATATCTCGTAAATTACGCGCATATTTGCATACGGCAATTCATTCCGCCGATTTACGAGTCCGTCTTTTTCACCTAAGGGGGCGCTACTTATCCTAGCCGAGAACGGTGGCGTTCCGTGTAACAGCGGCGAACGGCGATTTCAGGTAACCGCAGTTAAGTTCGGTAAACGCGGTTACGTTAACCGCGGTTAGCTCTGCCTTTGTAACCAGGGTATTAGTAACGTACTCGTTACCATTTCGGAACTGTAACGGGTAACGTACTCACGTTAACATTTTTTGGTAACGTGACGTGTCATGTTACTAGTTACTTTTTGTTGAAATTGTCACCCACTCAGCCGCCTTTTTTTAGAAAAAAAAGCGCAGAGTGATGTTGTAAATAAACAAAATGTACAGGTGCTCTCGACGACCCCCCTTGTTGCGACTTACATGAATGCCAGAAAACACCTGCCCTTCACAACCCACCCAACTAAAAAAAAAACAATGGCCATAAAGCTTGAAAGACGTGCATGAACACGCATTCACACACTTGCCTTCACCTACCTCCCCTTCGCAAACCACTCGCACACACAAGTGAGTGGAAGCATGCGGAGAATTTTGGAACATCACATTTTTCAGAATTGCCTTAAATTTGTTGAGTTAAGCGATGTTTTCTTTGTGAAGATAGAATTGAGTATGAAATGTCATTTTGTGTTTAATGTCACATCCAGAAAATCCATGAGCCACAGAGTTAGAAGCCATCACATGTAACTCTACAGGCAACTACGTATTCTTATTCTTACTTACGTTTCTTACGTATTCTTATTCTTACTTGTACGATCGTTTCGGAGCGCCTTCCGCCAGGTCCGCTTCGCGAGCGGGCCTGGCGGATCCGCCTCGTTCGGCGAACGGATGGAAAGTTGGTCAACTTCAACTTTCTGGCGGACGAGCGTATCCGGCCGGCGATCGGATTGCAGCTATTGGCTGCTTTTCCCGTGACGTCAGTGACGTCTCGAGCCCTCCGCCTCGGTTCTGCCCTGTCTGGCCGTCCGTCGACTGAACTGGGGAGCGCGGCCTGGGCAGTGGCAGCGATGTCGCGAAGCATATTATATTGGCCACATCTTGATATTACCAGTGTTCAAAGCGACTGCCAACTTCGCCGTGTTCAGCAGTGGCGAGCGACAGTTCCACTAGTTGAATTCTGTAATCATCTACGCTGACGGAGTTGACAGAGCGCCGCTTCAAACCGATGCAAGACCTGTGCAGTGGCGGTGTCACGAAGTGTTTATATCGAGCTGTTTGTGGTTGTTGCAAGCGTTTGTAATTCCTGCGAGGATCATCACGGACAGCGGCGAGTAACAGCTGCTCCCGGTCAATTTCTTGTGCGTGCATGAGCTGCATAGCACAGTGACAAGTGTCCGCGTAGTGAACGTGATTGCGATCGGAGCGAGTGCTTTTACGTCAAGGCAGAGAAATGTGTGCCTGCGAAAGCTCACGACGGACGCCGTGCTTTCCGAATGCTGAAATGATCGTTGCGTTGCGCAGCTAGTCGCATTCGTTGTGATGGTTGCAGTGATCGCTACCACACGACGTTATTTCTGCTACGTATCCATTACCATTTTGATCGCGATTCGTGCGGGTGCTGTGCTCGAGTACTGCCGTGTGTGCGACGTGACACGATCTTTGCTGCACGGCCGTCGGACTGTTTTCCGCGGCGACAAAAGCAACGCTGCCATCCTTTTGCGTCTTGGTGCTCCATTCAGTACATTTTGTGATTACTCGGGTTACGAGTGGCCGGTGGCACTGTGTGACTTGTGTGAAAACATGGGTGTGCAGTGCAGATGTATCTTCGGGGCGTCATTTCTTTTTATTTCCTGCCGGCTGTGCAGATATTTGTCTGCAATAAATATTTGCGCGATGAATGGGTGACTGAACACTTCCTCTAGCCATTTCGGTTTAGGTTGTGACAACATGGTATTACGCGATTACGAGCAAGAATCATTGCCGCATTTAAATCACGGCTAGTTCACAGTGTAGAATCTCTAATGTGTTAACTCATGAGTCTACTTTTCAATGAGCATTCCACTCTGTTATGCAAAAAATAAATAACTGGCAGCAACTTATGGGGTAAAAACTGTCCACAGAACAAGTTGGGCATAACGAGTCTTGATGAAATATATATATATATATATATATATATATATATATATATATATATATATATATATATATATATATATATATATATATATATATATATATATATTAAGAAAATTTTTCCCATTGCTTTTTTTATCTTTTTGCTTTGACAAATTCTTGGCAATGTGAAGTTGAAGCGGGATCTTGGTTTCCACTGTAATCAGAAAAATTCGGTGACCTTGAAGCGCCTCATGAACCATGGCACTGTTTGTTGTTGCTTTTGCTCACGGTCCCTTTCGATCAGGAGATCAGCGGTACGAAAGTGGATGTGTGCACAATGCTATTGTTGCAGATCAGCTCGTGAACTCTGCTTTGCTGGTGTTAAGTGGTTATTCAGCAGCACTCCCTGGGACAGCCGCACCAGTTTAACTACACAATTTCGAAGCCTTGAGAAGGTGATGTCAGAATGCACATGCACCCTGCTACCTTCATTTGCCTGTGACTGCTTGCTACGGACATGATTACTTGTCTGCTGAGTGACGGCGATGGCGAGCACAATCAGCTGTGTATCGACAGTGTAGAACGCTTCCAAGATTTCCTTAATCCTCCTTACATTTTACACTAACAAAAATTTATGTGCTGACATATAGACGCATATTTGCACCTTCCCCAGTGATCGGCTAGGTTGTCTGGCCCACTTATCCTTTCACATTTGTGTGGTCACGACAGTACCATTCCTGCACAGATTCAAAGCTACAATAACAAAGCTTATTTCAGTTCTTTGAAATGTGCTAAGCATTGTTGCATGGTGGTTGGTTCTGCAATACCGATGTTGCCCTGTTTCTGAGAGTCCTGTAGTATCATTGGAACCACTGACCTGCCAAGGCAAAGACCACATTTAATTTGAACCCATTCCTTTACTTGAATGAAATAGCTGTTGCTGCTTGCATTAGCAGATTCCCTGCTTTGCACCGGTGCCTAGTTCTGTTCTTGCCCGCTGCGCATGCCTGAATCAGGAGTGTTGCATTTTTCTTTTCTTCTGCGGTGTACTCAGTATAAAAAGTGCTAACCTAGAATTGCGGGCTGCGGGTAGGCATACGTGAGCATAAGCAAGCGATTCTGTTGTTTTAATTTTAAGCATGTTATTTCATTTTGTGCAATGAGGAATCCAAGGCAGGATGTGATTCGCCGAGCCCTGACAGTGATTTTTACACTAGAAAGAGAAGCTCTTTGGCAACCAGAAAGTGTGTGAGCTGGTTAGAAGTCAGTGTGCCTGGCAGTCCACGGGTTAGCATAACAGTCTGTGCAGACAGTGGGGCAAGCATTGTGATGGCAATTCCAGTGTGCAAGAAAGGTATATGATTCAGGCAGCGTTCGATTTATCTGCTCAAATCCAGAGTTTTAAGTCTTTCCCCTCTGCACATTAATGGGACAAGAACACATGCGACAATGGGCCGTACGCATTTTCACTCTGTCCACTATGATCAGCAAGTTTCTATGTTAGCAAAGCGTAAGTGCACTGAAAAAAGTTTTTCCCCAGAAACACTGCTAATAGTTTGAGTCCATATTAACGAGGACTGCACTAATGAGGAATGGCTGTATATGTGAAAGTATGGTTAATTTTTTTAGTTCTGATGATGACACAAGCAATTAATATGTGTTATTTTGAATATGAGACTAAAGAAGTACATTTATCTTGCAACTTATGAAGATGATTAGAAGGATGTGTTGTATGGCACAGCAGTTTGTTGGTTGAAGAATAGCGATTGGCTTTACCTGACACCACTTAAAACAGCAGACTGCAAAATGAGCCCTGTAGAGCTGGTAAAGGTATGTTAGGAACAAAGTCGACGGAAAACAGCACCACTGCACATAGTAGCAATTCTTGCTCTGTAGTCCTCGTCCATTAGCGCAGTTTCAACATGTAAACTTAAGCCGGTTCACCCGACAGTACACCCGTACCAAGTCTTGTGAAATTTGTAGCAAACATCAACAGGACAGGAAGCACGGTGTACTCATATCTAGTGCATACTGTGCAGATAGCTTCCTGCCTCATCATAGCTTGGCCCCTCTATGTTTCTTACCCATCATTACCCAGCACCTATGGCCCTATTTATGCCATTGTAATGTGCTGCAAATCACCAAACACATTTTGTACTCTTGCCCTGCTAGATTGTTTTGGCCCATTAAGTTGTTTCATCCAAATTGGCAAGCTTTTAGAAAACATTCCTGCAATAGCCAACTTGCTCTTGTTCTTCACGACATGCACCTTGACTGCAATATCCCCTTCGATGCTTTTCTTCTTGGCTTTGAAAAAGCATGTGACTCCCTTATTTATGTATGGCTTTTTTTGTCGTGCTTTAACCTGTATCCAATAGCTCTAAACTGGATCCAAGCCAGCTGTCGGCAGATTTCCCTTGCCAATTCTTAAGCATCCTGCCTTTTCCTGCAGTCTTGGATGTCCCCCAAGGCATTGCCCTTGAGCCTCAGCTTTTTACTACCTACATTATGGCTTTCCCTTCAGTGTTTTGTTACATGCCTTCACTGATGGCTATATTAAGGGGTCTGCCATCTTGCAATAAATACCCATCTTTTAGTTCTCCGAAACAACATTTTGCATGCTCTAGAATGGCCTGTTTGCTAATGTTACTAAGAATGTGCTCATATTTTTTTTATTGTCAGCAAAACTACATTTTGCCTACTTATAAGGCCTTACCGAGAAAGGTATATTCACTGGATACTGGTTGAAACACTCAGCCATTCACATGGCTCGCAATGTAGCATGGTCTCACCTCATAATGCCTGTACGCCCTCCCACAGCCTAGGATATTTACACCATAACATGTACTTAGCATCGCCGTCTTCCAAGTTACTTGCGTTCAGATCCCCTGTGTGGCATTACCTTGGGTGTTCTAATGGCACATGGCACAAACCGAAATTAACTAAAATCACAGAATGAGTTCAGACCTGAGCCCTTGGTTTATTTGCTCAGACTATTGTTGGAGCTCCAGTTTCACAGCACCAAAGGTGAATCTTCAAATTTCTTCATGTCGTGCAGAAACTGCAGGGTTTTTTTTTTAACTCTTTACCGTCACATAACCAACTAATCTGTTCTGACTCATCTTTCCTTCTGCACTAGCCGCACAAGTACTGTTGTGCCTCAGTTAGCTTGTGCCACTGCATTTCAAGATTGATTTCTGTTTTTGCCACTAAAGGCTGGAATGGCCTTCCACCTCACAAGGCTTACTAGCCTCTTGTCCTTTGAGCTGGTCACTGCAGAAATCCACCCAGTAAATGATGATGTCCATCCACTGATCAAAGTGATTTCCCCAGGCAGAGAATATTTGCAATAAGGGAGTAAATACTCATTAGCGTCCATCCGAGTGCAGCCATAAGGCCACAAAGAAGAGCTACAAAGCTTTCCTTTGTAGCCGTATGGCTGTGCTTGGATGCTAATGGTTGATTACTTCTACACAAAGCTGACCACTCAAGTATTGTCATTTAGTACTGTTTAGGTATATTAAATGTTAAAATAAATGGTTCTAATGAAGTGCTTAGTCGCTTGCTCAGCTCGGCAAGCCAATGCAATGTTCTCTTACGCGTAACAACTTTCCTCACAATCTATTTCAAGTAATATTGGGGCACATTTACACAATACTTTTGTCGGACGGCATACAGTTGCATTTACGCTAACTTGCACACTGTGCACAAGCTAGGTCTAGCCAACTGAACCTGTGCACTCAAAAGCTAAGCATGCATTATTGTGCCTGCCTAGGTCAGATTTTTTTTGGTTTCTCTCTCTTATAGTCTCTTCAGCTAAGCTACACACCGCCTTCATAACATGGCTCAGTGAGAATGCTACGAATGCATGTTTATGCATGTTACTTTTATGTATTCAGGATAGTGTTAACAAGGCTGTTGGTTCATCTTGAACACAAAAGCCGTCAATTTCAATTTGCAGCAAAGAGACACCAGTAAAGACAAGTCATCACTGCTTTTCTGTTTTTTTTTTTTCAGCTTTCTTCGGCCTAACTTCAAATTGATCTTTTCCAAGTTTCTGATGCCTATCCATGCCTCAATTAATTTCTTTCTTTGAAAACCAGACTGGCAGTGAAATAGGTATATTTTGCTGAAAATGTTGACAGTCGGCAACTAATAGCACACTCTTTTTAAAATTCAACACATGTTGAGTTGTATAAACATCAGTTAGCAGTAAGCAATGCTCACTTTTGCTAGCTAGATTGTGAACTGATCACCTTTACATTCAATCTGTCTACATTTTACTAATGAGTGAAAATAACTCTTAAACATTGCTTTAAAGTTTTATCTGAGAACATACGCATATATGCCTGTCACATACTTAAATGGCTCAATTTTTATTTCATTTTATTGTGCAACATCATAGACCTCATACTGGAAATCCAAGTTTACAAATTCTTCTTGAGATGTTGGTGTTTGCTCGAGATAAGAAGATTATAGGGTCATTTTATCCTGTTTCCCTGACTGTACAAAGTATTCCTTCCCAGCCTAAGCCAGGAGCCATTGCAATGTAAACCGTCCAAATTGGTTCTTGCATTTCCTCTACCTGTAATCCACTTTACTGGCTCCCACATCTCATTATGTTTATAGTAATAGAAAGACATGTGTAGAATTTTATGCAATACAAAGGCACCCACATTGTTTTCCACTCACAGCGACATTTGAGAATGCTTTGGAGTTGAACAGAGTATATGCCAGCTAATTTTGTACATGGCAACAATGACATGGCCTTCAGCAGAACTTCCCATACTTGTTTTCAATGCTGTAGTCTGACTTGTGCAACGGCAATATCAGCTCATGAAGATGTGCTAAAGGACTACCTGATGGCCCGCTGTCTCTGTGGAGAACAAAGCGCCTTGCACTACAACCAAGTGATGCATGTCTAAGCCCCTTTGCAGCCACACAGTGCTATTTCTATTTTGGCTTTAATAATGGACTGAAAAACAACAAAAATAAGCCACTATTGTTACATTGTCACTGTTCAGTAAAATTGAGAACTGCTTTAATTAGAACTGATTTTACCTGTTCCAAACAACTGTAAAAGTCATAATTTCTCATGTGCATTTGCATTTGTGTTTGACAGCAGTGTGCTAAAATGTGAATTTTTAATGCATACACAATTCAGACACACACACACAACTTATATATTGAATAGATAAGCATGTCTTTTGCATTAGCAGTCAGCTGGCTGTAGGTAGTTGGGGGTGGGGGGGGGGGGGGGTTGTTTACATATTGAAATGACAACAACTGTGCAAAAGACAGGCCAACAGTCGGCCGATTCGGTCTGCCAAAACCATGTCATCGTGATGTCTGGCTCTATGTCACACTGCGCCGACGAAAACAGTCGGTCGACTGTCGGCGTCGGCGCCACGTCTCCCACAAGACGGCAGTTGGCCGATGGTTCGCCAACTCCCATGTCACACTAGCGAGACAACGTGTGAGACCTCCCGCCGACTTGGCCCTTTCTCGTTCTCACTCTTCTTTTGTGTTTTCCTGCTATGCGAAATTCATGGGCCGGGTCGCTTCATTTTTAACTCTTTTAAATAAATCCCACCATAGTAAAACAAACTCTTAACACTCGTGATTATATGAACCTATATTGAGTGCAGCCCAGTACTGAGCGGCACTTATTGCTGGGTCAGAAAGGCATGGCTCGAAAAATAAATCCAGTCGCTCGCGGGTAAACAAGACGGGAGAGATTATTTAAAGCTATAGAATAATAAAAAGAAGAAAAAATCCCCGACCACGCGGATTCGAACTAGGAACCTATGGAATGCGGAGCTAATGCTATACCCAGGACACCATGGAGAACAGAACACTTCGTTGTAATATTGCTTTGCTGTTAACAGTATAATCTTACCATAAACTAAAATTATGGTCAATTTCCGCGACACCTTCGGCTGCGGAGCCAGCGGACCGCTGCGGGCGACAGGGGAGCCGGACCGCAACGTTGGGCCAGCGGCAGCTTGAGAGGCGATTCTGCCGAGAAATTTTGCTCGTATCAGAGTTGTTGCTTTTGCCAGCAACTCGGTGTTGATCAACGATCCTGAGGAATGATACATTTGGCACATTTCTCTGTCTCAGCGTTTATTGCTTACGTCAAAAACAATCTTAAGCTGATTTTTATTACGGCGGCGGACGGGATCCAGGCTGGCCTGCCGGCGAGCAGGCTCGGTTTACTTCACGTTCGCACCAAAAAAGACAAAACGGCCATGCTATCAGAAAGGCCGCCTGCTATATTCGAGCAACGACAGCATGCCTGCGTAACAGCCGCGCTTTCGTCAACGACGCCGCCTGCGGGAGCGCCAGTGCGACGAACTGCGCTGCTTCCCGGCTGCCGTACTCGTCGCTAAGCCTAGCTGGTTTCGCATCGATGCCGCAGCTGAGGGCGCTTTGGAACTAGCCAGCGCCGTAATAAAGAAACTTCTCTTGTCTCCCCTTTACTGCCAACCTGTCCCATAATTAAATAATGTTATGCTCGATTTCTGCGACGCCTTCAGCAGCGGATCCTAGCAGACGTCAGGCGAGCCGCACGAAGCAGCAGCAGCAGCTGGCGGCTGAAATTTGCTTGTATCGTAGTTATCACTTCAACCAGCACCTCGGCATTGGCCAACGATCCTCAGTAATGATACTTTTTGGACATTCATCTATCCCAGAGCTTGTTATTAACTTAAACAAACAGCACTAGAGCAGAATCGTGTTCGTGTCTGATGAATGTTTTAGCTCGGCGACCGATCTCGCGTCGACACGGTCGGCAGACTGGGTTTGTCGGCGTTGCGGGCGTCAAAGCACGTCACACTACGAAGACATCTGGTCGTCGGACGCGTTGGTGTCGTCGGCCTAGTGTGACAGCTTGGTCTGCCACAGACACGGTGTGCCGACCCGGTCGGCCGATCATCGGTGTCGTTATCGTGTCTGCATCGGCGTCGTGTCGGGCTAGTGTGACAGGCCCCTTAGGAAAGGCTGCAAGTGCCATTATTTTTTTCTCGGTCGGCAGTGCATTAACACTGCAGTGTGCAATTTTGAATAACTGACTAAAATATTAAGTATGTTATCTGAACTATTTGAAAAACGTGATTATCCCGGTTATAATTACGGTCGGTTGATAGCAGCCTGTACTGTGGCCTGACCATATATATGGAGAATTCGCAATAAGAATTGCGTCGTTGTTCTGAAATCCTGAGGGTAGCCTAACTTTCAGAGGGGGCAGCCTTCTGTTATTTTCGCAAATCGTCGGCCGTTGTGAAAACATCGCGATCAAACGAGGAGGCGATCGCGATATTTTTCGGTGTCTTGGATATAAATGGTCCACATGTCGTTTCCCACACATATCACAGCCGACCACGATTGTACCTTCGACAAAAATCCTGCGGCAAAAAAGCGTTGACAGAACCGATGTCTCGAGTACGCCGCAATTAATACGGGCTATTCCCACTGCAAGATATCTGCGTGTTTTTCTACAAGCATGCATGCCTGTATCGCCGCACGCGATTAGACGGCAGGCACTGCCGGGCGCGCAAATCGGAATGCTGGGACCATCCGCCTCGCTCGCATGCGCCAGAGTGATCGTACAACACCTTTCCGCCTCACGTCCGCCTGGCGGCCGAAAACTGGCGGACCGCTCGCGAAGCGGACCTGGCGGAAGCCGCTTCGAAACGATCGTACAACTGCCCCGCGCTCGCCCGGTCGGGGCGTGGGACAAGCGCGGAGCAGGGTTCTGCTAAAATCCCTTTAAGGTGTCGCCGCCGCTAACCAGGTGGCTTTGGCTGTCTTCAGACATTCCCCAGCGTCTCGACTACTCGACTACTCCGACTACTCCCGACGACCCGACTACTCCTGGCTTCCCGGGATCCGAAAGGGCACAGCACCGGCATGGGGACGGATCGCCACGGCGGCCCGTCCACAGGCTTCGCCGGCCATCGCTAATGGCAGAACCACTTGGGATTATCTCCCGTCGGGGCGCTCCGGCTTTGCGCCTCGGCTTCTTCGAAGTTCACCGACCGTGGGAGAGCGGGCCGATCAGCTGACGTCCCCTACCAGCCCGGCGCGGCCCTGACCGCATCCCACTCTACCTCGGGCTCAGCTTATGCCAGGGGCTTGTCCACGTGTGTGGAGGTGTCCGTTTGTGCGTGAGAGGGGAAGTTTTGGCCATACCCACCACGGTGAGGGCGTCCCCTACCTGGCGAATTTAGGGAAGACGCAGTGTATAAAACCAGGCGGCAGATGCAGTTGAAGCAGCTCACTTCTTAACTCACATGCTTGTAAATATGTAATTAAAACCAAGTCTTCTTTCTCCACTAACGAACTCCTTCACTCAGCGGCACTCCTGTCCGGAGCGGCCGATGTCTTGACGGAGGTTGCGTCGAGAAGCGACACCGATCCCCACCTTCAACAACGTCTAATCGAACGCTCTGTATAAAATGAGAGAGCGATAGAGAAAGAAAAGGGTGCTTGCAAGGAGCGTGCGAAGGAGACCTTGTAGTCGTGAGCTGTCTCATGCTCCACGGCGGATGCTGGCTGGACTTGGTAAGGAGAAGCGACTGTTCTTGGGCCTGATGGCGAGGAAAGAGAAGCAGTCGTGATTCAGCTGCCTGCCCCACCCGCTGTTCGTAATAGGCATCAGAACGAAGCTGGTGACGATGTCTTTTTCCTAAGCGGTGAGCCTGCCGCGTCCAGGACCCCCACACCCCCGCAGCGCGAATTCGTCTCGCAAACGGTCGACACTTCACCCAACAGCCAAGGCTCCGTAAATAAACATGTAGCACTCCCTGAATGCCTTGCGACCAACGGTGGTGCGTCCTCGCACGCTGCTTCGCTGTTTCATACTCGTCCGTGTCTAGCAACCGGCTGGGGGCGTCTGCATCGCGTCTCGTTTCGTTCGGGGCACCGCGTTCCGTTTGCGTGTGCTTTTGCGATTCAGCCCAGCTGGGAAGCAAAGCGCCGCGCTTTGGCCTCCGCCGAGACGATTGGCGCTGAGTGCTCTTCTTGTTTGGCCGCGTTCAACCGACCTGTGCTGTCCGCGTTCCCGAGATCTCGCTTGCCGCCGACGCGAATCGTGAGCGGCTCTTGGCTTGCCTGCTTGTTGTCAGTGTTGTAGGCGTTACCGAAAAAAAGTAACTAAATACGTTACTCGTTACGTTAACAAAGAAGGAACGCGTTGCCGCTGTACGTTACCTACAACAAAAGGTAACGCGTTATCGTTACCGTTACCGAAAAAAAAGTACCGCACGTTACTTTGCCGTTACTTCATGGATATAAATTTTAAGTTTTCGTCACTTTAAGAACTTACGATAACAATTGTAAAAAGCTCACATTTCACATATAACATCTAGCCCAAACAACGATTTTACGCGATATCCTGATTTAACGAGAATAGTTTGCACATATGTGCAGGAGCTTAGCAATGTTATAGTGGCGTAAAGTTGCCTGTAGAGTTACAAGTGTCGGATTCTAAGACTGTTGCACATGGTGAAGCCATCTTCTGAATGTGGCATTAAACACAAAATGACACTCCATCATCAATTCTAACTTCACAAAGAAAACCTCGCTGAACTCTCAACAAATTTAGAGTAATTCTGAAAAATGTGATGTTCGAAAAAGCTCCGCATGCTTCCACTCTGTAGAGTTGTGTGTGTGAGTGGTTCGGGAAGGGGAGGTAGGTGAAGGCAAGTGTGTGAATGCGTGTTCGTGCAGGTGTTTCGTGCTTTATGGCCATTGTCTTTTTTTTTTTTTAGTTTGCGTTGTCAAGGGCAGCGGTTTTCTGGCATGCATGCGAGCCCCAACAAGGGTAGTCGGGAGCAGCTGTACATTTTGTTTAATTACATCACTTTAGGTGCCCTGCGCTTTTTTTCTAAAAAAGGGGGCGGAGTGGGGGACAACTGGAACAAAAAGTAACTAGTAACGTGACACTTGACGTTATCGAAAAATGTTAACGTAAGTACGTTACCCGTTACAGTTGCGAATTGGCAACGAGTACGTTACTAAGTTACCGAAAAAAGTAACGCCGTTACTTGTAACGCGTTACCGACAACACTGCTTGTAGTGCGCCGCTTCTCAAGCACTTTGCCCTCAGGCACTCGGCATCCCCCTTGGCGGAGATACGTTTTGGACAACGCGTCGCTTATTGGCGCGTGTAAATTATCCTGCAAACGACACTGCTGCAGTGAATGGTGGGCCACGGGGCCGCTCCACTCGATTTCTCTCTTCTCGCCCGCGATAGACTCGTTAGGTGGTGCCCTTAGCTTTTTCCTTCTTCGCAGAGGCGGCTGAAGGCTGAGCAGCCTGACGAGGCCCCTCGTGCGCGTTTGTCCATCAGTATTACTCGTAATTACAGCCGCAGCTCAACCGCTGCGGTACACGTGTTGCGGGAAATGTGCCTGAAATAAGTATTAGAATGTCGAAATTATATCGTTCAGTACAGGCACACCGAAGGCACGCGGCGACAAACTGGCCTCTCCCGCGCATAGCTGGGCATAGCTCGTTGCTCTTCCAACAAGCGAATGCCACTGCATTCGCTTCGTTTCCCGCGACCAGTGCAGGTACCGGTCCACACGCGCCGGTTGCGGTGTGCGCCAAATCGTATGCACTGTTTAATCCATTAGCATCAGGACCGCCGTCCACAGGCGAACATTCAGCGGCGATAGATGTCTGAAGCCTCTGCCAGGTGCAGGGTGCATTAAAAACGAAGTAAAGGAAGTGCCCAGTGACTCTCTATACTTGTCGATGGACGCCATGGAGATGAGAAAAGTGGCCAGGAGGGTGGAGTTGTACTGCGCTGTAGCATTAGTAGGGCCATTATGGGTGGCACCCGGCGTCGTTGGAGGTTTGAAGGCGATGCAAAGGAGTGAAAATGTGAAAACCACCACAGAAGAGAGGCAGATTTGATGGGCACTGGACATGAGATTTCAACTAATTATGAAAATAAATCGGTTGTCAAATGGAAAACTCTAGTCGTCGTTGGTGTGAGTGAATTCAGTTCAACAGAAATCGGCCACACTGTCGGAGTCGCAAAGCCAACGCGTGCTTCACCGCATCAGTCGCACTTACCGTCTGTGAATTTTATGGCGTCAGTTTCGCGCCGTCGTCCTCAGCGCCGCCTGCCTCGGTTGGCAGGTGGCAAAGTGTGGAGAGGAAAATCCCGCTCTATACTTGCAGAGGGGGGAGGCGATGGGTGGCGGTGCCTCGGCTGCGGGATGAGGCGGTTGGTTCGAACCCCGCCGCCGGGCAAGGGTGGCCAAATGCGTCCTCCGCCGGCCGCTTCCTTTCTTTGCTGCCGTGCGCGCAGCTAACGCCCAAACCTTTCGTAACCGTCTCGTGCTATTTTACTGTACCTTCGGTTACCCGCGATACTTTAGTGGTGCGGGAGAGGCTTCTTATTCATTCTTTTTCCTCAATCTATACCATGTCCACGCGTATGTGTACCTCTGGCTTATTCTCACTCTCGGAAATGATTTCGCGTTTCGTTACGCTGAGCATGCATGCTCGCTTTCCGTGTGCAGCCGAATGCTAACAAAGCGGAAAACGCCCCTCAAAGGAGGCCCTCCATCGAATGGCGTCGACGGATTGTCATCACGTCCCATTCATTGCATGGTTAATGCCCTGCCACGCCAGTGTGGCGGTATTAACCACGGATTAACAGCGACGTTACGAAAATCCGTCCAAGCCATTCGACGGAAAACCTTAATTGAAAGGCGTTTTCCGCTTAGTTCTTGAGCAGTATCCTCCTATAGTGTGTACTGAATTAATTGTGTAAGGTGGTGTACTCGCACCGCCCTGGTCGGGAGCTGATGACGTTTCGGTTTGGTTTTCGCTGAGGTCGTCGGTGCGGGACTAAGGAAGACTGCAAACGGCACATCCGCCGAATCTGCATGGCGGGAGGCCGACAGTTCCGAACCGTCGCTTCTTTGGTTGTCGTTTGTTAGCAACAGCAGCGTGGTCCCTGAAACGCTGAGAGAGAGGGACAGCACGCAAGGCACTCAACACCTGCACACGTCGCTACGCTGCGCACGTCACAGGCAACGATCACAGACAGGGATCCTCAGAGCCAGGCTGTATGGCACAGTGTAATCATGAGCTGGTCACGACCTCGTTGACTGGATCCTGTCACCCGTCTGCTATTCAGTGTGCGACCGCGTCCTCTCCGCCCCGGCCGGTAACGCGGAGTCGTTTCTCCTCCGCGACTGAGGATGAGTTGCCGCCGCCAATGATTGCTTCGGCGGCACGAAGACCCGAGTCGCCGGTGTATACGGCGAATACCTTCGGTCGATCGCTGTCGTTAGCCGGAGCGTACTGTGAATGAATCCGCGGGCTCTTTGAGCAGTGGGAAACGTGGTCTGTTGGAGGAGCTGTTTCGCCCGGCTGCCAGCGACGCGAGAACGGACGAACCCAATGGGTGAGCCCAACCATCTCGTGCGACCACTCAGCGCCGTCTCGAATGACCGGCGGCGACAGGGAAGGCGCCGCGTGCGGACGGAATTGTGCCTCCTGCATTCCAGAGGCGCGACTCACCCGCGGTGTGAGCGATCATTAACGAAAGAAATAACGCCTACTCATGACCACACAGAGAAAAAAGGCAGACACTACAGATCTCAAGTGCAATTGGAGAAACCGGAGGGTCCCTTTGGAGGAAAAGTCAAGTATAGTATACGCTTCCTGGTGTACGGCCCTCCAACCGCGCGACAGGTTACGAAGACACGCAGTCTGCCTTCGGCAAGACGGACGAGCGAATAGTGCGCAGAGACTCATAGGCATGCACCTTCTGCGTAATCGTCAATCGCTGCTCGAAGCCTGTCAGACGCGTCAACGCAGTATAGACTGTGTTGGAGATCGGCGTCTTTCGCGATAAAACTCGCCCAAGGTGCAATTCAGCGCTGTGTTTGTCTCTGTGAAAGACATTTTCGTGATACCTCGTGCAGTAGATTTCGAGGAGTAACGCTTGCTAAGCATTAAGCCTTCCGTCAGAACCGTTTGGCAGTGACTCGCGCTTTGAAAGACGGCCTACCCAGCCGCCAGCCACACCGGGTTTGTGACTGTGTGGGCTGCGCCGAAGTATCATTGCGCCGTGCTTTTGGCTCAGTTGTAACTATGGCAGTGGCGCGAAGCACATCAGACACAGGTGTCGGTTGGCAACGTACCGGGCCCAGTAACACGGGACAGGGACGCTCGTTGTGCTTTCTTCTTTTCGTGGAGATATCGGTCATTTTGTTTCTTTCGGACATCATGCTGGTGCGGTTCGGGGCACAGGGGGAGGAAAGGGCAGCACTCTTTCCGCATTGCCGGTGCGTGTGCCGTGTCGCGCCTCTCCATGGGCGCATTTGCATGATTATTGCGCGGCGGAATCACTTCGCCCGGACGTTCCTCACGTTCGACGCGACGCGTGAAGCGACTGGCGAAGTTGGCGCCCGGTACGTGTCTGGCCTCCGCGGTGCGAGTCCCGGCTCTGCTGGCCGCCACAACCGGGGCCAGCACTCGATAGGAGGAAAACAAGAAGTGCGCCGAAAAGAAGGGGGGGACCCGTGGAAGGGTGCCAACGGGGCGGACTGTCATACGTCGTTTCCGTCACCCCTTTCTGCCCCTCGGTCCCCGGAATTTTAACTGCTCCGCGCTCGTTCCATTGTTTCTTTTTGGCGCTATCCGATACGCCAGAGGGCACCGACCCGTCCGTGCCGTCAGAGACCGCCGCTTGGAGTGCGCTCGTGTGTGCGTCGGAGCGGGCATCCGACGCGGCCCGTTCTTGCGGAAGCATTTCGTTCTTAATGCCCGACGCCCCCTCCCTCCTGCGGTGCCCCGTTGCCTGGGACCCTGTTTACCTTGCCTCTCCTGCCCGTCCAGCTGGGGCGGCTCTGTTTGTCCTCCGAGCGGAGGAGGGGGGGGGGGGGGCAATTTGGGGCGGAGGAGGGAGGAAGTAGGCGTGACTGCGACCTGTATTGCCTCCATCAAAAATTCGTCGGCACGAGCGACGAACCATGAGAGAATACGGGCGGAGATGGAACCCCCCCCCCCCCCCCCCCCTCTTCGACGGTTCGCAGAGTCAGCACCGAGCCAGCAATTCTTCCTGCATCAAGGGTTCCATCTTCTCTGATGTCACATCTGCATTGTGTCGCGGTCAACTCCTTTACTTTTCTTTACTTCGCGATGTTTCTCGTGAGCTGTTTGTCTTGTACTGTTGTTTATATATATATATATATATATATATATATATATATATATATATATATATATATATATATATATATATATATATATATATATATATATATATATATATATATATATATATATGATAGAGGGCTTTCGCACAGTTTCCGCCCTCTTCGTTAGATGACGTTCCATGTCACACTGGCGGTAACACAGGACGGGCTACGTCGGCCGCTATCGACGAGGGTGGCGCTGGTGAACGCTCTCAAGGTTCACTTACACCCATTGAACATAAATACCCACGACAGCAGCAGATTGGACGGCCGTCGCCGTAGCTAAGTTGGTAGAGCACCGGACGCGATATTCGGAGCTCGTGGGTTGGGATCCCACCGGCGGCATGGATTTTTTTTTCTGCTGCTTTATAAGTAATCTTGTTTAAGCAATAGATTAATGGAAGTATTATTAACCCAGTGATTAGCACTACGCATAAAAAAAAATTAAAACATTCCCCTATGCACCTTGGTTTCGGTGTCTGTTGGCTCCCTTCATAAGTTTATATATATATATATATATATATATATATATATATATATATATATATATATATATATATATATATATATATATAGTACAAGGCAAACAGGCCGTGTGTGTGCAGTAATAATGATATGTTACGGGGAGACGACAGACGCAGTGTGGGTGCCCGAACCGCGCCGTGATAGAAGGGATGAAGGAGGGAGTGAAAATGGGTTTGATGCGCCGTAGTGGAGGGCTCCATATTAATTTCCACCACCCAAGCCTGCCCGCGCTACACCGCACAGCACACGGACGTTTTCGCATTTCCATCTCCGTCGAAATGCGGCCGCCGCGACCGCGATTGCATCGCGCCACCTAGCAGCCACGACCACTGAGCCACCACCGCGGATTCCCAATTCGCCGGATAAGTCCACCGCGGCAGCGTCTCCCCTTGCTAACGCACCGCGCCTGATTAGCGAGGAATTCTCGAGGGCGCGTACACCTCTGAGCCGCGATGCTGAGTGCGGTCGCAGGCGGTGAGCAGAGCAGACGCCCGCACCGACTGGATGTGGCTCTGAAATGCATGAGGAGGCCACGTAGGAAAAGCAGTTTGTTGACGTGTTCTCTTGGTGCCGCTACTTTTCTCATACTGCCGCCCTCGAAATCGGCTACTGCTGCCACAAATTTCGTCTCTCTGAGGAGAAGGTCTGTTTGAACACGATGTTCGGCGCTTCACAGCGCGCCTCATGGAATTAGCGAGTGCGATTTTTGAAGCCCCTGTCAGCATGCGCGTTAGCACATCGCGGTTGTCCGCAAGAGGAAGTAAAAAAAGGCCATCTTGCACAGCGCCAAGTCTACGAGCAGAAAAGCTCCGGGAGTCGGCCTTTCGTCATGGGCTGCAGCCTCCTTCGAAATGAAATCGATAATATGGCTGTACATAATGCCTGCCCAGCGTGGCCCGTCAGAGTGGCCACCATTTCGCTGTACAGCCGCGGACAGAATAGTATGGACTACGCTTCCGCTTTCAAACTCTTCTGTCGCGTTGCGTGAGGGAAATAGAAGGAAATGTTAGTTGCACACGCATCAAACATGCATTGCTTTCCGTCAGGCGAGAAGACCGCCGAAGCGTGCTCCATTTACTTCTGTCCGTGACTGTACGTGCAGCAGGGAGCCACACGCATGGCAAAGTAGCCCCCTGCTCCGGCATGCACCTGTTATTGCGCTCTGTAATACAAAACGGTGCCCATGGCATGACGTGAATACTCCCTATTGTGACAAATGCAAATGATATCGGGTGGATGTACAGGTGGTTGGCAGTTTTCTTCTTATCGTGTTTAATGTCGCCGGGAATAAATCTTCTGGCTGGTGCACTGATGGGCAGTGTCCGTTATTCACTTTTAAATGTCCGGCTTTCGGGACAAGTCACGTACGCGCAGTTGACGTCGCACAAGAGACCCATCACTTCTTCTGCCCGAGATGAATCGGAAGCAGGTGCTTCACAATGAGGCAACGACAGGCACAAGACATATGGATGGGTCGCTAGCTTTTGCACACCGCCGGCGGAAGGGCGTCTTCGAGCTGCAGCGATGACGCCGAAAGAGTTCGCCCGAGGAGGCCTTTCCGGGGGCGAATAAATCGAGGCTGGCACCGCCGCTGATGCGACTGACCGCAGGGGTGGGCGTCGGGCAGTCCTTGCACGGCGGCCGGCCACAGCTGCGAATGGCCTTTGCTTCGCCCGGGTCCACTGCGATCAGCGTGGTGCGATGGACGGCGCCGATATCGGGCCGCGTCCGCACGCTCGAGCGCAATCGGATTACGGCGCCACCTGCTCCGCTTCCCCTCCGCGGACGTGGTCCGCCACGCAGGGGCCTCGAGGGCACCCTGTACTATGCATCACTTCTGCATGGAGCTCATCGTAGAGCAGCGGCGCACCGGAATTATGCTGCTCAGCTGTTGGAGAGCAGCATATCAGTTCCGGAGTGGCCCACTCCACTCTCGCTTGCACCCGGCACGCGAAATAGGCCGCAGATAACACTTCACATGCGGCCTGATGCCCAACTTCCTGCTGGAAGTCGGCCCTTTATATGACGGATGTGTATTATGGCATTGGTGCAGTTTGTGTATGTGGGCGTTAGTTCCGGTTTCAGCACATCCTTTTTTTTTTTTGCTTGCAGCGCGTCGATGAGGAAACCAGGGTTACTAGTACCCGTGCACTTCCCCACTGTGTATGCGGACGTGTGAGCAAAATGACCGTTGTCCTCGCCACGAAGACAGTGCAGAGGCAGCATCACTCCCTGGCTCATCGGTTATATCGTGCCTTGCCCTCTTATCACCCGAAAAGTTCGAAAGAAGCTGCGTTGAAGCCTCGACTGCCCTTCTTTCTGGGCGCGATATACTGCTGTGACGTCGAGCGCAGATAAAGTGGCGTCACTGGACGATGACGCACGAAAGCTCGTGCGACGTCCGTATCTCCCGCAGGAAATCTGCACTTAACGATCGCGAGAAAGATATAGCTTTCCGGAGGATGGAAAATGACCAGCGCTGCGTGCGTGTCGAGTGCTTTCGGGATTACTGAACGGGGTGCTAATTCAGCCTCGCATTATGGAGTCCTAACAGAGCAGGAAAGCGTACACCGCGGTTTCCCGAGACGCTGTAACTGTCCCTCGTAATGGTATCGTCGCTGCAGACATCCAAGGTGACACTTTCCACTTCGGTATAGCGCTTTCATTGCAGTTGCGTCACGGCGGCTCGATGTGGTGACCAATGGGGGCGCGCTGTCGGTTTGCGCAACGGGAAAGGACGAAATACGGCAGTTTTACGGAGGGGAGCAGCGCCGTGTACGTTGCGGCTGGGGGCCGAAATGCTGTATTGTGTACAGGTGGCGCCGCCTTCCGTCGCCTTCAGTGGATGTTTGTCCCGCATTTGGCTCCGATCGAGTGCGTGCGTTTGAGGCCTCTCAAGGGAGGTGTTTTTCGATCATCGGAAGGGGCTCTCTCAGCCGCCGGCGTCAACCGACGGCACACCGGGGAGCGACAGCCGCTGTACAAATAGCTCGGCGGGCGTCTCTGAGCCAGGCGACGGCGCATGCTTTATGCTGCGTGCCGTAGCTGCGGATCTGGCGCGAGCACGCATGTACCGAACCTGCGTACGTCGTAAGATTTCGGCTTTACAAGGTCAGCTTGCAAACTTTACCACTGTAGGCGCTGTCGTCGGTGTGACGTGCGCGCAGGATCATGTGGCACGCTGCTCGGGCGAAGCGATAGATGATAGCTAGCGGCTAGAATCACGCTGTCATGTACGATATTAGCGATTTTTTTTTCCTTTGCGGTGTACATTTAGGGCGTTTTTGTAATGCAGTTTTACTCTAGATGTCTGCCCACTGCATTTCTGCATCGTTAGGCTTCTGTAGAGCGAAGAACTGCTCAATTTTTAAAATCCAGAACCACCTCAGATCTCTTATGACCTCGTATACTGCGGCTTCTTATACTGCGTTAAGAACATGCTTCATCTTAAGAGTGCTACCCAGCTATATAGGCAGTCCCTGATCGCCGGCTTTTCTATTTTCTATCCAACGAGTGCGTTGGCAAAACTTGGGAGGTGCTTCGAGAGTTAACCACACATGTATACGAGGGAGAGGGAGTGGTAGGTGGCGTCTCAAGACAAATTTGAGCCGAAGCTGTCGGGGTCCTCTTTCGGAGGCCTCGAGCAGGCGTCAAGAAAGCATCGAAGGAATGGATGTTGCCCTGGAAGCGCTAAGCGTCCAACGCGTCAAGCCTGGCCCGCATGGAGCGTTTTCACGTACGAAAACGCTCCTTATGCGCCCTTTAAGCTTCACGACCTCCTGCAACGTAGTTATCCTGCACTCTAAGAAAAAAGGGTGTGAGAAGGGGGTAAAAAAGACTTTTACACCCTTTAGAGGACCCTGGGAGTAACTTTGCACCCGTCAATAGCATGCTCCTGATCACTTACCCCCTTTTAGAAAACTTACTCTCTACTTACCCTCCCTACCAGTGTTGATAACTGCGCGTCCGTTCCCGCCCCTAAAACAGCGGGAAGATTAGTTTGCTCGTATGTCACGACGGGGCGCTCGTAGAGCATTTTGTGTAGGGAGCCTACATACCTGCCGCCTGGCAGGGGGCGCGACATGTAGGCTCCCTAATTTTGTGTAGGGTGCCTGGACGCCCGCTCACCTCCGCTTTCAGGGTGAGGACGCGCTTTGTACCACCCCGCGCCGCCGTTCCCCCCTCGCCGCGGCATGTTTCCCACTCGCAGGTCGCGTACTGCGCGCTATGCGTATGGCGACTTCAATAATGCGACTTAACTGGAAATAGCACACAATTGTTTCACTAGTGGCAGTAGCGTTTTAGCACTTTTGAGTGTATTTTATGCATGTTGCACTCGTTCCGACTACATGACAATCGACAAGATATGACGGATTGCTGTGTTTCTTCAATGGCTGCATTGAAAATCGACGGCAGTTATTTGTTCTTCATTGATAGTGATAAAATAGACTATATTAGGGTCACCAAATTCCATTAAATTATGCGGCTTTTGTTGTTTTGAACGTACGGACTTTTCGCAAAGCCCCGAGTTTCTCGTTTATACAAGCAACGCGGAGGATGACCTGCCAAATGTAATACTTTTGCGTAGTTAACACCCACTTTTCCAGATTTATCTGAAGTGCATTTGTCTTATTACTGCACTGTATGTGAAAAGTATTCCACGTAACAATGTCAAGTTTCTCTTCCAAGTGGTCCGTCGTGGCACTGCTCTGGAGTGAATTCAAACTGAGGACGCGTCTCAAACCAAATGACCATATCTTCTTAACTGCTTCTCTTAGCGGCTTGTACCGCAACAAAATAATTCAGATGGTTGCGTTTCCCTTTGGATGGTGTTGACTACAAGTAGACTCATGATGCGATGCGACGACGTCTTCGTAATTCGAAGCGACTAAGTCGCTTTATTCGAGGGAAATTTAACTAAACAATTTTTTTTTCATTCCAAAACACGAAGAAAAATCATTCAAACCGACTGATTCACAAAGACACTTCCCAAATCAGCTTCTGATAACTACTTATTTTGAATACCGTTGTCCCCGCCAGGCTACACTAACAAAGAGAAGCCGACGCAACACAGGCCGCCTTACTCGCTTCCGCGGAGCCGTCTGCTCCAGTTGCTAAAAGACGCTGGCTTACTGCCGAACTCGATTAGTCGTCGGGCAGGGCTGTAGATGGGTCTGGGCTAGTAGGAAAACCACGTTTGAGGTAAAGCGCGCAGGAAGACGCTGGCTAGTGAACATGACTGACAAGCTCTCATCCCCACTGCATCGAAAGCTGAGGGGAAAAAAAGAGTAATCTATACGACGTTGTGTCCCAGAAACAAGTGTGACGAATTTTGCTGATGTGGCTGCATGGCGGAAATGAAAAGAGCCTTTTTCTCCAGTTGTAGATTCTTTTTAAGCGATACGAAAAGGAACGCAAATAAACCATTACTGGAGAAAAATCCGCCTTTTGTTGGCGTCACGCAGCCACGACTTCTTTGCTTACTGACGCACCGAAGATAGGTTTGGCGCCAGGATATTCGCAGTGAGCTGATGCAAAGAAGTAGAGAGAGGGGAGGGTTATAATGCCTTCGTGACATTAAGATAAGACATGATAGACTGAACAAAACGCTGCGACGAGAATATGCGGAAAATATTTGCTTGCTAACAAAACGTCTGGAAAAGATCCGTGTAGTGTATATAAATAGTATTTAGAATTTCATTGTTTAACGAACGTATTTGCTCTTCAAAACTTATGCTGCCACCTATGGCGCGAAGACGCTGCGGTGGAGAGTAGTCGCGCTTGCGCCTCGAAGGCATTCCAAAATTTCGAATGTCTCCGCGGAGCTCCGTCGACTCGAATTTCATGTGAACCGAATGCCGTTAAAAGACGTCGTGTAGCAGCGCAGCTATGGCAGTCGAGTCGAATGACATTCGTTTGGAAGGCATTCGAAACGCCCGTGTAGCACAGGTATAACCCGCGCAGAAGGCTTCTACTCGAGGCGTGGCACATTCAATAGACACGAAAGAATGTTAATCGCTCCCTGGGGGCACGCACCGCCAGCGCGACTGAAGCGGGGTCCTGTTTACAGCAATGGAAGGATCGCGAGGCTCTCGATGACTCTTTTCGTCACAGTTTGAAGCTCTTTCAGGTTCCACGAACTTCGCGGTTTAAGTTGTCCTTTCAATGCCTCCAAACCCTTCTCTCCCCGGCTTGAAATCCTCTCCGTCTGCTCGAGAGCCGAAGCAAGCCAGCACCAAGAACATGGAGATGCATACCCCTTTTCGACGCCTGTTCTGGCGTATGCCTTTACACTCTATTTCCAAATCTGGCGGCGAGCGTCGTGCTTCAGATTCTCTCCTCCGTTTCTCCCCTCACCTGTTGGACGAAGAATACAGTGGAGGGCGACTGGGTGACTCATCTGCCCTCGCGCTAACTCTTTCAGTCAGCAGAGCAGGAAGTGAAAACGCGGTAATTGAACAATGGTTTTTGGCTGGAAAATATCTTCCTGTAAGTCTGCATTCCTGCAGTTTTGCGAGTTGTCCATTGTACTCCTGGACAGCTTTTTGTGGCTCTGCAGCCAAGGCTAGGCAGGAAAAAGAACAAAACGGGCCAAATTTCTGTTCCCAGAACTGGTCGCAATGTTCATTGGCGCCCTCACCCCTATCTCTTTCCTACTATCCCCTCACCTCTTTCGTTTCACTTCTTCAAACTACCTGCTATCCTTTATTTCCGCTACCCCAGCTCAGGTGCCACCGATTAGTGATGGCAGATGCCGGGGTGAGCAAACATCTTTTACCTTCCTTTTGTTATTTTAAATAAATAATCACTTACATACAACTGGTCGCCACGATGAAGGACTTCTCACAATCTTTACACATTTTCCAGAGAAAACACATTTGGAACAGCAGTTTTCAGTGACACCGAAAATCTCCCAGAAAAGACGAGCGATAAAGATGGGGCGAATAAAGAACGAACGAATATTCAAAGCACTCTATCGCTAAAGAATAGCACAGGAGGGAAAGAGACGCGGACGCGCAGCTCGGGAGCCATGCTAACCCCTCTTGTTCATCAGAGCCTTTTAGTTTCACCCCCCATACCCGCTACGTGCTCTCCACTCTCCGTGCGATTACCTTGCTGTCCGTGCACTGTGGTGACTCCCTGCTCATGAGAACGTATTTCTCCTTCGCTGAGACGATCATTTTGGTCAATACAGGCATGTACAAGTCGAGCACTGTGGAATGCTAAAGTAGTCATGGTTTTCAGCTGTGAGAGATGTCCCTACTATGCGTCAAGCTACGCGAGCGTAGTGAACCACATAGGGAAGGTTCACTCTCAAGAGCCGAACTTTAAAGTAGTGTGCGGGATAGAAGGCTGTCCTAACGTCTACGGCTCCTACAAGTCATACCGACAGCACCTCAACAGAAAGCACTCTGAATTTATCAAGACCGCCGAAGTTTACAAGCCATGCAGCGGCAGTGACAACGTAGCATCGGATACCGGCGTGGACGAAGGCCCATCACCTCACTCCATCGTGACCACGTCCGACGAGACTCGGCGAGCAAATGGAAATCCACCTACTGACGACAGTCCTGAATATGAGCTCGACGAAGTTAAGCGCCATTTGATGCTCTTTTTTTTGAAGACGACAGAGACGCGCTGTTTGCCACGGAGTGTTGCGCATGACATATTTGATGATATTAAGGTGTTTGTGCAACTTCTGTTATCTGCAGTTCTGCGGCGCACTTTGAAGGCCGGGCAGAACGGCCGCACTAGTCTGTGTGATGAAGTGGAAACTTTGGGAGTTGACATTGTCGATTTTCTGTGGGCTGACCTTCAAAGTGATCATGCCGTTCTGGCATACGTGCAGAAAAGGCTTCATTATGTTCAGCTAGAGGAAGTTAAACTTTCAGGAGAAACTGACCCGAGAGTCTGTGGTGTGTGCTTTTATGTACCCTTGGAACGTTCCCTTAAAGCTCTGCTGACGTCTCATGAAGTAGTTGAAGCAGTTTTGCATCAGGCAAGAATTGATTCCAGCCAAAAGCTTTGGGATTTTTCTGACGGCGCTTTTGTTAAAGAGCACGCTTTACTCATAGAAGGCTCAGCGAAATCAGTACTTCTGTTATTGTATACTGACGAATTCGAAATCTGCAATCCTCTCGGCTCGGCTGCCGGATCGCACAAAATATTGGCAGTGTATTTTTCGATCCTGAATCTCCACCCAAAATACAGGAGCAAATTGAGCTCTATTCACCTGCTGCTCCTTGCCAAATACACCGATGTGCGAAGATTTGGCATATGTCAAGTAATCGCTCCGCTAGTGAATGACATAAAGCGTCTTTACGAGGAGGGCTTAACATTTCTTTTCAACAGTTCCGAGATTGCACTCCGTGTTTTTGTAGTTGGTTTTACCGGAGACAACCTGTCACTGCATAAGATAGGGGGGTTCCGCGCATCTTTTGCAAACGGCAGGGTCTGCCGATTTTGCCTTGCTCACAAAAAGAAGTTGAACACACTACTGTCGGAAGCAGATGTAACTGTGCGAACAGCAGCTGCACACAGCAGCCACCTCACGGCTGTAACGCTTGACAGAGACAATGCGCAACTGTATGGCGTTAATGAGGAGTCTTCCCTCCTGAAAATCCCTGACTTCGACGTCACACAACAGTTGCTTCCCGACTGTATGCACGATATTCTGGAGGGAGGAATAGGATTCGTGGTTAAACATGTGCTCCAGGGCTTATTGTCTTCTTGTGTGCTAAAGACCGAGCAGTTGAAGAACATTTGTAACTATAGTTTCGAACAAAATGATAAGAGAAATCGCCCAGTAGCAATCAGCATTTCTCGGAAGGGCATCGTGCTCAAAGGCACAGCAAGCCAGAAGCAGTGCTTATTCCGTTTACTGCCGCAGTTTTTCGCCGACATAGTGCCAGAAGGTGACCCTGACTGGGAGATATATCTTCAGTTCCGGGAGATAGTTAATATAGTCTTAGCAGAAGAAATTCCTGAAGATTGCTGCAGTTATTTGGAGGTCCAAATTTCTTATTTTTTAAAGAATTTTGGAACCAGATATCCAAATGTGCATATCATTCCCAAGATTCACTACTTAATCCATTACCCAAGATTCATTTCATTGTTCGGTCCTCCACGCCGGTACTGGAGCATGCGGTTTGAAGCAAAGCATGCTTACTTCAAGACTATCGGCACGCGCAGCAGGAACTTCAGGAACATCTGTCGTACTTTGTGCGAAAGGCATCAGCTGCGAGCATGCTACGAACAGTCAGCTATGGTCGTCAGTGACAGTTTGAGCACTTCTCATGCGTCCTTGGTCAAGCCAGCAGATGTACCAGAGTTCGTGCGCATTGAACTTGGCATCACAGATCAGGAAGTGAAAATGTTCTCTGTGGCAAATGCCAGCGTCGACGCTTGCTCGTACAGGTGTTCAGATGTTCTACACATAGGCTGGGAAAATGAAGCTCCTGTCTTTGCTGAAGTGAAAAAGTTGCTGATTTTTCGAAATTGCCTTTTTCTTTGCTTGGAGAAATTTCATACAAAAGGATTTTTCACGTCATCGTCAAAGCTATGGTGTGTCGCCGTCTGGAACAAACTTGCTTTTGCGTCCAGGACAAGAACTAGACAATCATGCGTTGGACATGTACGAGTGCAGTCAGGGGTTTGAAGTTATCCCGCATTACGAACTTTTTGACTGATGTGGTAATGCTAGCGCAAGTCAATGTGGATACTAGATCATGTGCAAACAATGCATGAAATAGACGTTGTGAAACTGTTTTATGTTTTATATCTATGTTCTTGCTAATTACATGTTGCTCCGCGAGGATGACGTCAAATGCAGTTGCCGCTAGGATGTATTGACATAAATGTATATATGATTTGATTGAGCAAATTTCAATGCGTCCATATAAGCGCACATATCTCTGTGTGTCTCACATCCTGTGGTCCATTAGACCATCTCTTCATGCATCTTTTTTCGAATATATGTATGTGTGCTTAAGTCTTCGTGTCTGAGAGTAAACAAGTACCTGCATTTTTAATACATTTGGCTTGATTCGCTGTCCTGAGATTTGCTTTCTTTTGATATCTGTCACATTCTCTTGGACGTTAATTAATCGCGCTTAGAAGACTACGTAAAGTATGGAAGAACTGATGATACGTACCAAAGTTGTACGTAACGCGTTACATGTAATTGATTACTTGTAAGCAGTTGCATTTTCGTGTTACTTTGGAATGTGCTTTCTTCGTACCGAAGCGATGTCCCTGTGGTAGAGCATCAGCCTAACATTCGGGGGGTCCTGGGTTCGATCCGCAGTGCCACCGGGTACCCGCCTGTTTTTTGATGGCTACAAGATTTTCCCCGGCCTTGTGCTCGGCTCTTATAGGGTGAGATGCTTGGGAAAAGGGTCTTGGGCCAAACCGCTGTCTTGACGGGTAAGAGATAAGGCGGATCAGAGCTAAGTTCCGCCGTCCAGCAACCCTAAATCCGGCTCGTGCGGTAGAAGCCCAACTTGTGTGCATCGATTGCTTTTTTCAAACGATGTTTCAGGTAATTCAGTTACTTTTTCTGCAGTTCATCACACGTAATCAGCTATTTTTTTTTTCAAAAATTAGCTGTAACCAACGGTGCAGCTTTCCTGACGGCACTGGTGCTAGGGGACGTGTTTTCTTTGTGATCGAGTGACAACGAACCGGCTGCAGAGAAGCATTGCGCACGATCATGTCCGGACCACATCCGGGTTACCACCGCCGTCTACGGGAGTTCTCCACCCGAGAATATCATGTGACCGCCCTGTACCCCCCCCCCCCCCCCCCCCCTTACACCCAACACCTGCGCAAGGTGTTCATATGTTAACTTATAGTACGGCTTTTCCGTGTAGCGCATGAATTGAGGGCGTGTTCAGTGCAGCAGCTGACCGCTTCACAAGGAAACATCGGAAGGTTATCGACCGCAGCTTCGACAAACAACTCCTCTCGGAAATTAACAGCGTAGGACAAATTATCAAGCAGGCCGCTGTAGTTCACTCCAGTCTCAGTAAATTTGTGTTAAGTGCAAACTACAAGGGCCCTTCCTGGAAGAACGCGCCCAGCGTCGGCGCTCTTGGGGTACGCCGAACGGGCGTCGAAAAGAGGCATGCATCTCCATTTTCGTGCGCAGGCTCTCTTCCTCTCTCGAGCCGACGGAGAAAATTTCAAGCCGTGAAGAGAAGGGGTTGGGGGGCGATGAAAGGACAGCTTAAACCGCGAAGAAAAGTGTGTGTGTGTGTGTGGGGGGGGGGGGGGGGGGGGGGGGGGGGGGGGGGGCTGGGCCTGAAAAGTTTAAAGCCATGAAGAAAAGAGCCACCGAGAGCCCCGCGACTCTCCTATTGTTGTAAACCAGACCCCGCTTTCGACGCGTACGCGAGCGCCCGTGCGCTGGCGCCGATATCTAGCATGGTCAGATGACGTTTGCTGGCGTCTCCTGCGGTGTGCATGCGCAGACCGATTCTAGCGTACGCCAAGAGCGCCAATGCTGAGCGCGTACGCCCAGGAAGGGCCCTTTGAGTTGGCCCTTTATGGTAATATAAATGTCCGGAAGAAAGTGACGCAACAGTAGTCGATTACCTTTCTGTAATTGCCAAGTTACTTTCCTGGGACTGTACTTCACCACGATAATCAGTTTCATTTCAGATGGAGTCATTTTAAATGTAATCGGTTGCTTATTTTCTATAACGTGTGCAAATCTAATATTTAATGGAGCTATGTCACCTTTTAGTTTTCTTTCTAGCAGTAGTAAAAGCAATTGAGGTACACGTAAGAAGCGGCAGAAACACAATCCGAGAACAGGCCTTGTCCCTACAGGTGCGTGACTAGCTCATTTTCTAATTTATGTGCAATATCTCCGAAAACTTATGTTAAAGCACTCTTGAACCACCTTCATGGTGGTGCAAGCGTGCAAGGTGGTGCCATGTTAGGGACGACAAGCGCAGAGCATGTGTACATTTCTAATATTGCCTACTTCTCACTATTTTTAGCACTCAGCAAGTAAAGAAAACAGGCGATTTTTAATGCTGTTAGTTAACCACGCAATGCGGTTTGTACCTATGCTCATTACGAAAAAGGTGGGGAAAAAAGGGAAAGATATTTTTACAAATTCATCTGTCTTTCCTCATTTTGTCTGTTTTAAGGGTACGTAAAACGTTAGAGGTGAGTAAATACCAAGAAAGCATACACGGGCAATGTTACTAGAACCAGCAACATCGGTTCGGAGAAGGAAACGGAGAGAATAAAGAATCGGCTTGCACAAGGTCCGAAGGGTGAGAGGTGGTGAAGAGAGGGTGCAGGGGACACGTGGGTTCGCTCATTCGTCCTTCCGCCAGACAACCGCGTCGTCTGCTAGCGCGACCGCCATTTTCTTGCATACGCTGGTCGCAAGGTGCGCGTTTGCTGCGTGACGCGCCTGGAATGAGGTGCCCTCCCCCCCCCCTGCAGTGAAAGCTTGAATTGGACTTTACCGTTGATAATCATTCCTTTTCTAGTTTAGATGAAAAGTAAGAGTAAAGAGTCGGTGATGCAGTAGATATTTCGAGACTATTAGCGAGAGTATAGCGGATATCTTTCTTTGTTTTGCAATAGGCCATCACGGCGGGCAACTGCTCGCCGTCGTTGTCATGCCGGCGCCATGAACTTGCTATCATTGCGCTTACGTGTGATATAGCGAAAAGAAAGTGAAGTACGCCAAATGAACAGCTGCATATTCAAGTTCGGACGCATGGCATGCTTACGTCCACTTACACTATTATGCAATGGCGGAAAACTGTGTCATGCATACACTATGTGATCAAAACACAGACTTAGGCGCAAGCAAGAACAATGATTTAATACCCTAATGCACAAATACAATATCTTCAAAACGATTACGAACGACCATTCACTGCAAGCATAATGCAGCTTATGATTCTGACACTTAAATTTGTCTCATGCTTTTGTGCATGTAGACGAAAAGTTCGCACTGATTACAGCGTCTGATTACACAGATTACAGGAGACTAACACCAGCACAAGTTTTGCTTCCATGACCACCAGCACGTGTGGCTGGGGACTGACGCAGATGGATGCGCAGCCGCAGTTTTGTGTAGGTG
Organism: Amblyomma americanum; assembly: GCF_052857255.1. Taxonomy (NCBI): domain Eukaryota; kingdom Metazoa; phylum Arthropoda; class Arachnida; order Ixodida; family Ixodidae; genus Amblyomma; species Amblyomma americanum. Next base: position 423,246,065 of record NC_135497.1, on the reverse strand, counting down.
GCTATCAGCATTTTGCCTATTGCTTCCTTGTGATCTGCGCATGGCCGGTCTACCTTCGAAAAGTATTCTGTAAGCAATTTCATCGGGGACTTCATCGTGTGTATATTGATTGTACACCACGCGGCAGCGCCTGTAAAGTACTCCTCCTAGTTCTTGAGAGTGCGGATCACTTCACTGCTCGGATAAATCAAGTTCCGTCCATCACTCACACACTCCTTGAGAATTGTCAAAAGAGGCATATTCATTGCTTGCTGTTCCCATGAGAGCATCCTTGAAGAATGCCGCCTTCCGTGTCTAGCGTGGGAGTCGGCGGGACGGCGGGAGCGGAATGCAAGAAAATGGCGGCGGCACCTCCCGAGAACCGGTTTTGGCAGCTACGACCCCTTCCAAGAGTGGCACCACCCTCAGTGAGGAGAGGGCGCGCATCGAGGCACCTGGCAGAAGCCAAGCACATTCCCCCCATGTAGCCACAAGAGAGCACTGACTGGTACTGGCAGCTATGCTTTGCACTTCGCGTCTCTGGACGATGCGTCATACTATCTGCTGTCAGATTCTGTATCTGTGGTGCGCAGTCGCCGAGCGAATAACGCGTTTTGATAGCCTGCCACAGGCTAACATAGGTCGCAATGACGCCATCAATCTTGGTAAGTACTTTCAAACGTTTATCTGCTCGTATTTGGTAGTAGGCCGGGGGTGAAAAATTACTTATGCTCACGTACACCCGTCGTCAAACTTTTATAGCACTTTTAGTAAAATGATTCAATTTTGTCATCGTCTTCCCATGCATTAGAATAGATCATCATCATCATCAGCCTGACTACGTCCACTGCAGGGCAAAGGCATCTCCCCTGTCTCTCCTATTAACCCTTTCCTTTGCCAGCTGTGCCCACCGTACGCAGACTAATTTTCACGGTGAAAATTGCGCAGTGCACCCTTATATCTCCAGCAGTAAGTTTTGAACGCAAAACGATTAGATGTTTAATTTCGACAGAGTCGCCTTTCATAAACTCTTTACGGCGGGTGTACGTTGCAAAATGCATGCAACCTCCAGCATGAGCGCAGCTAATATTGACTTTGTGCTTCAAATGGTGAGTCCTACTTTCTTTTCGGAACCCTGATGATTGTTCGGAATAGTTTAAATGTAAATTAATTGAACTGTAGTGCAGGCCTCTTTTTGTGAGGCCTAAATCCATTTGGTGCCTTTGTTCCAGATGAAGCTGAGATACGCGCGCAGGATTATTTTCACTTTTAATGCAAAAATACGGCGTATTTTTCCCCCCGTACTCTAGCATTCCCTCCAAGCCCTAAGGGCTTGCTTCAGCTTCACCCGCAAACAATTTTCTATCGCCGTTTCACGTCACTAAGTCCTCATGACAGTTGGCAACTTGCAAAATTTGCCCCTGGCTTAGAAGATATTTTCCAACAAAGAAGACATTTTTCGCAGTCTGCGTTTTCACTTACTTCCCCCTGCCCACAAAATGCAAAATGCGTCAGTCGGTCACCAGATGCAATAAGGGACTTCTCCCACCTTCATTTTCTAAAAAGAATGCGGGACTGCTGTCTGTATACGAGAGCTTTCAGTCGGAAAATATCCTGCTGCAGAAGCTAACATATACTTTTGCAAGTTGTTGCAGAAAGAAACTCACGAATCAGTGCGCATGCGATTTTGTTGCACGCAGGCGGTGAGATGTGGAGTTGAACCTTTTATATGGACAACTTGCAAAATTGCAAGCTGACTTACGGGAAGTTGTTTTCTAACCAAAAACCCTTGTTCACAGACCACGTTTTCAAAGTTGAGAGAAAAACTGACGCCAACCAATATTTTTATTTTTGCCCAACGTTTCTGGACCTACTCGGTCCCTTCTTCAGGGGTGGACTATATAAAAAAAACTCTGTGCCAGCCGCAGCAGCGGGTTGCTGCCTTCGCTCTCCCTTTGTTAGCACGTGGCACAGTCCACTAACGTACGCGGAGGGGAGCGTTCTTGGAGTCCTATTCATCGCCTCTTTTGTGAGCCGGATGTGCCATGACACAACATGTCGCCTCTTGAACATGTTTGGTTCCATGGTGCAAGACGCTCACCTTCTCGAAGGCTATCCGGTGGTCGGAGTGGTCGGCGAGGGGGTTGGATTCTGAATTCATTAGTCGGATGGTTGGCGTCAGTTTTCTCTTAACTATCTCAAGAACCCGACCAGGCGGACCATAGATGTTTTAGTTCAAACCGCGTTTTCACTTCCTGCTCTGCTGAATGAAAGAGTTAGCGCGAGGGGAGATGAGTCAGTCGCCCTCCATTGTATTCTTTTTCCAAAATGTGAGGGGGACTGCCCCCTAGTGTGGGAAAACCTGAAGTCGATGCTCGTCACCATCTTTGTAGATATAAACGGAAGTCGTCGAAAGGTTATAGACATTTTTAGCATAATTGAGACGTATACCGGTTTACCCGACCCCTCCTGCGCATTCGCAGTGGCATTGTTGGAATTAGGGGGAACCACTGCGCGTGCGCAGGAGGGTTCAGGTAAACCGGTGTGTTCCCGGTATGCTAAAGGCGTCTAATAATACATTCCTTGACGAGTACCTGTCTAGCCCGCTCCTCAAGTTCGCAGCCCTGCTCTATTGTGTCCTTCCAACAACTTCCCTCTCAAACAGATAAAGGGACATCTCCCCTCCCTAGTCGAAGAATGTCAGATTTCCGTCTGTGATTGAGGGTTTTCGGTTGGAAAATTGTAGAGGGTGCTTGATATTACGCAAGTTGTATTTTGCTTGTGCCAAAAGCATTACTGCTCATCAGCTGAACAATGTTTATTTCAGCTTGTTTTTGTTAGTAAAAATGTTCCAGGGTCATAGTATGCCCTTTTGAATCAAAGCCAGAAAAACACTGTAGATAAAGAACTAGGCCATTTCGAAGTGGGAGCTGCGCCCAACTTCCACTGCATTTCAGATATGTTTGGTTATATGGAAGTTTGCCATCCCAAAGCGACTCAGGCTATGACGGATGCCGTAGTGAAGAGCTCCGGATAATTTCGACCACCTGCGGGGTCTTCCACGTGCACCGACATCGCACAGTACATGGTCCTCTAGCATTTCACCTCCATGGAAAATTCTGCCGCCGCGGCCGGGATAAAACCCGCGTTTTTCGGGTCAGCAGCCGAGCACCATAACCACTGAGCCACTGCGATGATTTGGTGTCCAAAGGGGGTTCATTTTTTTTGTTTATTACGCCTTACAGTATGCTCGATTCGAAAACGCCACACATACACCTTCACGCTTTTTGGCCAAAACTGCCGAAGCTTAAATTTTGATTTCATAAATGAAACAGATCATTTGCAGAAATCTGTAAATCAGCTTCTCCGCAAGGCTTGTTTTCCAACCAAACGGTCTCGTTTCCCGACGACGCTCTCGCATTGGTTTGAGGAAAAGAAAATAGTCAAGTTCCCCCTTCTGAGTAAACTCAGGGAATGTCTCCAGTTTACTTCAAGGTCAACCTTCTGTAGCACTGCAGTAGAGGCTAGGCAGGAACTAGAAGAAACTGGGCCTTTGTTCCTGTGCCAGCAGTATTGAGCTACCTCATACTACACTTTCTTAAAACTTCCTGCTGAACAACACCCTCGCGCTAACTTCCCTTTACCCCACTACACCCGTGGCCAGAACAAGGAACAACCTACTCCCCACAGCACTATGACAAAATACGGTCTCCCTCCTTTTCCTTCCTAGACTGCTGCAGGCAGATTGCGACCATCCGCAGTTTTCATTCGCTCGAAGAATGAGAGTGTGTCGTTTGGGCTGGAGATCTTTTGGTTGGAAAACAAGCCTTACAGAGAGGATGACTGACAGGTTTCCGCTAATGGTGAATTCATGCGTTAAATGTGTGCACTGTCCGTCATGTTTCAACGATCTTTTTTTTTTCACACAGGTTCACTTGGAGCATGGATGCCATCATGGCGTTGGCCGAAGACTGCTGTGTTATGTTGCAATTTTAAATTCATTAAAAAAATAAACCCTGTCGTGCGCACTGATGTTCTATCACTGGCGTGCAGAAGTGCACACTGAAGTGCTGCGCGGCACGCCACAGATTATCGCACTAACACTAACATAACCAGGAATGTGGGAGAGAAAAACATCTCTGAACTGCCGGCCATCGAGGTGGTTATGCCTTTTCGGCAAGCAGCTTCGTTCTACAGGTGTATGATAATGCTAAGTTTAGTTGCAATGTGAGTTATACATTGCAGTAGATGCACCATTAGCGCGCACCTACAAAGTGAAGTGGTTTCCTTAACAGGCCCAGAAACGACCTTGCTTTTAACAACAATGGGTGCCTCGCATCACAGTGAACGTGCCTGTGCGTCTCTTTCGAGAATATGTAACAATACACTGTAATAAGGGTTTAGTACATTCCTCTGGACGGTAACGTTACCCTTCTGCAAGAGTCGTAAAGATACATATAAAAGAGCAAAATATACACGCTTGCGGAGCAGTGTTATGCCCTCTCATGCGGTGCAAATTTGCACCCTAGAAGCGTTGTAATAAGCTCGTTAGATAAATTTAACTACAGTCCTTGGAAGGGTAAGTTTACGCTTAAGGTTACCCTTCCAAAAGAGACGTAAGGATGCACCTAAAAGAGCAAAACATGCACACTTGCAGAGCAATGTTATGCCCATTGACACGGTGCAAAGTTGTACCTTAGAAGCGTTGTAATAAACTCTTTAGGTAGGTTTTGACTATAGCCCTTGCGAGGGTAAGTTTACGCTTAAGGTTACCCTTCCTAACACGGCGTAAAGGTGCACCTAAAAGAGCAAAACCATATGCTTTCGCCGAGCAATGTTACACCCATTGATAAGGTGCAAAGTTGTACTCTAGCAGTGTTGTAGTAAGCTCATTAGATAGGCTTAACCATAACCCTTGCAAGGATAAGTTTACGCTCTGAGATTGAGCATAAGCTTATTCCGAGTGGGTGCAAATATGCACCAGAAAATAAAACGTATGTTTGCACCTTCATGGCCTAAGCGTTACTCTTTCTGAGGAAGGGTAACGTTAGTCATCAAAGGCGTATACTTACACTTGACCAAACGGAGTAACATTACCCCGATAACAGCCTAAACATTACTCCGTACGCACTTACTCCCCCGACGAAGGAGTAACTTTGCACCCAAAGGGGGTCGCCACAGCGTCAGTGGATTTACCCCCTTAAAGGAGTAAGACGACTCCTTTTTTTCTTAGAGTGTGGGAACAAAAAATAAACGCGGAACTGGTACGCAGGAAACTTGTATACACTTTCCTCAGCGCGGATTTTGCGAGGGAAGGTTTGCGCAGACACGGTGACGCGTTGGCTTTCCGCGTAAGCAGCGTGGCACTGTGTGTGTTCTCCGGCCGCTGCAGCGTGATGCCTCGTCATCTCTGTCGTGTCCGCCCCTGCTGTGCGCTAACGAGGCAACGCGTGTGAGCGGCTGTTTACTATGGGCCCGTCTGTGCTGCCGGTGTGTTTGTCGCGCTGCGGCTCCACGGGGTTAATCCACGTGGTGTCTCTCTGTTTACTTTTAACGAAAGGCTGAGTTTGGTGCTGTCGGTGGTGGTGTGCGCCTGGAGTTGGCTGGTTAAACCTAATGCATGTCGTGCTTTTTCAATGCGAACATTTTGATTCCCAGCAACACTTTGCGTAAAGCCAGTCGTGCATAATAACGAAAAAAAAATTATAAATAAAAATGCCTCGTAATTACGCTCTGCTTCTCTGCATTCCGGTATCAGTGAAGTGGCAATTATGCAAAACCTTGGAAGTTCCAAGTGCATTATGGTGGTCACTTATCTTTTCAATATTGCCGCGCAGTTTCAAGCCCCTAGTGGGGCATCACATGGGTGATGGCACGAAGGCCTATCTTCTACTATGAGTGCATCCCAAGAACCGCTGGTACATATCCTTGCTTAGTCGGTGGTGGCTGTTGAAAGTGGCTTCACTAACTTGGCATCAAGTTCATGAAATTCAGCGAACCGTAAGCAACGTTAACTGACACTGTAAAGCATGAAAGCACAAGAAAACACGGGGGAAGGGGATGCTATCGCCAAGGCACTTTCGCACTGCCTTTCGCAAGTGTCCTGCTGTAAAAATGCAGGAAAGGAAACATCTGGTTGGCGCGGTCGGGACGTGGCGTCCATATTAACGAGACGGAAACACGTGGGCCCAAATAAGCGCTGTTCATTTCTGTATTAACGAGACGCTCACCGCTCCTATACCCGGCCGCGTGGTTTCGGTTTCGCTGGTATGCGGGCCCAAAGATTACTGCAGCGGCGACGAGAATGGCATTTTCAAAAAACTGAACGTTGGTATGGATATTAAATATGGTGAGCTGCAAGCCTCCAAATAAATGAGGCGGCTGTAATCGGCAAAAAGTTAACTGATGAATTCGAATGGTGCAAGGGCAGCTTGGCCAAAAACCCCCGTGGCACAACGTATTTCGCGTTACTCAGGGCGGGATTAGATACCTATTTCTCGAAGCAAGAAAAAAAAAGCCGAGAGAAGGGAGATGCGGCGGGTTACCTCGTTGAGCGCACGACCTCAGACGGGCTTTGCGAGTCGCGGAGTCGACAAACAAATCCCGCACGCTGCTTGCGCCGGCCAAAGACCGGCGGACGCTGTGCTACGCGTCGCTAGGGTGGAAAGCGCCAACGCTCTGCTCTGCGTTTTCTCGCGTATTCTCCTGAAAGGGGTGCAGATGTTGGTGAAGCTCAGGCCTCCCTGCTCACTGCCGCTTCGCTTGTGTGTTTGTTTGTTTTCAACCCAATTACCTCGTGGACTTTTTCGCTGCACGAAAAAAAAAAGGGGGGGGGGGGTGGCGAGAAAGCGTGTAGCCTTCCTGGTTGTGGGAGCAGCGGCCGTCGCGGTCACGACCCGTGGGGACGAAGATTCGCCCGCGGTGCGCGCGTGCCGACTCGAGCCTCGTACGTACTACGTGCGGTATTTATGAGCCGCCTCACTCGAGTGCCGCCCGAGGCGCCTGGCCGTGCTGCACGAAATCGCTAAAGCACGTATACATTCTGCAGGGACGGAAGCCGACCATATTTTTGGCCCGGGACAGGTTTTTGCGTAAAGCGCCATTCGCGATCCACTTCTGCGGGGTGGGAGGCATGACCCCAGGACGGATCTGTGTGGCGAATGGAGTGGTACGGCCAGACGCGCTTTCGCTGTAGGGGCCACGATCTGTTTCTCCCTCATCTCTTGGCAGCGGCTGTCGTGAATGCTATGCACAAGTGACATGCGTCACGCATGCCCCGATTGATGTTTGCCAATGGAACAGGCACGAAACGGGGTTAAAAAAGAAATATATCGCTATACGAGGCTGGCTGTAGGTAGTTCATTTTTTTTTTCTGATCTCGTGCTGTTAAAAGAAAGGTCGTCAAGTGCCTTACGTGGGTGTGGGTTCGAATGCGTCTCAACTGGCTGGGGGTTCTCGTCTTCAGCGACAGGCTGGCGATTACAGGTGCATCGTTTGGGCATGGTGCTGTGTACCCCTGTTTCGCGCCTTGTGGGAGGCGCGTGGTGGTGCTAGTGGTTTATAAAAAAAAAATTAGCCGTGGTTTAGCTTTGGTTAAACCTGGCGAGTAGCGAAAGAAACCTCCGACTCTGCGTCGCTGGTTAGGCATACCACCTGAAGTACTTTCTGCTCTTTCTTCGCGGTAGCACTCTTCCGTCGTTTCTCGACGCGTGTCGCACGTTCTTCTTCTGTCGCTTCGGCACGGCGTTTCTTGCTGGCTTCATTGAAACGTTGAAGCTTCGCTTTCCGGCGCGCTATCACGGCAGGATGTTCTTCCTCCATCGCAAAACCGGTTTCTACCCCCACCGGCTCGCCGTTCGTATATATACACAGCTCTCCATTGACGTCAGACAGTGGCTCCGCCCCCGTTGTCATGCAAAGTATCTATCTCCATGATTGGTGTGCTTGTCTACTCAAATTCATTTTATGTGACGTCCTACAGCATCGCAAGTTGTCCCAGCCCTTCAACCTTTGACCTTCCAGAGATTTGGGGGGTGGCCCACCATATTGGTTTGGCATATATGCGCCACCGTGGCCTACGTGACTCTGAAGCTTTTCACGGTCACAGACGGAACTACACTGCCCTCTTGGAAACGTGGCGTAATGAAGCTTTCGCTTCAAAAAAACTGAAGGAAAACAACGTTTCCTAATAACTTCAGCACCCGAGCTGCAGCCGGCGGAGGGGATAGGTAGGATAGATAAAGAGGGGAGCGACAGGGGGGAAAGAGGCGCGTCATGCAGGGGCATCGTGTGCGAGTACGCCTGGGCTGTGTCTGACATCGGTACTTGGCAGTCGCTACCAAGAATGAGCCACGTCTGTTTCTAGCTGAAATCCACATTTCGGGGCTTAGAAGTGTTTCCAGGGGAGAGAACAACCACCAAGGCTGGAATTAGGCAAATGACAAAAGGCTTCTCCGCGGCCGTTGATGAATAACCCTCGCATCTTGCGAGGCGCCTATATCCGTCAGGCGTGCAGCATCGCAATGGCTATGGTGCACCAGCGAAACCCACTTTATTGCGCCTATGAACTTTTGTGCATGCAGAGTAGCAGAAATGCGGCTGCCAAGGGCTCAGCTTAGTGAAGCTGTTGGAGCATACTGAATGTGGCAAAAAATGTGCTGGGCGAGAATGCGATTAAGGCGTGGGCAGAGTGCCGTGGAGACTTGATCAGAGATGAATAATTACCGCGCTGGCCAAAGTGATTACGCGCCGGAAGTAATTGGTTGAGTGCCCGCGGCATCTTCGCTCCGAGGAAGGGCGCTCGGCTGAGCGAGCGAGGGGCCCCGGCCACGTTGGAGCTCGATTCACGCCAACGGCCCACGCAGCACAAATCCCCGCTCGAGGGAGCAAACAATGCGCTCATTGTTAGGCCACCGATGCTTTTCTTTTCTTCCCTTGGCCTCGCTTTAGCCGACTCGGCCTCATTCTCGGCGAAAACAGGGAGGAAGCTTTGTCGTTAGCGAACGCCCGCGACCGGAGTCTCAGGGCGCTGTATGGGGCGCGTGTTTATGCTGGTGTCGCTTCCATTTTGTTCGCCTAGCTTTGCCCCGACCATCGAGAAATGTGGAGGGGGCTCTGACGAAAGGTGCAGCATAGGTCCCCCGTCCTTAGCGTGCGTTGTACTTCTTGCGGGACCCTCACAAACGAAAGCGTTCAGCAGTCATATAGTGACTACGCTAGGATTTATTCTACCCTATTTCTCTCATGGGAGCCGGTTTTACTTGGCTCTCTTTGTGAAGCTTCTTATATTGAGAAGCTCCATATACACGGGTGTTATACACATTATATACACCGCTGACAATGCTATGCCGAAAAAAACGGTCTTCTAACTCAAAAAGCCTATTTTTAAAAATTGTGCGAAGCCTTAGGTGAAACACCCTGTATACACTCGGCCATAACTCACATGAGCGCTCACGCGCATATATGCGAATGCTCGTCCTCGCGCACTAGCTTGCAATACTTCTGCATTCCTCACCCTGCGGTTGTTGAGGTGTCTATATCAGGTGTTTCAGGAAATTTCATCACTAATTTTTAAAAATATGGTTTTTGAGGTAAGCAGAAGCTTTTTGCAGCATAGTAATACCAGTGTTGGCGGACGTCAAAGAACAAGCGAATCATTTAAACAAAGTGATTAACTAAATCCTGATAGTTAACTTTTTAACTATTAAACTATTAGCGATAGGCACCTGATTGCAATTAGATTTGTAGCCGGCCCGTAGTAATAGCCATATCAGTTTTTATAATTTCGAAAGCGAGACTACCATTGGCGCTGTGGCTCGACAAAATGTGGCTATTTCGACTAGTTACGTGCACTGGACGGGATGCTTTGCCTGCATGCTTTTCGAGAGCGCATGTATTTTGCCACGGTGTAGCCAGATTTTGTCGAGCCGCAGCTGCGAGGGTTATACCGTTTCCGAAATTCTAAAAACTAATATGGCTCTTACTAACGTCCGGCTAGAAATCTCTTCAATCAGGTGCCTATCGGTAATAGCTAAAAATTTACCTATTATAATCCAGTTAATCACTTTTACTAGTTAACATGATTCGCGTGTTTTTTGACGTCCGCCCGCACTGGTATTGCTATGCGGCAAAAAGCTTCTGCTTACCTCAAAAACCATATTTTTAAAGATTAGTGATCACCTTCCCTGAAGCACCTGGTAGTTTCCTTTGTGATGGACATTCGGCGAACTGGCACACACTCACGAAAAAGAAAAAAAACGGTGAAAGGAAACGAAACGGCAGGCACTCGGCAAAAGAAGCGTGGAAGAAGCGCAAGCAGCAGCGCATGCCGACAGCGTCATTTTTCTCGCGCGCTATTTCTGGCGGCGGCTGCGCTCTCCAAGGGCTCCTCCCCAGAATCACAAACGTATCCAGTGGCTCTGCTCCTCTCCTTCCCGGGAGCAGCCACTCGTCGCAGGCCGTGTACTGCGCGCAACTATCTGCGCGCGATGGAGCGTTGCGCTTGTGCTCGTCCCGTTGCTTGTGACGTAACAAACGCGGTGTCGCCCGAACACAGGTCACGGAAATGGCAAAGTTTATAGTTTGTTCGCCCAGAATGACAAATGCCACACAGGTACATAACCTGGCGGCAATGACTGGGACGGAGAAGAGAGCTAACAGTAATTTTATTTTATTTGTTTGGTCATACCGCAAGCCAGTGCTTTGGCCAGAGAAGTAAGGGCTTGTCAACAGCAACAAAAAAGCACTGACAAGCTAAGTGGAAGTCACGTGAAATGCATACAATACATAAAATACAAAGCAGCAGTCATGACATTTGTTATCGCCTAAAGTTTACAAAACAATTTTTAAACGCTGCCATCATATCATGGTTCAGAAACACCAATAGGTTTTAGGGAGTGAATTCCAATCCCTCACTGTTGGAGAGAAAAAACAACCTTTATTACAACTGTTGTTGGAAATGAGCACCGCCAGATGGTCGAAATTAATCCGCGCCGCTTCGTTACAGCTGCCCACCTTAGCCCACATTGGAGATTATGGACGTTTTCTCCCGCACATGAAGGCACGTCGTGAGCAGTTCATTATAGCCACCATGTGTCGGAAGGGGATATGCGGGCACACTTGCGTTGAACTGGCGCTGCAAGGAAAGTGCATGCTGCGCAAAAATGTCCAACGACACTTTGCAGGTGGCCATGCTTTCTCCTGAGAAGGAACACGATTACATAGTATCTGGACGGTTGCGGCACTTTCCGCTGCGGCTTTGCGCGACTGTATCAGAACGGCTGCTGTCGGTATCAGCGTGTACTGTGCTTTCCAGCCAAGCAAAATAAGTCCTTCCACGCAGTGGCATGTAGCGATGCATGGGCGTACTGATATCGACTTTTCGAGTGGCCGATATTAAGCGCCCCTGCAGCGGCTCCAATCTATGCGTATAACAGCAGACTGGGCCTTATCGCGCGCCTGTGGCGTGAGTCACGCCGAAAGAACTCCGGAGAGCCCCTGCATTATTGAATTGGGCGTACGGTACACGCCTCTGCACAGGCGGCACACGAGTCCACGTGCGCGCGCTAGTCTCGTCTTAATTCTCGAGCCGTAGAGCTGCAGTCGACGCGCAGATTTCCCTTGCGATTTGGAAAGCCTCTTGAAATTACTGCCTTCGTTGTATTACGCGGAAATCTGGGCCAAAAGGAGGACGACTGCTGGTATGCGTCGTCGCGGTGCAGGGGTTCACTCGAACCCGGCCTCCGTTGGGTGGCGTGTCCGAGCCTTCGGGTTGAACAGGTATGGAACTTCAAGCCTGGGACAATGAAAGACAAACGGGTTTACTGGCACTTTTCAAGGCACTTGATTACATAATTTACAAGTAAACAGAAAGAGCAAACAGCCAAGAAATAAATGTCCACTGCGTCGAGCCACTGGACGAGTCTTGTCGCCAAGGCCCTGAGCGATCGTTCGTGCTCAGGCAACACCCTCCAGAGAATTTGAGAAGGCCTGAGTACTCCTTCCGTGACGTCACGAAAAGAGGCCCACAGTCGCCGCCACTTACGGTGGACTTTGTGGAATCGCGGCTGGGATCACCTAGCAGAAATAAGCTTCCATTGATCAATCCACACTTTTTCTTCTGCTAAACGCTAGAAGAAAGAGCAGGCACTTTACGAGGCATTTATTTAGAGGCAAAGCCATTAACCAGCTTTGTAAAGGTTGTTTATAGGCACTAATATAATCAACTCTTTCGCGTTCTCGTTTTTCTCAGTAAACGTTTTTCCTTGCACATTCCTTCAAATAGCTTTACCTCTGTTTTAAAACCTTCCTTATTTCTGTGCCTACAATTTTTTGGAGCGTAGCTATAATGAGAAATGAAACACACTCGATTAGCTTCACAGCTGCGTATGTAGCTTTATTGGGGACACAAGTATTTATTATAATTTTGCTCTCCAGACAAAAATATACACTTCCGCCGTCCACCTAATTACAACATAGCAAGCAGATGTCTTCGTTTGCAGATCTAGGACTTGGACTGGGGTCGACGAAGCTGTTCTCAATGCTGACAAGTAGCTCCACCGCGGATTTCTTGCTTTTTTGCTGCAGATTGAGTGGAGAAATTAGTGCCCGTTTTCATTATTGGCGTCTTTACAAAGTAAACTGTCATGATAAAGTCAGCTTTTACTGCAACTGGATATCTGATGCCTGGAGCTTGGTCTTCAATATGTGCAGTAAGTAAGCCGTTCGTTTCCCCAGAATATATCTTGGCGATTGCATATTCTGTCAATTTTAGAATCTTATCCACTTCCTGCTCTTGCGGAATACTTCGGCAGACTCTTCAAGCGCTTTTTTTTCAAAGCAGCAGACGCGTTCGCTTCGAGTCGAGGACATCCCTTATTGAGGTGCACGGCTTAGAAAGATCAGACGGGCATTCTTGAAACTTTGTTGGGATTGTGGCTGTGCGGAAGCGGCACAGTTGTGCTGCTCTCTGTAAGCTTGTCGATGTGGGAGGCCTCTCGCACGAGTTAAGTTCGCAAGCCTAGAGGGAAGTTCAATTTTGTTTAAATAGCAGCTGTAACTTGGCAAGAGAGCTATCTCTTGAAGTGCTCGATTCGCTGCTTACAACGGTAACAAGCTTCCTGGTTTACAGACACTTTTCTATAATGCAGCGCTAAGTCTATCCTGTTTTTCAGAAGAGACTATTACTTGGAGACGTTCCAAACATCTTACCTTGGAGTGCGGTGATACAACGAAATTTGCTCATGGCATAGCCCTAATCCAGGAGTCCTGTTCTTCACCCCGGGGAAACTTCAAAACGCGGTGTTTGGGCCCCGATTTGCAATTAATCTGGCAATTGTGCACGCAGCACTTGTTAGGTATATCCTGGCAGGAGGGTAATCCACATTCCGTTCCAATGAAGGCACTAGCACATCACCTCGACGGACACACAACCGCAAGCACAGCACGAGGCGTGGACTCTGCATGCACGGTCAGCATACAGAAAAAAGTGCGTTCGGAAAGCATGTCGCGACGTGCCACGAGTTTGCTTTCCCCGATGTAATCAAAGGAGTGTCAAGAGTTTGCGGAACCGATCGCACTGTCGTCGCCATCGTACCCCACTCGGACTTCTCCGCATATGTGGGGTTAACCATTGTATACCTTCCTGGCCTCATCTGCAACACCCCTACACTGCTCGCAGCATCGAAACGTGCTGCACGGAACTTCTATGTAGGCCTCTTTTGCGTGACGTACCTTGGCGGGAGGGGGGGGGGGGGGGGGGAGCCAGCAGGCCTTAAGTTCTTTAGAGGGTGTTGACTCAGGACGCTCGTTAAATGCACTTAGGATCCGCCTCTTTCACTACACGAGACACAGGTCGGAAGAGTCGCCGGCCGCACACTGCAGCCAAAGGGAAGGTCATCTCCCCCTCTTCGTGTGCGTGGGAAAGGTTCCAGCGGCTGCTTCCCCGGGAGGCGTCTCTTTTTTCGCGGGGGTCCTCGTGGGCCAACGATCTGTCGAAATTGCCGCTTCCACGTGGTCATCCCGCTCGATGAATCCTCGCATTAATCGCCTGCGTGGATCCCGTTCATAACAGTCTCTCTTTTCGCGTCCCTGTCATTTTTACGACTGGCAGGTCTCCCCTTATAATGTGTGGCTCTTTAAACTGCACAGACATTTCAACCGGGCTCTGGTGGGAACACTTTTAACGTCTTTCGGAAGTTTACGTAGTGTTTAGAAACTCCTTGACATCTATTATTTCGAAAACATTTAGTTTATGGTTTAGGGGGTTTAACGTCCCAAAGCGGCTCGGGCCATGAGAGACGCCGTAGTGAAGGGCTCCGGAAATTTCGACCACCTGGGGTTCTTTAACGTGCACTGACATCGCACAGCACACGGGCCTCTAGAATTTCGCCTCCATAGAAAAAAAACTTTGTCCTTAACCTTTTCATTGTATCGTGTTGCGTTTATATCTGCACAGTGTTTTTGTAATTAGCTAGTGTTAAGGTTCCCACTACTGCTGGGCACTTGCCGGTGATGCAATGGGTGCAAGCTTTCCCCTGGCCTGGTGATCGGATTCTTAAGGGTGCAATGCTTGGGAAATGCGTCATTTTTGACCCTACCTTGTGGGGATTGGGCCTCTTGAGCGATCGGAGTGCGCGGCCGCTGTGGCCGTTTTGCTCGTTAGAGAACCCCGCGGGGTGTCAGCGAGCGGAATGCAGGCAGCCGCGATGGTTGTCCTCCTTTCCGAGGGAAGATCTTTTGAAGAACCGCTGTAGATCACCCTCCCTTCCGTTCCTCCCGCTTCGACCTCGCGTCCCCATTGGGTCACTCCAAGTGACAGTTGGGGTGCGTTGTTTCGGCGAGAGGCCCGAGCGGAAAATGAGCGGAGAGATCACCACCGACTGGGGCAGCAGGAAGGTGCGTAGATCTTTCCTCCTGGGGGCCCCGGCCTTTGCCGGGGGACCGAGAGCGCGGGTGGTGTAACCTTGCGCACCTAGTATGTCCGCTTTAGTCCAGGCCGGAGCCTCCGGAGTTTTGTCGCCCGCCTGTGCGGCGCTGACGCACTCCGGATTCGGGAGGGCCTGATCTGGCTGGTTCTCCGTCATCGCTGGCCACTGCCGGTGACGACGCGCGATGAGCCATCGACGAGCGACCTGCGTCGTCGAGATGTGCTCCGCGGATTCCCCATCCTCCCTCGTGTTGTATTTCGCGCAATCTAACCCTCTGGTAGGCCGTGCGGCATGCGATTGCCCTTAGCTATGCCGTCATGCTCGTATGTAGTCTTTCCTTTGCACGTGTGGCTCCACGGGCCCGCTTTCGGATGCTGCGGCTGGGCTACGGGTTGTACTGAGGTCTGGGGATCAGTGCAGCGTTATGTATTGCAGCTTCCTGTGTAATAAACACTTGTGCTCTCAAACAACTGCGCCTTCCTTCCTTCGGAGCGAGATCGCAGGCGCGTCGCGAACGCTGGCTGTGCCCTCAGCTCTGGCCCGACGAACCCGCTTTACGTACGTGGCCCAAGTGCCACGTTATTCGGCGCAGGCTCGTAGCCAACCCCACAACCTTGAGAAGGAGAAAAATACCTTGTGCCATGGCGCTGTTTGGCCCCAGAAACTCTTGCGCCATAAAAATCACAATCATCAATGTTAAGATGGTTGCTGCTGTAATAGGTGTTTTAATAATAATAAATTAAGCAATTTTTTTCCATTATTTGCCCTTCTGATAATCATTACATAAATAGAACCCGCCGCATCGTCCGCTCCAGCCACCCGAATGCACTGAGAATCCCCCACAATCCCATACTGCGACTTTTCAGCAGTCATTCTCCCTGCGCACAGCACGAGACTGGAATGGCCTGCCCACCGAAGTTGCCGCCATCATCGACCCACTAGCATCCAAGCGGCTCATGGGGAAAATTTCATCGGGATTTTTATTATATTTGTTTGCCCTCTAACGCCCACTCTCTCATGTATTGTCTCAACACGAGACCCCTGAGGAATAAAATAAATAAACGAATTGTTGGTATTTATTTTTTTACCGCCACAATGGAAAAACAAAATGTAGGCGGGAGAGAGAGAGAGAGAGAGATGACCTGTGCAGTCTGGCGCCACGTTGTCGGATTTAGCTGGTCAGCAAAGATGCGAAGCCTCGCCCGCTGTTTTGCTGGCCCCCGGCCTGTGCAAGATGGACGTGTGAACTTAATCACCAACGTATTGCGCTGTGAAGAATAAATTGAATAAGTTTATTGAGAAATGGAGGGCCAAATTAAGGTCATTAACAACCTGCAGCGATTTCAGTGTTGGGCGCACGCCCTCCGCTGAAGCTAAATAATGTGCTCATTTGACGACACTTCGGGCAAAGGGGTAGCTCCGCATGCTACGGGAGGGGTAGGCCGAAACGAAGGTTGTTTATGGCCAGCTCACCGATGGGAAGGAATTGCTGCGAGTTTCCGGCGTAAATGTATCAGGCACACACACTGGTAGTGCTTCATCATGTGAACGTGACAGCCCGGCGGAGTTCAACTTACTTGGAGGGTCGCCTGCCGGAGGTCCGTCTGAATACTTTCCGCCTGGCTGTGACGTGCGCTCGCCCGTACGCCAATTATACTGGTTGTCAGCCTGCCGCAGGACGCAGTGAGGGTGTTGTCGGAGAGAGGATGATTGGGTTGATTCCTGGGACGCCATGGAAAGTCGCCTCGAAGATGCCTGGAGCATTGCTCGGAACAAGTGAAACAAAAAGAGCAGCCCTTTTGAGGCTGTGAATCACGGAATGACCAATCTTGAGTGCTGTGGTTCAGCGTATTTTCGGGAGCCATGATGCAGCGCTACACTGCCTGCCCTCTTTTCATGTCCATCGTCAGATGTCCTTCTGGATGGGCTGACCCATTCAGAGGTGCCTCGAAGGGGACACCGAATGAAGACTCAAGGCATGAGAACGCCTGGCAGTGCGTGTTCACAGGCGCGCCTAGCCTGGGAAGGCGGCTCAGAACAAGCGAAGAAAACGATGGAATCGCCCAAACGGGCCTGTGAGACGGCTCTGCCAACCCGGCCGGCGATCAGCTCAGCGCAACGAAGAAAGGCGCGCCTGCCTACCCCCATGCCATCAAAAAAAAAAAAAAATAAAAACCGGCAGGGCGCACAAGTCTTGCGCATATCTCGCGTTTAAATATTGAGCCCATTTCGATGAGAACATCGGCAAAACAGGTTCCATTGTAAGGTAACTCCGCAATTAGTCCAAGTTCTTTATTCGCGTTTTAATGAGTAAGCAACAAAACCAGCGGCTACGCGTTCCGGCCGTCGGCGCCGGCTGTAGCGTTACGGTCGTGTGAAGCCCTGAAGCATATCCGACACCTTAGTCCCTCAGTTAAGCGTCGAAAGCGTAAGCATAAGCGCTCTCGCGGTTGAAAAAGAAGCCTTTCGTCGAGGACGCCGCGCATATGAACTGCCCCGCCAGACCGGGGGCCTCCGCAGTCTGCCGTTGTCGCGGGACGAGTGCCGCACGGAGCTGTAGTCAGCAGCACCCGCGCTATTTTCAGTCTCCCACGGTGGCTGGCGTGTCGGGGTCCGTGAGGTGCGCGGCGCCGCTCATTCTTCGCTTCCCGTCGGCCCAAAGTGGCCGGCCTCGTGTGGGCACTCCCTGGCGGCATGCTCCCATAGTGCTCGCTTGCGCCCTCCTCGGAGTAAATGTGCGGCTGCGTGGCTCATGAGTCCTTTTCTTGCTATGCTCACTCTCTCCGAGCGGAGTTCTGCAGCGGCGATAAAACGGCCATGCGGTTCGACTGTCATTTTTAGGACTGGTGGTTGTGTAAGGGAAACGATAATTCGGACTAAGCGATGCAGTCCTTACGAAGACGCTTCGTGAGGTATGGGCGCTTTGCAGATTTCCTTTTTGCGCGTCAAAGGTAATTTGTACACTGTTCGTTGTACCGCTGTCTCCGTCCTTTCCTCTACGAGGTCAAGCCCCTCTCCATCTCGCGTGTCGTCTGCTCTCTCCGCGCCTGCTGCTGCATTGCGGCGTTGTGTTGGCGCGCCCTTTGACCCCCGGGAACGTGTCCCCTGCCGACAGCGTCCGCGGGCTTACTGCTTCCGCCACGCGCCTCTCGTCTAATCCCTCGCCGCGCATCGATTCACCGGCGTGGCGGGCGACCTGTTGCAGCTGCGGTGGCCGGGTGTGCCTGCCGCTGCGTGTATACGACCTTTATTTTTTTTTCCCTCTCGCCTTTGTGTTTCACATCCTGTTATGCGCACGCGCGGGACTGGCGCTCAGAGAGGATTGGTTATGCGCCTCGTGTTCTTACACGCCTTGCAGCAGGCATGGGTGTAAGCGGATGACGCTTTACTTCGTCTAGCGTTGTTCGCATGGTGGTTGCGGAAGGTCGCTGCTTTTGCATTTACCATTTCTTTTCCTGTCGTCATTACCTTGTTTCATTCCAGAGCTGTCTGAACACCTGTTTGATTTGCAGGGGTTTAACGTCACTCAGGCTATGAGGGACGCCGTAGTGGAGGGCTCCGGAAATTTCGACCACCTGGGGTTCTTTAACGTGCCCTGACATCGCACAGTACACGGGCCTCTGGAATTAGACCGCCGCGGCCGGGATCGAACCCGCGTCTTTCGGTTCAGCAGCCGAGCGCCATAACCACTGAACCACCGCGGCTGGTTACCGAACACCTGTGGTGTTGTTTATCCTAAGCTTGACGGCTGGGAAAAACGTTCCAGGAAGTATTAAACTATGATGTGCAATGCTGATGCAGCTTTTTGTATACATTGTTGTACTTTAATAAGGCAGCAATTACGCACTGGCATCCACCGATGCGCGTCTATACGGGTACAACGGAAAGCAATACAGCTTCAACAGTAACTTCGTAGGTTAAGAAAAATTCGTCGTGACTCGCGGGGTTCGAACCTCGTACCACCGCTTCACCGGAGCAGTCGCTCTACCAACTGAGCTAACCGCGACGGCTAGCATACGGTAGCCGTTCCCGCGCATATTTATAGTATTTACGCTCATAGTTTATATAAGCCGTTTCAGCGAGCCCCTGTTTGGAGTCAATGATGCTTAGTACATGAGCTAAAATAATTCAGTCAATTGTCACATTATGGGGGCGCAGACCGCAGTCACAGCTGCGCGCATGAAAGCTGCAGCTGTCATTTCATTTAAAACTCGAATAGCTCACACATAAAAGCAGGCTTGATTGAACTATTGGAAAGTTGTTCGCAAAGTCAGAGAGCACCCGTACATCCTAAGCACCCTTGCACCCGAAGGAACTTCATGGAACACTCTTGCACCTCTGAAGGGTGCATGGGTGGGACCCCGGTGGTGCTAACGGGCTCAGCGCACCGTTTTTCAAAAAAAAAGGAGAAAATAAGGGCGTGGAGAGGGTGTCGTGATTAGTGCTACGCATTTAAGGGCACAATTTTTTTTTTTACTCTGCACTGCCTCGAGATGCCGCTGTGACATTCCTTGTGTGCTGCGAGGTTCCACGTTCCACGGCGCGGCGTAGACGGAGACCCAGATGACAGCGGCATCATCAATTACCCAGCCATGCACTTTGAGTGACGACCAGAACGAAGGGACCCGCCGCCGTGACAGCGGCATCATCAATTACCCAGCCATGCTCTTTGAGTGACGACCAGAACAACCGGACCCGCCGCCGCCCCGGGGAAACAGGCTTTATCCTCCCCAATTTCCGGGCACATTCCAGGACAAGGGAGCTGTCAGCGGGCCAGAGCGCGCCGTACCACAGCCGACGCTATGCGCTACCGCGAAGACAACATTCTTTCCCTCCTTCCCCTTTCGACGTGGGCTATCGCCGGGAAGGCACCCACAGCTTCCCGCCGTGCCTCGTGAACAAAAGCGCATTCCCAGAAGGGCCGTGACGGACACCTGTCATGGCGGACAGGCAGTACTCGCCAAGAATGTGGAAAGACAGGCGCTAGTGAATTAGCTCCGAAGAGAGAGCCTGTGTATACTCTCACTTGAGAGAGAGTGGTGGCGTTTTTGTTGTTTATTTAGTTTGTATTGTTAACAGAATCTGGGTTCGAGGCTAAGCCCAACCCAAGGGGTGGTCCCCATCTCGCATGTTATTTTGGATTGGAGAATTGATGCTTTGGGCGGGCCACTGAAAATGACCGCCCTTAGTCCTTTGTTAATCAAGTGCTTAAAAGCGCATGTAAACGGATGCAGTCCAGGCCAGTCTGAGCTGGGGCTCCATGCTTAGCATGTAATGTGATGCTACTTAGGCACTAACCTGCCCGGTCGATGAGTAAAGTAGTGCAAAGTTTGTTCTTTTGTAAATTCAGTTCTGCTTTTTCCAGTTTAACTCTCTGTATATGTATGTTGTAAAATTATGCTCTGCTGTCATCATCTACAAGCTCGCCTCCTGTTCATCTTCCAAGCCGAACGACACTAGAGGAAGGGTTTGTGAACCATCCTCGAAGAAACGGACGACTATTGAAATTCTACTGCATACACGCTCAGGACGACATCGTTCGCCAAGAGGGCCTTCAGCGCCGAAACCCGACGGCGTGCAGCTTCTGCCAGCAACCGCTCGAGCCCAACTCCGGAGCCACTCCATCGCCCCCATGAAGTCGTCGGCACGTAAGCTCGGACGCCCCAGCCTCTGATGTATAACCTTAATCATGTGTAATTATTGAATATACCTGTTTGTTTAAACTGAGCCATACGGTGTCTCTTTGCCTCTCCGTCCCGTGTGGACCTGCGCATTATGGGGGTCATCCCACTGGTGTCAGAAGTGGGGTCTCAAAAGCAAATGTCCTCTGAATGCTGCGACATTCATGACTTCAAAATTGTAATCAAAAGGGAATCACGGGACTGATTGTGGGACTTTTACCCCCATTTGAGAGGCTTGAGGCACCGGAGGGCTTGAAAAAAAAAATGTCTTTATCTGAGGGAGCTCCCACTCCACAGCCGTCGCTCGGAGCAAGCATGCTGGCATTAGGAAGCGTCATTCCGACGTTTACAGGAGATAAGACAGGGGTTCCAATCTGCGATTTCTTTTCCATGCTAGAAGAGATTGGGAAAATGGGGGGATGGTCCGATGCTCAAATGCTGGGAATGGCGAGGTGTAAGATGGCA
This sequence comes from Amblyomma americanum, assembly GCF_052857255.1. Classification (NCBI taxonomy): domain Eukaryota; kingdom Metazoa; phylum Arthropoda; class Arachnida; order Ixodida; family Ixodidae; genus Amblyomma; species Amblyomma americanum. The sequence continues at coordinate 423,225,013 of NC_135497.1, read as the reverse complement.
GGAGCTGCTCATGATTTTGCATGGCGAGACGAAAAAGTAAAATCCACAAAATCATTTGCGGAATTTAAGAAGCTCGCGTTTGAGCATTTCGACACTGAACCACGTCACGTGCGGGTACAGAGGTTCCGTGACGCCGGACAGATGGTAGGGGAGGACGTGCGAACATTTGCGTCGCGGCTTCAGCGCCTAGCGCACGATACGTTAAGCAGGGAGGAGGAAGGAGACCAGCTTAAGAAGAAATACGCGGAAGATATACTTAAAGAGGAAATGACCGCTTTGTTCGTGGCTGGTCTGCAAGACCCCGTGCGCCGGTTCGTGCTCTCGCGCAAGCCGAGCAATTTCGACCAAGCCGTGGAGGCCGCATTGGATGAGGAACAAAATGAGGCGTTAACGACAGCCGCAGCGAGAGTACGCGTCATAGAGAGAGCGGTGCTCAACCCTGAGGTTGCTCTCTTGACAGAGCGGTTAGATCGCTTAGAACAGCTGCTATCTCAGCAGGTAGAACGCCAGGTTGAAGCGCGCGCTCAACAGCGCCCATTCGCGGGAAACCGGAGACCGCCACAAAGCTACAGGCGCGGTATGCGAGATTTTAAAGAAATCGTATGCTTCGCTTGCCAGGGTCGCGGACACATCGCCAGGTTCTGCCAAAACGTGCGCCGTGGGGAGCCACAAAGAGAAGCAGGCGAGACACGCCCTAAGCAAGCCTACAGCGGGGCTCCAGATACCGAGACAAAAAACTAGTTAGTCCTCCCCAGCCTGAGGAGCGTGGGGAGGGAGCAGTAGATGATGAGGTGGTGGTAGTTTGTGTGGCCGACGAGGCATGCCCTGTTATGCGTTGCAAGTTAAATGGTTGTTGTATGGAATTGTTGATAGATACGGGGTCAAAGGTGACATTGCTTAAGGAGAGCAGTTTTAACACGCTTCGAAGGAAGGGGGACCGCGAGGTGTTGGAAGCGTCTGGTGGTATGGCAACCAAATTTGTAGGCATAACGGGGGATCCTCTTGGCATAAGTGGACTCTACCGGTTACACTTCTCTCTCGGCGGAATTGCATTGGAGCACCCCTGCTACGTATGCCCGGACACGGTGTCTCTGCCAAACGGAGTGTCAGGCATATTAGGGCAGGATTTTTTGAGAAAAGGGAAGGTAGTAGTCTCATTCTCTGAGGAAGAGGTTAATGCGGGCGGCTCAAAAGTTCCGTTTTTGAACAGGAGAGGGGCTGAGATTCGCATTACCGATATTGACACCCGTCAAACAGTGGGATCATTGGAGAAGGTATATTCGCGGGTTGCCGTCCGGCTGGTCGAGGAGGCGGTCGTCCTTCCTTGGTCGGAGCACATTTTGTACGCGTTTGTGCCTTCAGATGTAGAGAGCGGCGCCGTGGGAGTGCTTGAGCCGGTCGACTCTCTCAGCAATGGCCTGAAGGCAGCCGCGTGCCTCGTGACAGTTAATGACGCCCACAGAGTGCCGCTACGGGTGGTTAACTGTAGCCAGCAGCCATTGAGCCTTCCCAAGAACAAAACATTGGCTTTCTTCACCTCTGCGATAGAGCAACGTGAGCCCACCGATACGGTACTCGCAACTGTAGAGCATGCTAGTCCTTCGGCTGCTCCAAAGGTGTCGTTCGATCTTTCTCACGTAAAATCCAGGGAGAGGGAGGCTCTGGCTGGTTTGCTGAACGACTACTCGGAGGTATTCGCCGCGTCCAACCTGGATTTGGGCTGCTGTGGCGTTATAAAGCACAGGATAGAAACCGGCACTTCATCGCCCGTTTACCAGCGTGCGTACAGGATTCCTTACTCCCAACGTGAGGAGATGGAGCGGCAGGTGCAGGACCTGATTGATCGCGGCATTGTCGAACACTCAAAGTCACCCTGGGGAGCACCAGCACTATTGGTGGAAAAGCCAGATGGCTCGTATCGATTGGTAGTGGACTACCGCAAACTAAATGCCGTAACTCGCATCGATCCATACCCCATCCCCAATATACAGGAGACGCTTTCTCAGCTGGGCTCTGCCAGGTACTTCACGGTAGTGGACATGGCGGCGGGATTCTGGCAGATAGCAATGGATCCGGCAGATGCCGAGAAAACGGCATTCAACACGCCCTCAGGGCACTATGAATGGAAAAGAATGCCGATGGGTCTGGCCAACAGCCCTGCTGTCTGGCAGAGAACCGCTGATGTTATCTTGGCAGGTCTTCTGGGGAGGCTGTGCTTCGTGTATATGGATGACATTATCATATACAGTGACAGTTTTGATAACCATTTGCGCGATATTGAGCAGGTTTTGGTGCGACTAAGAGCAGCGGGTCTCAAGCTGAAGCCCTCTAAGTACCAATTCCTCAAAAACGAGGTGAAATACCTCGGGCACGTTGTTTCAGCTGACGGCGTGCGACCATACCCTGAGAAACTAAGGTGTGTCTCGGATTTTCCATCCCCGACTAGCGTCCGCCAGGTCCGGCAGTTTCTCGGCCTGATCGGTTACTACCGAAGGCACATAGAGGAGTTCGCCAAGCTCGCTAAGCCGCTCACCGCCTTAACAGCCAAAAATGTCGCCTTTCGCTGGGACGAAAACGCGGAGAATTCTTTTGGGGCCCTGAAAAGGAAGCTAATGAGTGCACCGCTGTTGCGCCACCCGGATTTTAATTTGCCCTTCGTTATGGCCACAGATGCGTCAAAGTTCGCAGTTGGTGCCGTGCTATCTCAGGTTATCGAGGGCAAAGAACATCCCGTTGCTTTTGCTAGCCGACAGCTGAGCCCCACAGAGCAAAAGTACGGAGCTACGGAAAGGGAGTGCCTCGCCGTTGTCTGGGCAGTAAAGCACTTCAGATGCTACCTTTACGGCCGCAAATTCAAGCTAGTCACAGACTGCCATCCTCTGAAATGGGTGATGAGTGTCAGGGACCCTAGCTCGCGACTCGCTAGATGGAATCTACACCTGCAGGAATACTGCTTTGAAGTTGAGCACAAGTCAGGAAAGACACATCTGAATGCTGATGCACTCAGCCGCACAGCTGCCGTGGCAGCTATAGATGAGTTTGTCCCCGTAGTCGACCCCGCCGAATTACGCACAGAGCAGTGCAAAGATCCTGACCTGAAGCGAATAATCGAAAGCTTAGAGGGCGCACCGTCTCACCCCGAACAGCTAGGTTATTTCATTGACAAAGACGGCACCCTGTGTCGGCGCACGAGGCCAACCAGGAAAGGGAGACCAGAGAAAACCGCTTGGGAGAGAGTCGTAGCACTCCCAGATCAGAAGGCAGACACGGTTGCAAGAGCATTTGTCGAACAGATCGTGCTCCGACATGGACCCCCGAGGCAACTCTTGACAGATCGGGGAATGAACTTCGTGTCGCAGCTAATGAGGAGAGTTTGCGAGCTGCTTAAGATCGCTAAGAAGCAGACAACACCGTACCATCCGGCTTGCAACGGCGCGGTGGAGCGACTGAACCAAACCGTGGCCGGGTTCCTGTCGCATTTTGTTTCGCGCGACCAGCGGGACTGGGACTTGTGGCTCCCGTATGCAATGTTTGCCTACAATTCCGCAGCACACGAGAGCACGGGCGAATCGCCATTCTTTCTTCTCTACGGCCGAGACCCGGACCAGCCTAGTGAAGTGCCAGAGGGCCCCCGTCGTGTCCCATACGCTTCACTGGACGACTATAAGGTTGAGCTAGAATCGCGCTTGCAAGTGGCGAGGGACATCGCAAAGGAGTCCTTAAAGAAAGCGGCGAAGCGCAGGAAGGAGGTGCACGATCGCAGTGCTAGAGACGCGCCGTTTGATGTGGGGGACAGCGTGTACATTGAAAACTGCCAAAGGCAGATTGGGCTAGCTCGTAAGTTCCAGACGAAGTGGAGAGGACCGTGCGAGGTTGTCGAGAAGCTTTCTCCGGTAAACTTCAGAGTCCGAGACGTGAACCGGCGTTTGATAAGGATACACGCAAATCGCCTCAAGTCGGCACCGGTTCAGTATTCACGAAATGAGGAAAGGGAAAGCGCGGATTTTGATGGGGACAGAAGTGAAGCGGAGCGCGCAGATAGTTCGCAAGAAACGCCCTCTCCTGCATTTGTTCGGCAGGCGCCCGAGGTGACGGCCGGAATGCCACCGGATTTACTTCATGCATTGCTAGAAGAAGAAGCGCGCGAGGTTGCCGCGCAGATAACGCCAGGAGAGGCTCCTGCCACGAGCCCTCGCGAGTCCCAAAGCAGACAAAGGGGCACAGACTTACTTAGTATGACTCATGAAGGCCGATATCCGCTGCGAAATCGGAAAGCTAAGTCGGACTAATGGCGTAAACAGAGCGGAGTTGTGAACTGGTTAGAATTGTGTAATGCCGCAGCTCATAACATTGCTATATGCGTATGTGTTAAGTTATCGGAGTTAATAGTTAAACCTTTCTGTCATTAAGTAACACCTTCACAGGAGAGCATGCGGAGCGCATGCAGAACCTGCCCTACTTCCTTTCGTTATCTATATTTTTGTCTGTGCCGTGATCGTGCTAGAAGTGGGAGCTCCTTTGTAACTGTGGAAAATTTATTTCGTCCAGTTTGGACTAGAAAGGAGAGGCTTGGGTGCTGAGTTTCATGTTTATCTGTAAAAGAAGATCAGTGCTACCCCTGGAGACGCCAGTTATGACAGCGGAGGCATTGGTGTTGTGCAGTGGTGTTGAGTGCAGCGAAAAGTGTTTTGTCGGGCGCACTGTGCGAGGCGATTCAGAAAGACAAGGGGAGCTGCAGGGACTCAAATGTTCGGAGAACATTCTTCTGGAGGGTGAGCGAGTGTGACATTCCTTGTGTGCTGCGAGGTTCCACGTTCCACGGCGCGGCGTAGACGGAGACCCAGATGACAGCGGCATCATCAATTACCCAGCCATGCACTTTGAGTGACGACCAGAACGAAGGGACCCGCCGCCGTGACAGCGGCATCATCAATTACCCAGCCATGCTCTTTGAGTGACGACCAGAACAACCGGACCCGCCGCCGCCCCGGGGAAACAGGCTTTATCCTCCCCAATTTCCGGGCACATTCCAGGACAAGGGAGCTGTCAGCGGGCCAGAGCGCGCCGTACCACAGCCGACGCTATGCGCTACCGCGAAGACAACATTCTTTCCCTCCTTCCCCTTTCGACGTGGGCTATCGCCGGGAAGGCACCCACAGCTTCCCGCCGTGCCTCGTGAACAAAAGCGCATTCCCAGAAGGGCCGTGACGGACACCTGTCATGGCGGACAGGCAGTACTCGCCAAGAATGTGGAAAGACAGGCGCTAGTGAATTAGCTCCGAAGAGAGAGCCTGTGTATACTCTCACTTGAGAGAGAGTGGTGGCGTTTTTGTTGTTTATTTAGTTTGTATTGTTAACAGAATCTGGGTTCGAGGCTAAGCCCAACCCAAGGGGTGGTCCCCATCTCGCATGTTATTTTGGATTGGAGAATTGATGCTTTGGGCGGGCCACTGAAAATGACCGCCCTTAGTCCTTTGTTAATCAAGTGCTTAAAAGCGCATGTAAACGGATGCAGTCCAGGCCAGTCTGAGCTGGGGCTCCATGCTTAGCATGTAATGTGATGCTACTTAGGCACTAACCTGCCCGGTCGATGAGTAAAGTAGTGCAAAGTTTGTTCTTTTGTAAATTCAGTTCTGCTTTTTCCAGTTTAACTCTCTGTATATGTATGTTGTAAAATTATGCTCTGCTGTCATCATCTACAAGCTCGCCTCCTGTTCATCTTCGAACGACACTAGAGGAAGGGTTTGTGAACCATCCTCGAAGAAACGGACGACTATTGAAATTCTACTGCATACACGCTCAGGACGACATCGTTCGCCAAGAGGGCCTTCAGCGCCGAAACCCGACGGCGTGCAGCTTCTGCCAGCAACCGCTCGAGCCCAACTCCGGAGCCACTCCATCGCCCCCATGAAGTCGTCGGCACGTAAGCTCGGACGCCCCAGCCTCTGATGTATAACCTTAATCATGTGTAATTATTGAATATACCTGTTTGTTTAAACTGAGCCATACGGTGTCTCTTTGCCTCTCCGTCCCGTGTGGACCTGCGCATTATGGGGGTCATCACACCGCTCTCTCAAACACAGCCACCTGCCTGGGCAGGGGCGCATCGCTTAACCGCTATACACCACGGCGCCAGGGGGGGGGGGGGGTATGGTGACTCCCAGGGATCTATGAATGTTAAGTAGGGGATGACCTTCCGCATATATGGGAATGAACCCATCAACGCTATCGCCTCATACCCTTTAAGGCGGAACTTAAGTGTCCCTTTCCAGTTTTTCTTCCCCTGCGGTTTCACCGCAAGTGAGGAGTCGATGCGACTGTTGGGGGGCAGGGAAACGTAATATCAAGCAGATCTGCGTTGTTTCTTACCGGCAGCGAGCACAGATGTTTGAGAGGTGGTCCAGGGGCTTGCTCATACTTATACCTATGAATCCGAATTTGTCTATAAGTCGCTATTTTTCCGCCGCAGCCTGTAACGGCGCTGCTGGCATTTTGTGCATGCGATTCGAGCACATTTTGCGGCCCGCGAGACAACAGTTCCCTGTGGAACGCACCCGTTTGGTGTGCGTGGATTTTTGGCGGAGGCGTGCAGCGCCCGTCATTATTCGCGTTATTTTTAGGGGCGGGGGAGCTATGTGATGTGTCTATCCATTTATTTTGGTTAGGGGTTAGTGAATGCACCTTGACCTGCCGAATGTGGGGCGAGTGCCCCGTCTGCCTCTGGAGGCCGTTCTTCGCGCAGGTGGAGACTGCTAGTGGCGCAGCGAGTGTCCGTGGCACATGGCGTTGCTGTCTTCCGGCGTTCCACGAGGCTTGCTACACTGACGATCGGGAACCGAGCAGCGTTCTGGTGCGCTGCTCGCGTACACGCCCAGCTGAGATGCGTGCCGCTCCCTTCCTCGATGCAGGCGCATGAGTGCCATCGTCGCATGAATCCATTCCTGCAGTGATCCTTCACGTCCATGCATCTTCGTCTCCCCTAAAGCGCGCCTTGCGTGCCCGGGGTGGCGAAGCTTTGCCTCTTCTTTAGCGGCTTTGCATCCCCCGAGTAATACTTGTTGGGGGGCTAGTTGGTGCATGTGTTCAGAAGAGGGTTGTAGCGCCGGAAAAGGCAACACATAGCAAGCGAGACGGGACAGTGGGCGCCCCGTCCCGTCTCGCTTGCTATGTGTTGTCTTTTTCGGCGCTACAACCCCCTTCCTTCGGGGCCAAGGGAAGGAAGGAAGCGACGCAGCGCTCTCTTCTTTTCGAGTGGCGTGCTGCTTTCGTCTCGTTGCTCGCGCCCCGCCGCTCCAGGCCCCGTGTTTGTTTGGCGCAAGCATTGCCGTCGCTTGTTCCAGCCGCGAGCAAGCGGGACGAACACTGCCGATTGGTGCCACCTTCTTCGGCGTTGCAACGAGGCCCGTCTGGAGGGCGGGCATCTGCCGCTGCAGCGTCGCTGACCGCGCGTGCTTCTCTACGGTGCTGCCCGACCCAGCATGCGGGCGCGGAGGTGGGAGAAAGTCGTTTTCAAGCGCTTATTACGGGATACCGCGCCATTTTTCACTCGCTCGTTCCGCCGCTTATTCGCCGATCATTGTGTTGCGCAAATACATCCATCGCGCTGTGCGGGCCGCGAGTGGACCGTCGTTCCTTCTCCACCACTGATTGAGTGGCACCACGTAGAGAGGGGAAGCTTCCAGCGGGCTTGCTCACCCGTGCATGTCTGTCGAGATAAATGACCTCTAGGGGTAAAGGGAGCGTTTATGCCCCCCTCCCCGTCGCCTTTATTTTTTTCTCTCCATCTGGACTTGTCCTTACGTCCCAGCTATAATGGGCCATTCGGCGCGGCCCGCGCTCCGGCGTTCGCCGCACAGATGTGTGTACTAAACGCACCCGCGGGAGAGCGAGCTCCAAGTGCCCCGCATATGACGCCGCTCGTGTGGCTGCCTGTTCGCCTCGTGCAGTGTGCGCTATACGTGCCTGTGCGCTCCGCGTCGCACTGTTCGGATGTGTAGATGCGCGATTGCGCCCTTGCCTTCCTTCTCCGCGCTTCATTGCCCTGGTGGCGGGTTCTTTCGCGGCGTTTTATGGGCGGAGTCAGGTTTGGCTGTCCAGTGATGCGCGTAGCTCTTAACGACGGCTCAATATTCCCGCCTTTTGTGGCGATTATGAGAGCGTAATCGACGCTCGCCGGTGGGTCCCACGGCGCGCCTTTTAATTTCCCAAACTAATGGCGCACTTGTCGAGTGCATTGCACGTGCGACCGTCCTGTCTCTTTGCTCGCTTTGTTTCTATTCGTTCATTTCGTCGTCTCCTTTCATGCCGGGTGCGGTTCAGCTCGACAGAAATCGAAACGCTGATTGTTTTCGGATTATCTCGAATTCTCCTCGAATACGTACACGTGGAGCGCTCTCTCACGGTATAGCCTATATCTTCGCTGTTGACGAAATAAGGCGCCGAAGCGTGGACGCTGTGTGAATAATAGTAATGATAACACTGGTGGTGGCGGCAACAGTAGTAGACTGGAATAAAGGTGAGTACACGCAGCTCGCGGCATCGTTACGCGTTTCGCACTCTCTTAAACTTTGCTATCGCAGATATACCAGGGGGCCTATTCTCGACAATTCGCCATTTTGTGGATATTGTGACGTAGGCGTGACGTAACCATGAAGGCGGTGCCAGGTTACGTATCCACAGAGTCTGATTACGTGAGAGAAAAAAAAAGTAAGAACTGATCTAGAAATAAATACCGTCGTCTGCTGCTATTGGCGCCAAGTACGGAACAGAACGCCGCTCCGGGAGCTTGTGCTGAGCCTCTGCGTTGCAATCTTCGGTGCGTACGCGTAGTGGAGCAGTGTAAAGGAGTGAAATATGTTGCGGCCTCTTGCGCATCTTTTCGGATGTCCGACAGCAGCTATGGACAGACCGAGTGGGGCTACTCAGTGCGAAAGACTCGCACGTCGGTTGTGAAAGGATTCATCGAATTCGATGCGGCGGTGCGAGCGAGGGCGCAGCCTAGACGACTTTGCAGTCGAGGTGAACTGATGGCGTACCCGCGAGTCACGAGCGGCGTCACACGCGTGCGTACTGTTGCGCAGAGAAGCTGGCGAACATCAGGAATGGGGCCAGGGTATTCGTAAGGGCCTATGTGCCGAACGGGAGCGGAAAGTGAAAGCTTTGCACGGCATGATGCCTTTGTGGCATTGCTCCTCATAACGATCGACGACAGCTTCGCACATTCGCTTACCATGCAGCCACAGTTTAATGCAGGAACTGAGACGTTTAAGACACTTTTCTTGGGGAAAAGTCGTCTCGTACGGGACAGGAAAGGAAGCAGCCAGAGCTGGATTTTTGGAGTGGTGCCGCCACTGATCAAAGGGCGCCCGAAGCTGCGCCTAAATCCGCGAAGGCCAGCAGTCTCTGCCCGAGGACAACGCTCGCATCCTTCTTAGCGTTGTAAACTCTGCGGAAACCCACTGTTTCCTAGGCGCGGCGTCAGCTACCGTCAGGTCAGCAAGAGTGCTAAAGCTTTTAATCACTACGTATCGGCTTTAGCGGAGAGCGGGGTGCAACGGAGTTGTATCTGTCTGCGCTTGGAAGGCCTCCACGATGTGTTTAGTGCTGAAATGCATGCTTGGCAAGGGAAGCCGATGTGCACATTTTAGGCAACGCGTTGCACCAGACTCTGTTGTTAGTCATGTTTGCATGCACCCGCGCACGAAACGAAACTGCAAAGCGCGGAATATCGGAGTAAATCTCGTCAAGGAGAACGCACCGAGTGCGCATCCCTTATTATCACAAGATTCAGTGATGCACTCATATTTTGCTTCGTAAGCCAGCATGCATGCATGCACTTTTGTGGTGTACGTGGCACATATATTACTTCATAAATATGAAAAATGCTGTCGGCAATTTTGCTTGCTTTTTCCCTTCCTGGAAAGGCACAAATTTTTTCGACTTGTTCAAGTGAATGCGTAGCACATACTACAACCACACAGAGGCAGCTACACTGTACACGTTCTTTGGCCTTAGTTGCCCTTGCGCCATGAAAACACAGTATCATCATCATACGCTGTACGTGCGATGAAAGAGCGCACCACGTTCTGTGAAGTGGAGCAAAATTGTTTTCTTGAGCCCTCACAGGCCGCCTTGCTGTCCACACAAGCAACACGAGTCAGGCAGCGTCTTGAAGTTTCTTCGTTGTAGAATAACAGTTATGCAGCTACCAAAAAATCAAGCAGCTCCTTTATATGCCTGATCAAGTACAGTACAGCAACCTTCCAAGTAAGAGAGAAAGATATATGCCAGAAAAGGTGGAGAGGTCGGATACAGAAAAGTTCCTTCACCTGTTATTCTACAGAGGGGTAGGGGAGGAACATAGAGGTGGAGAGTAAAGACCGGTTGTTATGCCATATTACAGTGAGACACATGCACTGTGCAAGATCCTTGCTTTATTTGCTTGGTTTTATGGGGTTTATCATCTCAAAGCGACTCAGGCTATGAGGGATGCTGTAGTAGAGAGATCTCGATAATTTCGACCACCTCGGGTTCTTTGCCGTGAACTGGCATCGCACAGTACACGGGCCTCTACCGCTGCGGCCGGGATTGAACCTGCGTCTTTCGGGTCAGCAGCCAACCACAATAACCACTGAGCCACCGCGGCAGCTTTATTTGTGTGATGCAAGAAGCTGTTAATTTAATGTTCATGTCTGCAAACACATTATCTGGTACACGTCACACAAAGCCTGAACATGTGCTTTGGGGCCAAGCATTCCAGCTGATCTTGCACGCAGTGTTTAAAGAGACAACTAAGTGGCACCTTGAGCCGAAGAGCTGAAGGAGAACAAAAACATGACAGTAATCTTACGAGCACTACAGACAAGGAGGAAATTAATTTATTTTCATACTGTGAAGACCTGGAGACAAACAAAAAAGAGTGGGGGAACATATAAAATTAGTAATTGCTTTTTCGAATTTAATACAGCCAGATATTGCAGCAATGGAGGTAGGAACATGGCAGGAAAAGCACAAGCATAAGATTAGACAGAAAATAGGCAAGACATTCAAGGTTGATGTGGTCCACAGGACAACATATGGGAGGCACCAATACATACAGCGGTAGTGTTCTGGTTAGGGTACTATTAAGATAAAAGCCTCCAGGATGCACAAAATGCAATCTAGCCAGCGAGGGTAGCCACTGGCTTTCAATGCTTTCGGTAGGTTTTTTAATGTGTGCACCTCGTAGGATGTATTCATGATAATTAAAAAACCAAAGGAGAATGTTCCAAACGAAACAAAATATCCTCACAGCACCATACAATACACAGCTAAGAGGAGAGATCAGCAGAAGAAATTGCAACGATACGGTGCATGTACACCCATACGTGAAGACTTCACGCCACAGGGTTCACTTTTCAGCTGTGTAGTGGAGTATTCAAGGCACCCATTATGATTTAAACTTCTATAAGGCGAGGAAAACCCTTGTATTAGCCTTTCAAGGACCCTTTAAACTTCAAGGACACCGAGTGTTGCACTTCGAGGATCAAAGCAGACCATCTGGCCTGAAGACTTTTGAATGAAACCCTACAATTCATTATAATTGAGGACATCTGGTGCAACATTAAAAACCAAAAAAAGAAATGCCAAGTACGAAGCAGAGCAAGCGTTCCAATTTTTGATCTAGGTATTGTTTACAAACATACATACTGGAGCAGTTGCTATGCTGTTGTATTCTGCGAGAAAAATGTGTGCTGCAACCATAAAGAGCACCCTATACCCTATTTAGAGGACGATAGATGCTAAATTGGACTTGCATGAATAAATCAGTGACAACTAAAGCAAACTCTGAGAAAAATGAGTTCGCAATGTATGCAGTTGTGTACAATGCGCCCTAAAGGGTTGAATGCAATTTTCTCGTGCATTTAGTTGTTTGCATCTTTTTTTTTTGCCATACATCAGCATAGCCACGCATACACAGATAATTTTGCACAGAGGTGGGATTAGACATTGGTGACACAGACACAGTTAATCGCAAGGGAAGGCTCGAGTACTGGGTAAAGTAGAGGATAAACTGCTGATCAGGATAGATGTAAGTGAAACTGGTGCGTTTTATTGACTAAACAAATCAGCTGTAATACAGTGGCAGAGAAAACTGCAATATGTTAGTGGAAATTAGGTGCACTGGAAGTTATATTGCACAAAAATTAAGCCCCCTGAAATATTAGCTTGTTCTAAAAAATATTTGCTTTGCTGCCAGTTTTCTTTCGAAGCTCAAGCAAAATTTCGGAGCAAGTCAGCTGTAGAGCAAACTTCCTTTCTGCAAAGTATCACAACAAACAAATTTGTTTTTGATACACAAGAAAATTTCATGACTGCTGCAGGACATGTGATGGCAATGACAGTAGTGAGCCAATTGCTGCTGCCACATATCAAAAGTGGTAAAAGCCCGCACACATCAGGGTCACAGAGGCAGATTTCTCCGGGAACAAGACAAGTTGCAACGTGTAAAAAAAGTGTGATGTGGGACATGTGCGCATTGATACTGCCCATTTCACGAAGTGGCAAATCCAATAGATTCCTGTGTTGAATCAAAAAATAGCAATGCGCCCACTGATGCCCCAGTCATAGCAAAGGAACATAGGGTGAACAGATTGTCTGGAAGTTTTGTCAAATTGGCCTAACAGCATTAGCAGCAGCCAAGAAGCGAAGTGCCAGCAACAAGGTTGGTAAAAGCGGGGCGTTAAACAGCAAAACTGGTCGAACCAGCAGACAGCTGCCTTGTCTTTCATTAACACAAGCTTGGCAGATGGCAAACATGAGAGAGTTGCCTCACTTTTTGCTCAGAGGAAAACTAGTGGATTGCTGTATCACTACACATAGCATTTAAAAGCAACAGTAGAAAACAGGCACAGAGGCAAATAAATGTCAGGAGACAAAGCCAGCTTTGCTCTGTGAGCACACACAAATTACACATTAGGGGCCTCCTATCGAACGAACAGTTGCCTACAAAATCAGACTGCACCCTGAGCAAGATGTGGCAAAGACATCCCTATGTTTTGTGCATGTCAAGAAATTTCACTGAAGCAGTAATCACGTCATGGAGCACGAGCTTTTAACAGAAATCAAAGAGCAGTACTGGTTCAAAGCTCTGGTGGCAGGAGAAAAACGTTCTGGTGACTTCCTCTGTTTCACTGCACTGAAGCACCAACATGCACATTTTGCATAAAGAGAGCACACAGCAATGCGGTACGTCAAGAATTGCCAACTCTTCAGTAGCGTTAAAGCCACATCCGGCCAATTTGCAGATGGTAGGAGAAAAGTTCCTTAGACGCTTCCTGTCACGTGAAGCACTGCAGCACTAAAGAAAAGCCTAGTCTACACATCAAACCCACCTGTCATTACACACTCTAGTGACAAACTGAGAGTAAAATTTGGTCCTGTTTAAAACCAGCACAAAAATCATAAACTTGAACAGCTGTGTGCAATGAAACTTGAAACATAAAAAATGTTCACATAGACTGATCATAGCATGACTACATGTGAAAACTATGACAGTGAGTCCTGCAGCTGAGTGTGGATGCATGCAATGTATCACACAGTGCAAGTTGTGATCACCTTTAAAAAGAACCCTGTTCCATATGTACAGCACTTGACACCTGTGAAGACATCCAATGCAACCCTTTCAAAGAGTGATTCTTTGCTTGAGAAGCACTCTAGCTGAGAGGTGAAGGATGTTGAACCTTGCAGCAGCATTCCCCAGCACATGATTTCCTAGGATAGGAGTGATGCATCAAAGAGGCACAATATACACATGCCACCTGGAAGGCAATCAACACTGTCTTTAGTGCGTGAGCTTGAGTGTAATGCAAGTTTCATACACACAAGAGAAAAGACTTTCAAATACGAGACATCACAAGGCTGTAATTATCAAACTAAAGTTTCACGTATGACTGTAACTACTACTCAAATAAACTGCTTTTGTAACAGTTATATTTTATTGGTCATCTCTATCAAAATGATGGAGGAAGCAAAACAGAACTGTGAAAACAGCTTGACTACAGCCTTACCCCACCAAATGCAAACATCAGGCTCTTGGTGCTTGGTGGCAGATGTGCCAGACTGATGGGTATAAATAATTATTACATATTTATTTTTCTTGTGTTGCAGTGAAGGCAACTGCTACAAGGCACATTGTAGGGGAAGGCCCAAGGTTAATTTCACCTCAGTATATAACCGCATTAAAATCTCACTACACGAATGCTTTTTCAACTGCATTTATGTAAATGCAGATGGCAAGCTATTGTGTTTGTGTGCAGCGATAGAAAACCATAGACATGCAGACGCCCTACGAGTCACCCACTTCCGCATATTGTAGTAATCTGAAAACTCGTTGTGTGTTGCTTTACAGACCAGAATATTTTGAAATGCTGTTTTTATTTGCACAAGGCTTCTCGCTCAATAAGCTACAAATAAATGTACCATGAGATTCATAGCTGTTTGCAAGTGATAAAAAAAATGGCCTGGCTTAGCTAAGGTTAAGCCTAGGATGCGAAGCATAATTGATTTGTGAAAGGGATTCGGTATCGCCTGCCCTTAAGTCAGGCTAGTCTCTTCGTTGTTTAGCAATCTCCTGGAGGAGCCGGAGTTAGTGTTGGTGGTCGCGGCCGCGCGGCGACCGCGCGAGTTGAGCCCCGTTTCTTCACAGCTGGCGTGACGTCAAACCACGTGCTCGGCTGCAGCGCCCCTAGCGGGAGGAGCGGGAGTAAGCCTTGGTTGTCGCGGCCGCGCCAGGCTGGGCTATGGTTGAGCTAAGTAGTGTCCCTATTATGCTTCGCATAAAAGGGTAGGAACATGAGGAACTTATGACACACCCGAAGAAAGCCACTACTCATCAATATGAATAACCTTGCATGCAGCCATCTGAAGAAAGTCAACAGCCATTTTTCGTTGCTGTTTCCCTTACCTCATCGATGCTCGAGACGATGTACCCGGCACATGTACGCTGCCTTGCTGAGACCGCTGTCTTCAGAAACTGCCCTTATGCACACAGACACTGATGCACACAAATTAAGCACACAGATGATGCACTGATGAGCACAGTCCCGCCGACAAGCCGAACACATTCTGGAAGCATGTTGCTCAGCCCTCTCATCACTCACGCAGTTGAATATCAGGTCAGCGACCGCGTGTAAATAGAGGCAAACACTGAACTAATTGGTGTCCAGACGTTCACAGCTACCGATCGCGCCTTGAAACACAGGATCAGAGTAACGGCCGGAGCACCTTCAATACCATGTTTAAGGCAGACCAAGGTTCTCACGCGCTGCCTCTTGCCGCAAAGCTTCTTGCACAGCCACCACACCATATATCACTGGCCAGGCCGTCAAACTCACGAATCGTGCAGGCCTTCGAAAAAACTGAGGCGCACTCACGAATGGCTCGCTTCTCGCAGCCCGTGACAACTCACGGCAGCTACGGACGGCGCCATATCCGCGCTGTAGCAACCGCGATCGCGCGGACCTATAATTTCTTAGCATGAAAGAAGCGTTTGAAACGGGAGAGCAGCTAGAGCCCTGACGCGGGTGTAAATTTACGCTCTGATAATTAATGCTATAGAAGGTTGCTTATTAATTCAGGTAAGCGCCTGCCAAACCAGTGAGCTAACAGCTGTATAAATCAGTGCGGCCATAATTCGACCATCTTGCGGCCGTCCCAAATTTTGGTGGCCAAACGCGGTATTTTTCAGCGATGGCTGCATTTACTTTGCGTCACTAAACGTCATTTTGACATCCCTTCATAATGCTTGCGCATCACGTGATCGCGTAACAGTGCTGGCAGCCAATCAGATTTCAAGCAGTGGTGCTCAGTGTGCAGCTATTTTCTGCAAACTGCTAAATCGAACGCAAGTGCTTTCTTCCCTGCCAGCTGTAGCTTCGTTTCCTCTCCACAGACACTTAAATTTGCCAACCCGGCACCTAGTATAACTGTGCTAAAAATCAGTCTTCAAGGTCACGTCATTTTGACGTCAGTAGAAAGCGATTTCGAAGCCTGACGGTTTCGCGCCACAAATTTGAAACTCGTGACTTGCGTGTGATCGCCCTATGAGCCAATCAAAGAGACAATATGGCGCCGAACGGCGGTCATGCGTGTCGAGAATAGGCCCCCAGGTGTCCCAGCTTAATGTAGCCAAGGTTTTGAAAAGGACGGAGCGTCCTAGAGAAGTGAGTCGCAGTCAGCAGTATTTTTTTTTTTTTTTGCTCTCCGAAGTTAATTATGAAAGACAAGCTAGCCAGCCTCTTTATGTGTTGGCCTCGGGAATACAGTTTGAATTATGAAGTTCTTGATTGTCTTGCAAAACAGCTGTCTGAAATGTTTGCACCAAAGTACCAATTTCATAGCTTTATTCACCGGCCTTAGAAGAAAGCCCGTGAAGCGCATAAGCTATATGCCACGTGAAAGCTGCTGGCGCATATTTCTAGCCCAGTGCACATGCAAGGCACCGTCGGGAAGAGTGCGGCGCAGAAAAGCTGGTTTTGCTTTGATTCCGAGGTGCATGCGTCTCCGTACGCCGAAGCAGCGCCGTTGTGGTAGCTGTTCTTTTGCGGATTTTCTTTTGAGGCCGGTAAAAAAAGCTGTGCAACCGGCACCTTATTTCAGGCAGCTGTTTTTCTAGGGTATCTACAACTACCGCATTGACACTTTGTTCCTTACACAAATATTTAAAAAGTTAGGCAGTTAGTCGTTGCTAATCATGTTTCGACAAAAAAAAATACTGCTTAGTAGACCATGTGATTCTCAAGAGCACTGAGTTGGTTTTACTCAATACACTTGATATATATTTAAAAATCGTGATTTCTTTTCGCTGAGCAGTTGTGTAGGCGGTGTCCTGCGGTGTGATCGGAAATTACGATATTTTTCAATTCTTGATGCAGCGTATGCATATCTTACCTTATCAGCGTAGTTAAGGTTGCTTTGTCGTAGGGTTCTCTTTAGAATAGGCGATCTCTGTGTAATTCGTGGAAGGTTGCACCAGAACTACTTTTTCAACCGTTTTTGTAGTTGGACCCTGCACGCGGCTGTTATCGGGTGGCGTCGTAGACCATGCGTCTGAAGGCTGCGGTGGCTTGGTTACGTTAGGTGATTTACCCGGTACTTCAGTTGTAGCGGATAAGCATCCCAGAATTTGTTAAAAATTCGCACGTAGAAGCAGCTTTCCGGCGCCGTTTTCCCCGCCCCATCCCCGCGTGTGTTGGAGGCCTTTTCAGCGCCAAAAGCGCTGTTCCACTTACCCACGGCGGAGGCAAGTGGGGGAGGGGCACCTTTCGCAAAGGCGCTGCGCGCCAGAAACCGGCGCGCGAAACATCCCAGGATGGCCGCGTATTATGCAGGTAGCGTGCGCCGGACCTGTTCCCGCTGGTGCGCTCCCCCCCCCCCCCCCCCTCCTCCCGTTCGGGTTCACTGCGCGCTGCTGCTGCTGCAGAAACGGCGGGGTGCGTTTCTCCGTCACCGGATGCGTGCGCGACATCAGCGATTCCGGCCGCGTGTGTTGCACGATGCCTCGTGTAATCCACGGCGGAGGCGACTGACCCGCTTCTTCCCCGCGCGCACGTCACGGGAAGCCCCGTCGGTCCACTGGCCGGAGAAAAGCCGCGGCGTCACTGTTGTAAACGAAAAATCTGGATTGGTCGAAAAGGGGGCTACGTCACACGTGAAGCGGCGGATTTGAGAAAAGATTAAAACATTGGAAAACTGGTGGTTAGAAGCTCGCAATATTATTCGACGTCATTAAATGTGAGTACATAAATTAATAGAATTGCACTGAAAATAAAACTGGGGTAATCAGTCGAGAAATGAACCTCTGACCGTTTGGTTGCTCGCGAACACGTTTGTATGGCTTAATTAAAAGCTTAGCTTCGTATGTACGTCGTGTTATCTTTCACATGATGATTTTGGTTGTAAAAGACGAAACAGTGACCGTATCAGCGTGGGCAACAGGAACCGCTATCGCGCCCGATACCCTGAAAGGCGGAGCTAAGTATTCCCCCCCCCCCTTCCCAATTCTTTTTTATTTCTTGGGAGAAAAATGTTTTGTCCTGGGCGGAGGAGAAATAAGTTTTTCTAGTTCACGCTACGAGCGTAAAACTCTCTGCTACAGGAAAAATAAAAAATGAGGCAAGAAACAAGCCACACCAAACGGCGCCCGAACGTATTTTCATTGACATGGTCGTGCGCTTCTGCTCTATACCGGTCGCAGCGTTGCTTTCCAGGCTCGCCTACAGTGCGGCGTCCATGCTGCCGGCCGTTGGGAGATTCTCGCGGCCTTCGGTGGCGACATTGCGTCGCGCGTGTGTTTGGATCAGACCCTCCGAGGAAGCGTCAGGGAGAAAGCCTTCACGCACAGTGCGCGGGTGCCTGCACAGGAGTGTGCAGGGGGGCAAGGTCCTAGCGCTGCATAACGGGCTTTCGCTGCTCTATCTGCTGCTCCACTGCCCGCGTACCGATTCGCACTTTATACGCCTTGGACAGAACTCGGGGAAAACAAAAGCAGAATGGAAAATAGAGCAGGAAACTTTACCTTGCAACCCCTTGCGCCATTTTCATCTGAATGCAAACGCGTGGTTGAATTTTCCGGCATAATTCGCGGATGGTGCTGGGAAAAAAATTTGAGGTCGTGATCTTTCTGAGGTTTCGACACCCATTCAGTTGCTGTTGTTTCAGCTTCGGGGATGCACACTGATTACGCTTCCTGATGCTGTCCTCATAATCTGGCAGCGTGAACTCGGGTTCCGACCATTACTGGGAGCGCCGATTTCAAAGCATGCGTTCATTTTCCGACGACTTCTTTTCATTTGCGCGGCGGTGCCTAGCTTCGCGCTGCATGCCCATGAAAGCCGTACTGGCTTCTTGCTAGCTGGAAAGTGCCATGGAATGTAGACTTGGACGCTGCCTAGCTGGAAAGTGCCATGGAATGTAGACTTGGACGCTGCCTAGCTGGAAAGTGCCATGGAATGTAGACTTGGACGCTGCCTAGCAGGAAAGTGCCATGGAATGTAGACTTGGACGCTGCCTAGCTGGAAAGTGCCATGGAATGTAGACTTGGACGCTGCCTAGCTGGAAAGTGCCATGGAATGTAGACTTGGACGCTGCCGAGCGGCCCCATCCGCATAGTAATGAAGGAGGGGAGGGAGGTGACCGACTGTCTGGAAAACAGCCCCGCTCCCTCCGCCGGTTGTCTCCCGGGACGTCAGTATTGTGTTGGCGCCGGCGTAGTCTGTTTCAAAAGTTTGGAGCCCAGCGCGAGAGGGATATGCCCGGCGCATCAGCCTTGGTGCCGGCTAGCGTCGTCGATACTTGTCCGGCCGCCTGGAAGCATTATCGCCCCGGTCGTCGTGGGCTTCAAACTTTTGACAAATACTGTGCATTTATCATCTGCCGACAGGATCTGCGTTATTGTCCTGCGGAGGTCTTTATAGAATACCTCCTCAGAGATATCGTCAGCACCGCTTCATGTCCACGAGACCAGTCAGATGACGGGGCGGGAGCCCGACCAGGGGGCGATCACCCCCCATGCGGCTAGTTTGCGGTTTCAAGCAAAACCGTGGCGTGCTAGTATACTTGCGGTGCGTCCTTGTAATGGGGTGCAGTACTGCAACAGCAGCTATGAACTAACGCGTATTTTCTTTCATTTTCCCAGTTGGTCGGAAGAGTTTTTCAAAAATCAGCGTTGTCCGTTTAACAGAGAAACGGACAGCAGGAGAAAAGGGTTTCAGTACAGCGATGATACGTCACTCAGAGAATGTTTTCGGTGCCCCACAGGCGCGGTGCATTCCCCTCTGTGCATGGGCTGCCTGCTCCAACTCCTGGGCTCCGTTATCGGCGCCAAAAGCGGGCTCTCTTGGCCGCCGGCAGCACTGCGCAGCCCTAGACACCGGCGGTCGTTTTACGGTCCCGGCGTAATGACTTTCGTGAGCCATCGAGCTCGTTACGCGGGTTGGCCTTCTTGCTGGCCGGTGTTCAATCAGGGACACGCGAGAGGTCTGCGCCTGAGCTGCGCGGTCGGTCAGGCCACATGACCGCGAGGGGCTGCTCGGCGCCACGTGACAAGGCGCGCTCGCCGGCAGGTGGCCGAGCGCGCTGTTCCGCGGGACGCCCTGCATCTCCCCGCGCGGCCTTTCTTTCCACCGGCGTCACCTTGCGCGCCGTATCGCCGGGCATCCTTTCTCCGCTGCGCATCGCTCGTACTGGGGAGACGCGGAGACCGGACAGTCGCCCTCCCGGAACTGACTGCATGCCAGCAGGGCTAGGTACACAGTTTTGCGCGGGGCACGGGTGTTCGCAACGCCGATTCCCTGTTGAGACAGTTACATTGTTCTTCGTCTAACCAGCACATGCCCGGGTCATGGGCGTAGCGACTCATAACTCGGAGCTTCGCCTCTGCGTGCGTCCTTAGTGTGTCATTTTCGGACGGTTATGCTCAAACTGCGTGTGCCATTAGCATTGCGATCTAAATAACTGCTTTCGAAAGGTCCCATGTTTACGTGGACAACGCTGTATTTTAATGACATATCGTGGGCGGTCACGATGAAATTGTACGTTCAGTTCCCGCTCTTATTTTATTTATTAACGCGACAGTGTTAAGGCTCCCGTTGGGCAGAAAATGCGTCGCTGACGTCGGCGCTGTGAGCGAAAAAGCGGGTGTGGCCTAGCTGCCACCTATAAGGGACGTGACCTTGTGACGTCACCGCAGCCTGCGCTCTGGGGTAGGTTGCAACCTGCCGTCCGGATTAATTGTTAGTGAACTGCGAACCGTGGCAGGTGGCAATTACATTAATGATTGGCCGCGAGAGGTTGCGAGTGACGAGCAACCTGGGTTCAGTGCAGGTACAGTGCAGGGCATTCAGAAATGTGTTCAGGATGCTAACAGGAGAGAAAACGATCAGTCTGTGCAGACAGGAAGTTTGTCACCGCGGCTTTGTAGGCTGCAGGACTTAGGTGCAGACAATGGAGGGCTGCAGGTGGTCACAAAATGGTTTCTTGATAACATTACGGTATGAGATTAGTACCATGTCGCCCCACGGCCGCCACGTCTTGAGAGGGAGCGTACAGTGGTACATTGCAAGGAAGCAGCAACAGCGTGCATGGCAACATCAACAAAAGTGTGACCGACAGGGCAAGCGCTTACTTGTACCTTTGTTTTTTTTTTTTGTGCGTCTCTTTTCGCTGCCGGTCTGCAATGGATCGGAGGCTGAGTAGAGCAGCTAGGAATGACGTCGTGATCTCAGCTCCCCTCGAAGGACTCCGCGACGGATGAATAGACATTTTCCGCCAGGCAGACGGTACCTAATTTCAAAGCAGTATCACATCACCACGGGGCGCCACACCCGCGGCCCCGCTGAGGGTGCATACCTCTCCCTCTTTCCCCGATTAAAGTTGCCCAAATCGCACCTTACACA
The DNA here is from genome assembly GCF_052857255.1 of Amblyomma americanum. NCBI lineage: Eukaryota > Metazoa > Arthropoda > Arachnida > Ixodida > Ixodidae > Amblyomma > Amblyomma americanum. Next base: position 423,203,579 of record NC_135497.1, on the reverse strand, counting down.
TCAGTACATCGCACATATATACACACGCATCAAACCGTTCAAGTGCAACGAACCCTCCCAGAACTTGAATTAATCTGGTGGAATTACCTCATTTGCATTTAGCACAGTCATAAGTTACTATGCACGCATCAGCACATTTCCTTGAGATACCACACAAAGTTAAGGCGACGTGCGTGTCTGGCCCATGCTCGTCTCGGCATCTAAGAGTCGTGGTGTTGAATCCCACCTGATTCCTCCGAATTTACTTCTTCACCGAAATTACTTTAGTTTGCATATGTAAACGTCCTTAAGACGTTTGCGACCAATCCGAGCACCAATTCTGTCTTTCACTGTGCGTGCCTGCTCCTCGCGTTGAGTGTGATCTCTGGGGATGTATGAATAACCCGCGCGCGGTCATGTGGTTGTTACGTCACGAACCGGTCGGCCAGGCTTAATTTTTTGCTAACGCCGCCGGTCAACGCCGACACAGGTTTTTCTGCGACAAGGAGCCTTTAACGCTAGCGTGTTAAAAAAAATGGGGGGGGGGGGGGGGGGGGGGCAGGATGTGGTGCGACTATACTTGGACGCGCAGGCGGCACGTTTCCTTCGTCCCCTGCGCAGTGATGAAGGGCTTGCGAGGAGAAAACGCTTCATGACTGCACCCTCGCATACCCGGCCTTCACCATGGGGTCACTTGTGAGGCTCTGCAAATAACCCGTTCGGTCACGTGCCGGTCTAACTGGCGTCCCTTTGGTGCAGCAGTCAGCCGCCGCCAGCGCAATGGTTCAGAAATGAGTGCGGCTCGTCAAGGAGAAGTCGTCGCGTTCGTGTCTCTCTAATGACTGGAAGCTTCGCTCGGCCGAAGAAAAACGGAACATAGTGGGCGTTTGTCGTGTAGCTTGTCTGCCCTATACGCGTCCATGGGAGGTACGCTTGGATGGGGAAATGAACGCGAGCAGAATGCGATCGCACACTTGAAAGCAGAGGCGGATTTCATCTTGGAAGGGCCATTTGGCGGGGGTCCTATCTGCACAGTGCAGCTTTTCGCCTAAAAAAATGGGGGAAGTGTGGTTTATCCGTGTAATTTCGTGTGGGGCCTCTGCCTGATAAAGATGCTGGTCGTGTATGCCGCCTCATGTTCGTTATCGCCGAGTGGTCATTGTTGACTGGCGTTACTTCAGTGCATTCCGCAACTAGGGAGGTTTACTGGGTCTTCTTTTTCTTCAATCTATACAGATTTTTCTTTCCAAAGCTATCAAACTTAGGTTGGGTTTGGTTTGGTTTGGTTTAGGGGGGTTTAACGTCCCAAAGCAACTCAGGCTGTGAGGGACGCCGTAGTGAAGGGGTCCGGAAATTTCGACCACCTGGCATTGTTTAGCATGCACTGACATCGCACAGTACACGGGCCTCTAGAACTTCGCCTCCATCGAAATTCGACCGCCGCGGCCGGGACCGAACCTGCGTCTTTCGGGTCAGCTGCCGAGCGCCGTAACCAGTGAGCCACCACGGCGGCTTATCAAACAGGACAGTGCGGTGTGTGCAGGTGGTTTGTGCGGTATGACGGGCATTACGTCCGTGGAGGTTGTTAATCTGCCATTAGCCAATTAATATTGGCCAGTCAACTTGAAAATTTTTGTATTTAGGGCACCATATCACATAGCGGAATCGGAGGGATTCAGGATCGTAGGCGACCCCAATTTCTAAAATTTTCATATCGCCGTTGTGGTTCGAGTTATCTAACTGTGCGCGTACGGCGAAGCCGCACCGCAACCAAGGCGTGAGATGCGCCGGAATTCCACTCACGCCGGGAAGAGGAAAGACCGGAAGACCAGGCAGCCGACGGGCGTCTCTCTCTTCTGCTTCACCGCGGAGACTGATCTTCCACCTAGAGAGGAAGGCCAGAGAAACGCTGCCGTGTTGGGCAGTGAACTGCGAGACTGTCGCACTGTTCAGCGCCGCTTCAACCCCACCGCAGGCCACCAGAGTTGGACACGGAGGGGCCTTTGGGTAGGCTGACTCGTTCAGCACCACAGGTCCCGTCTCCGAAGGACGTTGTCGGACTCCGCTGAGGAAGGAAACTGTACATTAGGGTTTATTTATATTTTTACAAGCGTAAGGATCTAAAGTGGGGATCTATTCGAATGCACTCGCTGTCGAGTTTTACAGCGTTCATCTTCCCTAAATTCCCCAGGCTGAGGACGCCCTCGCCGGGGTGTGAGTGGCCTGAAACTTTCACTTGTTCGCACCAACTCACACCACCGCACATACGGACACGACCCCGTCACAAGTTGAGCCTGGGAGAGATCACCATCGAGTTGCTCGGAGCCACCCAGTGTTGGCTGCCAACAGGCGAGACTGGCTGTCGCCGTTGCTAAACCAGACTGGCTGTCGCCGTTCGTAACACAGCGCAGTGGGCGGAAATGCATTGGCTCGGCTGACTAGCTAAAGCGACAAGCGAGGCTGACAGCTGTTACTGTCTTCTTCGCTGCGATACCAGTAGGACTGGAGTGGGAAGACCCATGTCGCATGCGTCCGCATGTCTACGGCGTGTCAAGTGGCCTTCCTAACCAGGAAGGCTACGAGTCAGCTGGGTGCGCGTCCCATGATATAAAATGTGGGGTTGCGTTTTTCGTGACTGAGAATCTCCTTGGCTTGTATATACTGGGCCAGCACCATTTCCGGCGCACGTCGCGTGCATGTTTTGGTATCGGGTCGTTTTGCGCGCATGACTCCATGTTCGATATCTCGAGCCACTGGGCCGATTGAAGAAAAAAATTTAAAACTGCGTTCGCAAAGAACGTTGAAGGCCTTGAAACGCCTAGAAAGGTTTTTGCGCAGAATAGATGAGACAGGTAAAGACAGGACGAGCGCAGCTAACAACTGGGTTATTCAGGGGCTGACGCCTCCAAATATGACAGGTCGGCGCATGCGCGGCAGATATTCCCACAGCATGCCTGGTAAACGTGCATACTCATCATACCCTGCAATAAAGATTTCAATAAGGCTGACTCGCTTCTGTACAAAGCCATAGACGCATTCTTGATCAGAAAGGCTCCCATTATTTCACGCACCTCGGCTTTGCTGCCCCTGCCACGGATCCTAATCTCGGTTAGTCGTGGCCGGCACCGGCATGTTCTGCAATGCTGAGTTCGTTTTTTTTTTTCCGCATCTCGCAACGTGCGTTCATGCTCCCTTGCGCGATCATTCATGCAGCGTCCGGTTCCGCCAATGTATACGCCTTTCCGCATGTTAGTGGAATTTCATATACCGCTCCTTTCGCGCATTAAACATGGTGCTTGCCATGCTTTTTGGCGCATCCACTCTGCCTGGTTCTCTCCTTTGCTGTGAGAGAGCAGAGCTGGCCAGGCTTCACAGGTGCCGAAAACACCACAGGTACCCCGTACCTATTGGCCACTTTCTTCAAGTTGTGCGCTACCTTATGCTTGTGAAGTACTATCACAGGCTTCGTTCCTTCATTTGGGGCCCTTTTGCTCGTATTTTTTTTCCTTTCATCTTCTGGAGGAGTGTTTCACTCGCCGCCGCCAGGATCGCATAGGGTAGCCGGCACCGTCCAAGCGGCACTCTTGGTTATGGAAACACTCATTTTGTGCGGGCACGACATGAGCGCAGATTCAAGACACATCGCAGTGATGCCCCTTTAGACAGTCTGCGTAATATATTTAAAGGTGTCAACTCCTGAATACACTACTTATTAGTTGCGCTGGTCCTGTCGTCTTCTCTTTTTATGTGTCGCCTTTCTGCGCAAAAAAAACAAACTTTAATGGCGTTTCAAGTATCAGACCAATTATCCCGACAACAACTCTTGCTAAAGTTGATAACCTCCTATTTCTCAATATAATTTTGTCTTCTAAAGCCAGAAATTAAAAAAATAATTAGTGATTATTAGTTAACTAATGGGCTTTTAACTACAATGGGCATCATGTCCACCTGCGCATACTGCATTGTCGTATCTTTCACGGCTTTTGAAAGAAAAATCTCGGGAGATAAAAAAAATTGACGAGCCACGGGATGCTGTACCACAACTTGTGGCAACCGTGAGCCGGTGTGACGTAATCGAAGACGTTGAAAGTCTCGACCCAAACCGGATTGTGTTTCATAAACACTCCGCCTTCCCGGGGGTGGTCGTGAAGGATGACTTAACGTACTGTTCATGTCGAAATTTCGCGGGCAGCATAGCGTGTGACCCGAACGGTTGCTCAGCCGTGCGACGCAGTTGCAGCTGCGTCCTTGGCTCTGTAGGCACTTTAGCAAGTCGGAAAGATAGTCCTTCTAACTTCACGCGAGGACGGGGCCGCGGAGGCGGAAGGCAGGGCTGAGAAACCGTTCGGTTCGTGTACACTGGGCGGCCCGCGAACTTTCGGAGTGCACGGCACTTGGAAAAACTCTTTCTTCTAGAAAAGCATTGAAATCTGTGAAGAATTACGCACCCGAACATAATTGCATCATTTCAGATTTTTGTTCTGAAATTTTCAAATTAAGAAAAAGTCCGAAATCACTTATCAGTTTGGATAGCCGTCCAGGAATAGATTCATACCAGTGCAGGTGTAATTTATCCGTGTCGTAGAGGCATGTCTTATTCATGGTGCTAACAGAAGGGCGAAACAAACTCACCTGTTCAGACTCAAAAGCGACTCTTCTTGGAACGGCTCTTTTTTTCTTGTAATCAAGTTTTTTTTTTCCGTCTTCAAGTACGTTGCACACTTATTGGCGCAGGGCATAATTTCGTTAATAGTTTCTAAAGCTACATTCACTTTTTATGTAAAATTGTAGTATAGTGTAGCAGTGTAGTAGTAGTGTAGTGGTGTCGTGTAGTGTTGTGTAGTGTAACGGTTGTATATCTATAGTCTATAGGCAGTTCATTGAAATCAGTGGCTAATTGAGCTCGTCGCTGTTTATCTCAGGCAGTATTTATCGCGGAACGAATGCATTCGCCGTCGAGTCGAAGGGGGTGCAGACCGCGGGGTGCGTCTTGGCACACACGGGCGGAGCTTGCGGTGCTCTCTCTGAGGTCGCGCTCCCGGCCGGGCTTAGAGGCTTGCCTCCATCACAACCAGCTTAAATCTCCGCGCAAACAACCTTCTCGGGTTCGCGCTGCACCCTCTCCGAAAGAGCCCAACCTTCGCCAAAGGGTACAAGTATCAGCCGTGGCTCTCTGCCTGCGCTGTTCCTGCTTCGGGCGCGTCCCCGGAGGCGATCGATGCCAGCCACTGTTACCCGGCGCTGAACCGGCAGAGGCGTCACTGAGCAGCGCGGAACTTGGGCGGCGAGCGTTCTGGCGTAGTATGTATGCACAGACCCCCCTTGTAACAGCGCCGCGCGGGACGTTCGTTCAATTCGATTAGCGTCTCCCCGCTTCGCTTCCGAACGGCCTGCGTGCGCATCCCTGACACTTTCGACGCGGGGCGTGCATTGACTCGCTTCTCTTGATGCCGCCGCTCGATCCTTACCGCTTTAAGCGCGACTCGAAAAATGGGAATGCCTTTCTCTCCGGCAGTCGCTGGCTCCGCGCTGCGAGAGAATGTGTTGTGTGTGAGAGGTGGAGAGAGACGTGTCTCGGAATCTTTTTTTTCTCTCTCCTCGTCGTTTGGGGTACATAGCGAGTGACGTTAGCGCATTTTCATCTGCCCGCACCGAATACCCGGCTTCGTGTGAATGCAGCCTTCCATTCGTGCCGTGTCTCATTCTTTTTCCAACTGGAACACGATGACATATTTGTTGAGAAATAGGCTCCTCTATTGTTCTTGGAACTTTCTGGTCCTTTAGATTTCATAAACAGTCATTGTGCACGCATACTCACCCTACAATTTCTCGTAGCAGTTTCAGGGATGGCCATGAAGGAAATTCAGGGTGCGGGCGCATACTCGTCAGGGACGCAACAGAGGCGCCACTCTGGACGCGTCGCTGTTCTCGTTCGGCTGCTGAACGCGAATTGGTGCTCTTATGCTCGCGGAAATGAAATGCGAAACCTTCCTTTCGATGGCAGCAGCAAAATAAATGCGGCTGGGCCAAATTTATCCGACGTTCTCCATTGCGCTTGCCACCCTGCTTCACATGTAAGGTGGGGCAGCTTGTATGAACCGGGATTTTGCCAACTAAGCACGATGCACGTGCAACCGTCGCGTTCCGCGTTGAATTGTCTCCACTAAAGAAGGAACGCGGCCCTGAAGAACGCAGACGCAGAAATTCAAAGTGAGTGCTCATGGAAAGTCATGTACAGATACAAAAAATAACGTGTCTCTTGAAGGGATAAAAGTTCAAAATAAGAAACAACATGGGGAAGCCACTAATAAAACGAAAAATGAAATGACTCGAGACGGCTAACTGGGCTTCTCCGATTGCGTGGATAGATTGGAGATCAGATCTTGTTACTTTTGGTTTCTCGCATGTCTCCCCTCGACACTTCTATGCACTCTTCCAGGTGGGTAGTATACGAGAGCACTTTCCTCCTCCAAGTTCAATACACCTCAGCTCTCTGTTTTGGAACGCGGCCTCCCATGTCGGTCGAACTCGGCTGTGAGCGTTCACTTTTTCGAAGCCGGAGAAATCGCGGCATGCAGCAAACGGAAAATTTGGGGCGCAGTAGGGCGCGCGTTTTCTATATGCCTCTACTGCCTACTCGCACTCTTAGGGTTTTTGTCTTCCACAACTGGGTGGGTTTGACGGCACTCGGCAGTTATTTTTTTCACTCTCCCCGGTCCGCGCGGGGATTCGCTAAGGCGCCTCGCGTCCTCGGAGCGTTCACTTCTGCGATTACAGGGCTCGGAGCGAGAGGTGCATCTGGCGCGAGCGTGGCCGATGCAGCGCAGCTGACGGAGATGCCGACGCGCGCACTCTGTGATTTCCCTTCGCTGTGTCGACAAACTGGAAGCGGGCGTTTTGTTTGCGTTGAATATGGAGGAAACTGCTTCTCCTGGCGGCAGTGCATATTTGCGATCTCCTGCGACGCTCAATGCGCGCTTTTCAGTCTGCGGCGCGTGGCCCGTGAGGGGCCGCTCTCAAGAAAGGCATCGAAGAGGTGACTCGTCCTAGAAACAGTAGAGATGCAAATTCCTGCCGAATGGAGGCGCATATGTGAAAGGAAAACTTTGGGATTGTTGGGCTTTTTTTTTTTTGCCATACCGGACTTGCGGGCCGTGGCGCGGAACTACTCGCCACGGTGGCTCAGCGGTCACGGCGTTCGGATTCTGAACCCAAAGTCGCGGCGGTCGCATCTTGATGGAGTTGAAATGCAAGAGCTGTCATCGCATGTCGAAGGACCCCAGGTGGTCGAAATTAATCTGAGTCGTCCAGTGTTTCGCTTTTCTGTTCCTTCTTGCACTTCCTCCTCTGTCACGGCGTGGTTGAGGTGTCCACTCGCTCTGTAGGGATAAACCACAGCTTTAGCGGTGGACGGCTGTGGTGTCAAAAGTGAACAACCTTCAGCCGTGGTGAGTAGTAGTGGTAGTGGTTTATTATAAATGATGTTTAAAGGGAAGGAAAAGGTTTTGATGGCCGCCGCAGTCGCTGTCTACTATCTTCAGCACCCAAGCTTCTGCCAGCGGAAATAAGAAGGGCAGCTAGTGAGAAGATAGAGGTTGTAATAGGAGAGATAGCGAGAAAGAACAGTGCTGAGCTATATACGCTATTTGCGCACAAGTATTCACGCAAGAAGTGTACAAGAAAAGGTAACGCCCTAGTGTACACGCCAAATTTCACTTTTTGCTTAGGACGCAGGGTGAGCGGATCACAGGGGCGTAGATGATTGTCATGACTGCGCGTTTCAGCTTTTGCCTAATTTCTAATTCGGGCTGTAATGTCAAGGGCATCGACGGTTGCAAGGAGAAATAGAAGGTCATACTGAGAACTGCCATTTGGTCTCAGTTTTCGGATGCGCTTTTACTCTGGTTCTGTTCGATTTGTTTAAAGCGACCATTTCACTCTTTGTCGAACATTTCGTTCAGTTTACTGCAAACTTGAATGCATCTACGTGTGGCGAGTATTCAGTCGTGTCCCTCTTCCTTCACCTCAACCGTGCCACTAAAATGCGCAGGCAAGCAAGAAAAATGCAAAGGTGGGGACACACTTACCGTTGCTCAAAATTGAAGCTGAATATTTAATGGATATTATTTTTGGACGAAGACGCACGTGAAACTCCTGAGGCCGTCACATCTTGCCAGTGATTCGGATACGCTGTGACGTCTAACGCGTCTGTCGTCGTCAATCGTGCTAGGTTGGAAACCTTTCACCGGCGTAGAGGCCGTTGTCTTTCGCAGCGGCAGGTTCCACGAGCCCATGGGGGATTCGAACGTGGCGCCCGGTGCTGCAGGCCTTTGTAACTGCATTGCACCAGAGAGAAGTACTTCATATCACTTCACATTCGAATGACGGTGAATGTGGGCTTCGTGCATGCCACGGAAAACGCTTGCCTGCACATCATTGTGGCATCATGAGATTGAGCATGAGGTCGAGCTTTAGTGAAGGCCAACTGCAGAATTGCCCACATATTGACATTTCGATGCGTGTCGATGAACTCTGGGGTCTGGGTTAATCCAAAGCCAATTTCGTTGGAATTAATCCTACATTAGTTCAAAACACTGTAGGTGCACCTTGGCAGGTAAGCTTCCAGTAGTTTAAAAAAAAAATGTCTGTCTGGCGTGCCGGTGCATACGGAGGCTGTGACGTCAGCTTTGAAGCTGTCGATGAAGGCGTCTGCCGTATATAAACTGGTGCTTCCGAGTGCGACAGTAATCAAGAAAGAACAAAGCAGGTGCACAATTATCACCTCGCTTCGAGTGCTGCGGCTTCAATGGCATTCGCGTGCCTTTGGATGAACGGCTTCTTTTGTTAATTTATTTTTTGCTTTTCCACTGGCGTAATTACAGTCTTCTTCTTATCTTTTGTCTTTTGGGCGCCCTTTAATGAGTCTCTGCGCTGGAACGAGCGCTGATAAATGGGCGGGGTCACCCTGTGCCTGGAGTGGCAAGGAGCGTGTTTTATACGCAAATGCCGGCCACGTTGAAAGGGTGCGCGCATTACGCGCAATGAAAAGAGGACAGAGCGAACCCGCTAAAGTGACGAAAGTACTGAGCTGCGGTATTCCGCGGGTAAGAGCATGTAGTTCTCTTGTTGCAGGTACGCAGGCGGGTATCAGCATTTGCGGACCTTTGTGCGCGTTTTATAAGTTGGGATCCCCCAACCAGGTACTTATATAGTATATGTACTACGGTGTTTCCTTCATTTGCCTAATTGTTTTCTCCTTCCGAGGCGCGTTAAAAACCTGATATCTGCGGGCGCGAGCAGGTTACATTACCCACATATCAAGTGCGACGTACGCCTAACTAGCTAAGCTCGCGAAGCACGTACGAACCCGGGTATTAAGAATCTTGTTCCCCCTCACTCTTTTTCTAGTTTAGCGGGAAAAATAGAAAGGAATATTTTTTTTTCTAGACAGGTGTATAATTTTTTTTTTTTCATTGCCTACCCTGAACCGTGCTTGCGTTCGTCAGGTGCGCCGAGAAAAGAGACCGGGGGAGAAAAACGTCTTGGACTTCGTCGGCGAGTGACTTTTTCGCACGTGCGCGAAGTAACTGTTGCCATTAGCGTCTCACAAGAAAAAAAGAAGCCAAAGAAAAGGATTGATCGAGGGGCGTCGTCTCCTCGCTTGCATCAGATGCTTTCCAGGGCCTTCACCGTCTCCGGCGCGGCGTGCGAGAGGAACTCTTGGGCGTTTCGCGAGGACGGCGCCGGGCGTCTGCCTGTGCGTCGTGTTTCCTCCTCAGCCACCCACGCATCCAGCTCTCGCGTGTTGATCGTCTCGCCGCGTTTTCGTTTCTTTTTTTCGCGCGGTGCTTGCATCTGCGCCGGGCCCTGTGTTGCGCAGCTTGCACGGGCGCTTAGATGCGTGCCTCCTTCTCACTGGCGTAAGCTCACTGGTGCGAGAGTGGCATCCGCTTGCCCTTATTGGCGCTTAACGTTTTCGCGGCTGGCTAAAGCGTCCTACGCGAATACGCTCCGCTGCTCGTCTCCTTTCGTTGCGTCTCCCGCTGTCGTAGTTTCTCGTTCGCTGCACCCCTGTCTCGCCAGGCTTATGCAGCGCTAAGTTAAGGGATGCGCAAGAGGCTATGCGCCAGCTTCTGCGCTCAAAAGGGTGCTTCACTAAATGGGACGTCCGTGCGACGCTGATATCGTCTGCGCCGTCTTCGGCGCAGTCAAGTCGGGCCGTCTTGTGAAGGAGTTATCGTGTATGCTTTGCACGCGTCCACGGCGAGGTACAGTGCGACGTGCTTGGGTATAATTAACCGAGTTATTACTCATTGGAATTCACCCGAGCGCAGCCATGCAGCTTCAGACGAAGCCTATGCACCATTCTCAGAAACATTGCAGTCGGCGAAAAATTAGCCCTGGACCCTATGGCAGCGCTCAAGCACGTCGTAATGAGTAGCCGCTAACCTAATTGAGATATGGCCGCCGCGGTGGCTCAGTGGTTATGGCGCGCTCGGCTGCTGACCCGAACGACGTGGGTTCGGTCCCGGCCGCGGCGGTCGAATTTCGATGGAGGCGAAATTCGAGAGGCCCGTGTACTGTGCGTTGTCAGTGCACGTTCAAGAACCCCGGGTGATCGAAATTTCCGAAGCCCTCCACTACGGCGTCCCTCATAGCCTGAGTCGCTTTGGGACGTTAAACCTCCGTAAACCTTAAATATAATAATTATTTTCGAGGATCTCTTCAAAAACACTGGACCGTACTCGGGCATACTTATCCCCATGAGTCTCCGCCACGAATCAGGCTCAAGCTCCGCTGTCAGGGTTCACCTATCCGGAAGCTATAGATATAATATAATAATTATTTTCCGGGCTGCGACGTCCTCATCTGTTCAGCCAAGCATTGTGCTGTGTAGGTTCTGCTCTTGTCCCTCGTCTTTTTTTCAGCTGGTAAAATTTACTGTTCCACCCCGTTTCTGAGACCTGCGGCGTGGGTCAGCTTTTCCGCTGCTTGAGTCTGGGCTAGCTAGTTCATTTTCAGCAATGGTTTATTTGCAGTCTGTTGCGCTGTTTCTTTACCCATTGCGGCTTTTTTTGTTGTTGTTGTAGCGCAAACGAAAACGTTTCGAATGGGGTGAACGCATGAAGCAAACTTTGGTTCGGCTCGTAGTTTCGTGAAATCTAATTGAAATGAGCATGGTGTTAGCTTGCTTCCTCTTTAGAACAGGAGGGAACTAGCATGGGTCTAGGTGGGTCGATGGGATAGTGGCGGGCATTTCGGTTGAAATCGGCGCAGCAAACGCCCTGGCGCAGTGTTTTCCTGTTTTCCGAAGCCTGGTTACTTTTATCTGCATGTATTACATTGCTTGCTTGAAACAGAAATGACAAAAAACACGCTTATCGAATTTCACTGCCGCAATTGCATGCCGGTGCGGCATTCATTTCTCTACATCTTCCTTTGCCCGCCTTTCCATTTTGTTTTCTTCGACTCGTGGAATACGTTCTTCTCGAGTATTCCAGAGCAGACCTCAGGCAGAAACGGGGAGAGAAAAGAAGAAAAAAAAATGGAAACCGTTTTTCTCCACTTGGGAGCGCAACTCGAGGTTCCGGCGAACCCCCCCTCCCCTCCGATGTTCTTGTTCGGCACGGGCTGGAAAAGAGGGGAAGGTAGAGGATGCCGACGTCGTTTTCCCTTCTCCACTTGCGTTCAGCGAAAGAGCACACGGCGCGCTTGTTGGCCCCCGGTGTTTCAGTAACTTATCTCGCAGAATGCAGCGGCACGCGTCCATCCATCAAATGGGCCTCTGTTTAGCGGGATTCGCGGCCTCTTCCTTCCGCGAAGGGGGGCGAAGGTGGTAGGCTTGGCCGAGCCGGGCTCGGTAGCGTGTACGCCTCGGGCACTTTGTTGCCGGCGGATAGGCCCCGGCTATAGTCAGTCGGGAGGGGGACGCGCGGCCGGAGCTGGCTAGGCGATAAAATCGCCGGCCGAGGCGCGGTTCGGTAGGTGTGCAGGACACCACGCGGCTGGCCCCCTCGGACCTCGCCGCTCACGGCCGTCTTCTTTTACCGATCGCTGATTGAAATTTGCGCCGACTGCTACGACGTCGTTTCGACCTCGGCCAGCCAGCCGTCAGCCTGGCATAGAAACGAAGCGATCACAACCTGTGCTCTTCTTCCGGCGCTGACCGGTTTGGTAAACAAACAAACTCAGGCAAAATGACTGCGGTCGCTGTTGCTGTCGCGTTCATACCTATCTAATCGAGAAACGAAAAAGAATTGGAGGGGACACATAAGTTCCGCCTTAAGGGTATGACGCGGTAGCTTTAGTGGGTCAACGCCCATGCATGCAGAAATGGTCAATATCTGCTTAACATTCATAGATCCCTGGGAGTCCTAATACTACTCTTCGCGCAGTGGTGTATAGCGGTTAAGCGACGCGCCACTGCCCTGCGATGGCAGGTGCTGCCACCGGTAAGCCTTCTGCGGCACAGGTTGCTCTTCCCGAGCGACCAATCATTGATTTAACTGCCACCTGCCACTGTGGGCAGTTTGCTGGCTCTCCGGTGGGCAGGTTGTGATGACGGAGCAAGGTCACGTGACCTAGGTGGCCCACCTGCCTCCTAGGTTGCTCTATGGGCACCACCTGCCAGATCCATGCCCGTGATTTTTCGCCCACAACGTCGACGCCGAGAACGCCCGTACCAGGTTTTCTGGGCAACGGAGCTTTAACGCTCTCGCGTTAATATTCACAAAGTGTCAGGTCTGTTTTGCGACGGGGTTCTTGGAGCCTCATAAGTACGTGGGGACGACTGAAGTCATCTACGAGGCTTCTGTTCTCTTGCGCTTACGCTTTGGCGTGGTACTGCTAAAGGTACGTGATGGCTGCGGTGGAAAAAAAAAAGCGCTTAAGTTAGCGTACACGATCTTGTGTTGCCTAAGGTAAGGTAGGCTTGAGATGTAAACACGGACAGCACTTCGTGTCATCCTGCAGTCTTCCTTTCCGCTAGTCTCTGTTCATCACTACTTTCACAAATGCTGCGACCTTTATTATTCATGCGCTTCACTCGACGGCAAAAATAAAGTGGTTTTTTGGCGGTGGTGGCCACTTAACGTCATTCATTTTGATGCAAAGCAAACGTCTGTCGGTCCCAGCTCCATGTTGTTCGCAAGGTCCTCATCTAAGAAGAATGAGGCTCGATGATCTCCATCGAGCTGTCCGCTGCCGCAAGGAATACCGCTATAAGCCTCGAAAGTCTCACTAATAAAGACCACTACGGAACTAGGCTGCCTGCTGGGAAAGAAGTGTTCAAACACTCAGCTCAGCCCTGGCGAATATGCCTGCGGTGGCAAGTTTCCCGTCTTCGTCGCCGTTGATCGGTGCATTGCGGTTGAGCAGCTGCCATCTTCGCTCACCATTACTCCATCATTATCGATCTGCGTATAACGACATTCTGCTCTCTTTGTCTTCCCTCGGACGTCGTCACCCATCCGGCCGCCCCGTGGTTTTTAGGCAAAGTCACTGGCAAAAAGCGTAACGTTGAACTCCGCACCGCTCATATCGCGAAAAGGTAAAAAAAAAAGGAGCACGAAACTCTTCGTCAATATATTCTTCAAAGGGAAGGAAACTTGTTACAGCACCCTCACCCTGATGCCACTTGTCCAACCGCATGGCCGCTTAAGGAGCACTTGCTGACGCTCCAGATTCTGAGCTTGGCTGGGAAGAGCAGCGCTTTCCTGATGTCCACGGCGAGCTGAAAGCCGGCTAGCATCAATCTCTGCCGCAGGGCCTCTCAGTGTCGGGAAGATATTTTGTTGTTGTGAAGGGTTTAACGTTCTGAAAGTGCAGATTTACAGTCTCGGGGTTGCTGAGGCGCTGATGTGCGCTGCAGTTTTGGGGCGTCGTTCCGGGTAGGCGTTCCTTCGATCTGATCGATCCCCTTGAATTAGCCTCCTCTCCGGCACGATAGCACCAGTACTTGCTTCTGTGGTGCTATTCCCGTTGATCCGAATATGCTTGGTGTATACATACTGTGTAAGGCAGCGTGGTTGGAGGTTATAACCTAACAGTACCTTGCTGAAGCTGTGGTAAATGCAGCCGATTCTCTGACGACCTCCACATTTGTGGGGGGGTCAAAGCTGCTCTCGGCTAACGAGGGTCCGCATGGCCGGCTTCGTGACTGTCTTATCACGCGCTATCGAGGCAGGCCAGTGCATAAACCATTTCGTATCGCTTGATCCTTTCCGTACGCGCCTGTGCCTGAAGGCCAGTTTTTAATATGCACGAATATTTTCCCGTGCCTTTGAAAGCCTGAAATGCTGTCAGCAGCGCACCCTCTTGAGTATGGCTTCGCAGGCGCCAGTGGAGAAGCTTTTGGCGTTTTACTGATCATGTACTTCGCTGTTTCTGCTTACATAAGCGGGAAATCAAATATTCCGGGCCCATGCGCTCGCGCTTCGCATTCGCTTCGCAAACGCGAACACCGCTTTCACGATTATTTGTAAACTTTTTTTTTCCCATCAGCGCCTACTGACTGGTAAAATATTGCGTCGCTGGATCGCTGCGCAAGATTTCATCAAGGGCGAACCGCGGCCTGTGGACGGGCTTGGCGGCACTGGTTTTTCTGTTCTTCGCCAGAGGGTGCACTTGCTCTGCTCCCAAATATACCTGTCGTTGAGTCGTGCATCGCGACATTTTTGCGTGCACTGTGTGGTAACGGTATCGTCGACAACCTATTTTATTTGTACTTAATTGCCTGGAAGCGGGGCCTGCTGGGTGCCGTTTCCCATTACTGCGGTTTAGTGTCATGGGCTCAGGTTAACCCGCTTTTCTTGAGTGTCTCCTACCAGCGATTCTATTTACCTCTCATCAATATCGAGTGAGGATGTTGTGACGGTTGGTTCAATATTTTATTGCCTTTTTTTTCTTTGCAGTGCATGTGATATTTTTTTTTTGTGATGGGTCGTCGTTAAAGTGGACGTTGGCGTCATTCCTTCCTCTGTGTGCAGTCGCCAATTTTCTGGAATAAGGGGAAGCTTCTCGTGCACTAGATTCAAAGTACAGTGCGGTCTGGCGGCAACTCCAGACAAACTGCTATATCTCAGTTTACCTCCTTCGTCGCTACCACCCTACCTTGACCGTCCCACTCTGCTCAACATGTGGGGCGGCAAAGTCCTCCCTTACACGCTACCTGTGGGAATGCCCCCAGCCCATGGCAGTTCCACCCCGTACCAAACCCATTCGCCTCCTCATGGGACTGCGAGCTGCTCAAGCAGCTGGCCAAACATGGCTCGTGGACAGAGCTCTCCGTGAAGCCCAGGCCCGTGGACTCGTGGACAAGTGGGAGCCCGCTCTTAAGGACCTCTTGTTCTTTTCTTAAAGTAAAGTTGTTCCTCCTCCTCTAGTCGAGGCGCAGAATGAGGCCGTGAAAGGGATTGGTTACTGTGGTCTCTCCGGTGTATGTGCTCTTACCGTTTATTCTGGTGTGCTATAACGAACTTTTGCTGCTATTTGGCTGGCTTTACAAAGTCGCACCGCGCAATCCCCGTCCAGGCAGAAGAGCCGCGACGACCGAGGTCTTCTATGACCAGTGTAGTGCCCTGCGCGCGCTTATCTTGACGTCTTGTTCCGTGAAGATGTTGCCAACTTTCCTCTCCTTCGCGAAGTCTTCACGCCGGAAGAGGCCTAATTTTTTCACCCCCGCGGCGTCGGAACCCGGAAGTTTGGGCCGGCTCCAAAGCCCGCAACGACAACTGGGCCTCACTGTGCCGAACAACGAGGTTCCTACCGAGCCAGGACTTCCGCTGCTGCAAAGCAGCGCCGCCGATGCGCGCGCTCTTTGGGATTACTTATTTATTATCTTATTTCCAGCTCAGTCGCTCCTGATCAACAGCACCGTCCGAAGGGACACCACTGCCGACCAGCAGCCGTGCCGTCGTAGGTGGTGCCTTATCGTGCACGGCACGAGAATCCAATTTGAGGCCAGCTCATTCCCTGCTGCTCCCCCCCCCCCCCCCCTTTTTTTTTTCCCCTGCCATCGTTGTTCCGTCGCAGTGGGCGCGCTTTCCCTCTAGCTTTCTAGATTTGCGGGGAAGCACGCTTCGGCGGAGACAGTTGTTAGCCGGTCTTCTCGGCGGCGGGTAGCGGCTCTGTTGGTTCCGCGTCGAGCGGCGCTGCGCGCAGGCAGCGTCACCCACCTTCGTGCCCTATCGCCGTGTCCAACCGTTGTGGCCAATTCTCAGTTCGGGCTAAAGAAATTTTATCCTATCCCATGGCCGGATGTAAAAATATAGAAACAACGTGAAACGGCTAAATATTTTCCTCGCTCGGCATTCAATGCTTTCATCGTCGGTGTGCCCATCGCTTTCGTCGCTGCCTCTGTTTGTGCGAAATTCGAGCGCCTCCTTCGTCCGCTTGCAGTTGGCGCGAGCTCCGCCCGCCAGAAGAGCTCATTTGGACTCACGCTGTGGCTGACCGGCTCGTGAATGCGCCGGTTTAAGAGACTGAGGACTAGATATCGGGTCCCCTCTCCTCTGTATGCCGACTGCGGACAGTTTTTGAGGAACAGTTTGCGAAATGTGCCCTTTAAAACCGGTGCATGTTATTGCGCGCATGGGTGCGTTTGTGCCAGGACAGCATGTTCGGCTGTCAGGTTTATGTCCCGCCACATGCAGGAACATTCTCTCATGCGCATGACTAATTGCGCTTAACGCAGCTGTGAACGTAGCTCAGCTAGTCGCCGCGTTGTCTGTGAGTGGTGCGCAGGAAAACAACAGCTGCGTTGTCAGCAAACCAAACCATACCATACCGTACGATACCGTGCCATACCATACCATACCATACCATACATTACCTTACCTTACCATACCTTACCGTACCGTACCGTACCATACCATACCACACCATAATACCATAACATAACATACCTTACCTTACTATACCATACCATACCATGCCATGCCATGCCATACGATATTATACCATACCAAGCCAAGCCATGTCATGCCATGCCAAACCATGTCAAACTAAGCCATGCCTTGCCATGCAATACAATACAGTGCAGCACAACACAGTGCCACATGCCATGCCATGCTAAACCAAGCCAAACCAAGGCAACCAAAGCACGCAGTTGAGCTTCAATAGGTAGGACAAGAAATAACGTATTTATATGGCTTTCGCTGTCGGCTTCCCTCTTTTTCGCTCTCGGCTACGTGGTATTTCACTCTGTGTTGCCGCGAAAGCGATTAGATGAACGCTGCTGCGAAGCGAAGCGGAAAAAGACGAACAAGAGGCGGTATGCGAGGTGACCCCCTTCGCGTACACGTGGCCGTAAAAGCGTAAAGCGCGGTGCTGGGAACGGCGCTCGAGGAACAATGCACCGTCCCCGGCGGCGCAGCGCCTCCGAAGCGCGGGCCCATTCCGGCTTCCTGCAGACCCTCAGCCTCTCTTTCTACTGAGGGTGGGGAGGGAAGACAGGGAGGGGAGGAGTGGCTACGTGCGAGTCACCCGCGGTGATTAGGGCCATGTGGCTTCCAAGCGAGACGCCTGTGGCGAAAAGCCGCTGTTGTGAGAAAAAAGAACGGTCTGTATTCAAGACAGGCAGCGAAAGGAGATGCGGTGGTTGAAAGGCGCCTTATCGGTGCCTCCGGCTTCTTCATTCGTAAGAACTGAGAGAAGGATGAAGGGGTGACAATGCGCCAGAGGTCAGTTTTTTTTTGTATATGTGTCCCTTTTGTGGCCATTCTGCCTGTTGTCACGTCACGGCTGTCGTTATTTTTTTAATGCGTATTGCTTTTCCTCCTTAGTGCTGACGCCGTTGACGGCGAGGCTAATCTCTCTACTCGTATGAAAAGTTAACGAAAAGTAAAAATACGACAACGAAGAATCATCTCTGTTTTCGGTTGGCAAATTCGGCGACTGCAAAGACATACTGTATGCTTTTGTTATTCGCAACACAGATAAAATAAGACTTGACGCACGAAGTAATGCTCATTTTACGCTCACAAACACTCCCAGTGAAAAAAAAAGAGAAAGTAGCCGGCCTAGAAACGTTGGGCGATATCAGTTCCTGCACGAGCAAGCGAATAGACATTCTTGCCGCGCCGGCTCGCTGCTTGTGTCGTGTACTCCAAATGGCGTAACCGTGTTTTGTGCAATCTTTCTTTTTGGTCTTATTCTTCCTGGTCTGTCATGTCAGCCTGGCTAGCTCTTTGCCTCGAAAGAGCGAGCTTTGACGCGAAGCAAAAACTCTGTCGACAACATTCTCGCAGCGTGTATGCTGCGTGTCACTTGGATATTTTTGACGTCAGGGAATCCATTCGCGTCGTTGTAGGAGCTAATGGCGTGCGCATTTGTTTCACTTGGTTCTGGTCCTTGGACGGTGTACTGGAACGTGTTTTCTTTCTTTCTGCTTTGTCTCTCTTACGAAGGGGCAGCATGACTGAGGACTGAGACAGAGCACAACGGCGGGATCAGTGCTCGTGATTCGAGTGCTGGAAACATGGCGTCGAAAAGCTGCGCTCGAGTCTCCGCCACCTCTGCGACGCGCCGACAGCGCGACGTTAGTTTCACGGCGAGCCGGCGGGCAGAGTACATTTATCTCGTTTTCGGTACGCGGCCTGTGGTTCCTCAACGGTGCGCTGAACGTGAGTAAAGCGCAGGAACGGGGCATATCCTTGACACGCCCTAAGGATTTTTTTTCTTTTTTGCACGCGGATGATGTCATATGCCTGCAAGTCCAGTCCTTCGGGGTTACGCTTTCCTTCGGACCAAAAATGCCCCCCCCCCCCCCCCCCCCCCTCCCCCACACCTCAGCCCTCAGGGCGCGCAATCGACCGTGTCTGTGCGCTCGATGTGCGCCCTGCGTGCGTCCTGTGTGGCCGCCGGTAACTTCGCCAGTTGTGTGTACTTTGGAGGCGCAGAGATGAGCGCGCGGGTGCGCGAAGCGAGGGTTCAATGTCGAGCCAAGGGGTCACTTGTTTGTGCTCTGCGACAGGGCGTTTGCTGTCTCGCTACTCTCTTCTTCCTAGAGGGTGGGGGGGAAACGTGGGCCTTTAACCCCCTTGCCTTGCCTCCCGTTTCATGAAGTGTAGAATGCTTGGCCCTACGAAGGAAGAAAAACAAGGTGGGGGGGGGGGGGGGGGGTTGACGAGGACCGCGCCTCTTTCTTGAGCACGTTTCGAGTGTCTGTCTTCCTCATTTTTGTATTTCTTTTTTTGCTTTCGGGAACCTTCGATGCTCGTCCGTTCCTCCCCCCCTCGCCCCCATGGAAACAATATATAAACACACACCTACACGCACAGATGATCACGTGGGCACCGAATTTGCGCAGTGAAGCTTGCGTGAGGCGCAGATACTCGAGGACGTAAAACCAGCAATACAAGAACACGATCTTTCGGATGTTTGGGGGGGGGGGGGGGGGGGGGTGCTCGATGTACAGCGACAAGGAAGACGTCGCATTACTACGACAGCGCGTATTATGGTGGTTCTTTTCGGACGCTTCTGTTTTTTTCTCGGTCGTTAGATGTTCCTGCGGTGCTGTTCGTATAGTGCCCCTTCGCCGGCTTTCCCTTCATCCTCTGGGGTTCCGAAAGGGTCGAAGGAGAGAGTCATTTCTTTCCGCTCGTTTTCGGCCGGGCTCCTTAGAGGAGAGTGGACTGCGCACGCCCAGAATTTCACGCCAGAACTTGGGCTTTGGAGGGGGGGACTGAGATGCTGCTGCGTCTTGCGGCCGGTGTAGCACAAAACGGGAAATGATGCGAGGCGAATGGAAAGTGCAGGTAGAGCCTTACGTGACGTGCAAGTAGAACACGCGAGGTGAAGGTCGTGCGATACACTTACCTTTGCATCTGTAGTTTTTTTAACACGCACGAGAACTCGCAGTACGAGCAAGAGACGGCAGAACCAGTTGCAAAAAATTTGTGTCGTGAACGCTGAAGTTTACGATTAAAAAAAAAAGGAAGCGAGAGACGGAGGATTCTGATTTCTTTTCGTAGCTTTTCCGCGTGGTCACGTTTTGAACGTGCAAGACTCGCAATGGGGGCTGGGTGTAGCTTTCAGAAGGTTGCTTGGCGGTCGCGAGTTTGATTCCTGGGCTTCAGTGGTGGCGTCACGAGTAGCGGTGGCGAGCTGTGGCGAAGCGAAGGCATCGATCGGGTCATCCGCTCGCCCAGCGTTCAGGGGAGGCAAAACTTGAATGAAGGGGGGCGGAAGAGGGGGGGGGGGGGCGAGCCGATACATCTCGGCCGCCTCACGCCCGGAAGGAGACGGGGATCCGTTTCGTGTCCCGCGTATGCATCCGCTCGGCCGGAGCCCCGCGGCGGTTTCTTCCCCTCGCTGCATTCGGGAAAGGCCTGTGATGCGATTTCGAGGCGGCCGCAGATCTGGGTCAGACGTGCGCGGGGGCGCAAGCCGGCTCCGCGGAGGACGAGCGGGGCTTCGACTCGGGGCCGTCGTCGCGTAGCTAGTGTGGCCCGGACGACGCGTGCACTCGCGCCGAGACTCGATCGGCGAGGATAAGCGGGCAGCTTTTGATCGAGCGTGCGCTCGCAAGCAGCCCGTGGCGCCGAGCTCGCGATGGAGCCGGCCACCGCGTTGGCAGCGGGACGCTCTCTTTCGTTTCGCCCTGTGTGCGCGCGCAGGGTTAGGACGGACGGAGGGAGAAGCGCAGATCCGAGTTTTTTTTTCTTTTTTTCTAGCCGTGCAGTTTCTCAAGATCGCCTAAAAGGGGACGCCGCTGTTTATGCTACATTTTTCTTTCTTTCTTTTCGGGCGCTTTGGCCGCCTTGAGAATGGTGAGATCGAATCTGAGCGTCGTGTCCTGGATTGCTTCGTTTCGCCGAAAGCGGGGATTTTGCTGTGGAATTTCACAAGCTATTCAGCTGGTTAGGTGAACTCGGTAGAATAATGTAGACTGTAGATCCCCGCCACACTGCACTAGCGTCTTGCAGTTGTCGGCCACATAAGTCGGCCGAAAGGGCAAGAGTGTGCGTTACCTGCTCTTCTGCAGTGATGAAGAGGGAGGGGAGGAGGGGGAGCTATTTTCGTTGCTTTTGCGTGTAGCTATCTGGCTTTTCAGTGTTGTTTCCTTCGTTCGTTCGCTGAAACCGGCAGGGTCTTCGGCGCTCAAATTTCTCCCAGGGACGGCGTGTAATGGCATTCCTTGGTGACGCACCCCAACTTTCCAGGACAGTCCGCGAACTGCGCTAACCAGACACGGAGGTGCTCGCGCGACGCCTGCCCTGGGCGCTTCCATCTCTCGAGAAGCATGCAGCGCTGACGGAGCTTGCAAGCCACCAATTTCATATTCTTCAGTCATTCGAGGAATCTGCGTAGCATTTTCCTTGATACTGACGTTAATTTTTTCGGTATGCCTTTGACTGACACTGCTTGGATCGTGTCCTAACACGTGGGTTGCACGGCTTAATTTTTCGACTTGTCAGCCCAGAATAACGTACGCTATTCATCCACATAATGTTGACATTGCACTTGAACAATCCTGATGACATTTCATGTTTGAGTTTTGTTTTCACTATTATCGTGTCGCATAATGTCGTTAAATCTGGACGTACATCGAGGGCTCTACAGATAACGGCATTAACGCAATTCAGATGTTGAGCATTTCCTTAGACTCCGGTTGGTCGCGAACCGCATCTGCGTGTGCCGACAGTGCTGTAGGCGGCACCCTCGGTTAGCTGCTCACGTAGGCTAGAGTTAGCTTCCACAGCGGCCATATACCTGGTTGCGTTTCCTATGGCGCATACTCGGTTCGCGCAGCCACCTCGAAGCCAGCGTGAGAGGAGGCAGCGAAATAAGAAAATGCGCCCATCTGTGGCCCCTTTCACAGATCCAGGCAGTGGTTCTGCTGTGTTACCCAACTGTACTGCACTTGCCCACCTCTTTGCCGAGCAAGTGGCCCGGGAGCGGACAAGTGATCTCGCAACCAGTGCGACTGGTTGGAGCAATCAATATTGGGCGGAGCAGTACGTAGATTGCGCAACTAAGACAGACGTCGTATTGCAGGCCGATGGGGCATTATCCTTCCCACGGGAGGCGACCATTTCAGTTCAACTCCCAAGTGAGGCTTCTGGCTTCATTGTTTCCTATTGCAGCCGTACTGTGATCTCTGAGGTTGAATGGAAGCTCCATTCACCGGAATTCAAGTGCTGCTTTGCAAGCGTGATTTCCTGCGTGAGACGCGCGCGCGAGTTTTCACCGCTACCTTGGCACAAGAGGGAGCTCTATTTCGATCGTCGTTTCGGCCGCAGCAACCAGTGCGAATGGACTCGTGCACCACCTGACAAGTCCGTGCAGCAGCAGGCTCAGCTTTCGTAGCTCAATCGGTGTTAATGGCGAGCGACTGCCGGCAGCCAAAGTTTATGGGATGCCAATTCTCGAGGGGAAAAAATATCTGCGGTTTAACTACTGCCGAACCTGGTTAGAGAGCGAAAGGTGTGGTGTATCGGGCAAGTAGACGCGGCTTGGCGTCTGTAGCGTTGAGTGCGTTCCGCACACTGGATAGGCAGCACGTTCAGCCGGCCACCCTGGCAGCTAAATTAATGGTTGATCGCGTGAGGTTGGTCACCCAATGAACGCTACGGCCTATAGCTGCAGTGTCGCGTTTCTGCCACAAGGTTGTCAATGCCAACGCATGCAGCGCACACCTGTCACTACCACCACGTAGCTTAAAGTGCGACTGAGGTGTCCACTTTCCCAGGGGGCCAGTTATGCACCTTTGCTTTCCAAGCTTGATCGGTTTCGGCGCAGCATCACATACCACGCGCTGAAGGCCGCTTAAGGTCAGTTGTGCGTGGTTGGCGAAACTTGCGGAACATGCCGTAGTAAAGAAAAATCTTTTTTTCGCTGCCTCGTCGCGTGGCCACTTGGTTCTGTTTCCAGGGGATAGACCCTGCCCTCATACCGTCGGAAAATTGAGGCGATTGGATGAAACATTTTTTTTTTCTTCGGCTGCCGATGCGATCGCCAAGGCTGTACTCGAGCTGGAGAAGCACTGGTGGTGGGCCCTGTGCGGAATGCGACTCGGGTCTTGCGAAGCGGTACTGCGCGAAGGGCGCGCCGCTCTGCGTGACCGTCTATTTTGGGCCTCGGCACTGACCTTCGTGCCGCCTCGCGACCGTTTCGCGCCGCTCTCTGCGGGTGGCCCGTTCGGTGCCCTTGGTGCTACTCTCTGCCTGACATCCGTCCCTCTCCCAGCTTTCGCTTATCGCGCGCCACTTTTGCTCCTTTCGTGGCGTCCCGCTGTTTCCTCCTGTTTTGTGGCCGTGCTTCACCTCGGCCGTTCCAGTCTTTTGCACCCCCACGAAGGCTGTATGCCTGCTTGCGGTTGAGTGTGTTCTGTAATTTTCTCCCTTCGTCTCTTTCGTAATTCAGCTCTTCGTCAACCTTTGGCGCCGGCTACGAACCGCTGTATAATCGTGCTCTTGCGATCGTCGTCGAGGGGCTGCTTCCGAGCCCGATTGTGGCTGCCTGCTCGATACCAAGCCGTCTCGTTTCGGTGGAGGCGCTAATCTCGGCGTGCAACCACCGTATGTTCGCTGCATGTCCTCGTATACGAAACAATGCTAACAGGGCAGTGACCGAGGAATACAAGGACGAACACTGACTAGCCGGCACCCCAACCAGCGCTCGTGTCGGGTCCTTCCGGCTGTCGCACTGTAACGTTGCTTCCTATGAAAATGAACTCGCCCCAGCTTACCCAAGCTCAAGCCGGTGCTGTTGTTTTTACGTGGAGTAATTTCCCCAAAGAACACGCTCAACAAGCGCGAAAGCACTAAAGGGGCGGGTGCACACTGCTGGCAGCCACTACAGGTGGTGGGGGCACCGTTCCTCGGCGAAGCACAGGGCGAGTTCGTGTTTGCAAGTACGGCAGCACTGCTGCAAGTGAATCTGGCGACCAGTGTAGCGCCGCGGCTGTGGCTGTTGGACTTGAAAGGCTGTGCATACACGTGCCGCACGGTCGGGATGATGCAGGTAGCCCCCAGCACACACCGGCCAGCGTTTCCTGGACGGCAGAGGGGGCGAGAATCTCTTGGGAAACGCGCGCCCGCATGTGCGCGTGTAGCGCCGCTGCGGGGTCGCGTGTCTTCCTAGCCCCTCCTCCTGGGCGACGAGAGCTGGAGGGCGCCGGACGAAAGGAGTGCGGAGGCGGAAGGAAGCCGGTGTTTGCTCGAGCGAGGCGGCCCGTTTGCTGTCGTTTCGGCGTACCCCTATCGCGGCGATGACCGCGCTGCATGGTGGGGCGCTGCCGGCGTGTAGCCGAGGCGAGGGGAACAACAGCGCGGCCGAGATCAATGCGCACGCTGGGCGCCGCCACGCGTCCCGTGGCCGGTCCGAGTAACGATGCATTATCCAGGGTGGTCCGCGTAGGATCAGCGCGGTTGCTCGCTGGAGTCTATACGCTGGGCATCCCGCTGGCCTATGGGCGGCCGCCTGGCGCACCCATTGTATGCGGGCTACATCACGCGTACTCCACTGTCGCTGTAGGCTGTGTACGAATCGTCCGGCAGCGGCCTGAGACCACTCTTCGTACTCTAGGGCGCTGCTGAGCCGCCGCGGTGGCTGATTGGTAATGGCGCTCGGCTGCTGGCCCGAAAGACGCGGGTTCGATCCCGGCCGCGGCGGTCGAATTTCGATGGAGGTGAAATTCCAGAGGCCCATGTACTGTGCGACGTTGGGACGTTAAACTTTGGGACGTTAAACCCCCATAAACGAAACCATCTAGGGCGCTGCTGGGACTCCTTAAAAGCCGATCGACTGCTGCGAATAACTCACCAGATAGCCTGCCTGCTCCTTGAGTAACCCGCAGCAGGTGGCTTGCCTACCTGCTTGCTCGTTCGATGGTCTGCACCGCACCATCGTGGGCACGCGTACCGGTACCTCTATCGGCTTGACGGTGCGCTGGTATTCATGACAGTGCTCCCCCTCTCCGCCAACCTTCGTTTCAATACCACACCCGCCAAGTTTGTGCAGCGGGGAATCGGTCGTTTACGATGTCGCCAATGGTATTAGCATCCAGGCGACGGACAAGAGACGCATACCGCGCATCCCGTCACGTGACGTAACCAATCCTTGAAGGTTTGCGCGGGCTGATCAAGCGGTGTGTCTTTTTTGCCGCTGGTCTTCCGGCTGTGTTCGAATGGCGAACGTAGGATGAAAATGGCGCAGCGGTTGGCAGCAGAAGCGTTGAAGTTTGTTTCCAGGCAGGCGAATGATAGGAGCCGAAAACATTCAACAAATCCGTATCACAAGCACCAACGAAAGAAAGGCTTGCAACAGAAATTTGTTCAGGGCCTGATTACTGGGGAACTGGAAGGCGGAGGATTCCGGGGCTGTATCATTTGTAACATGTATTATTTGAGGTTTCTTTGTCGAAAAAATACGAATGTCCACTAGCGTCCACCACTTGTAAGTGTCCACCACTTGTAAGCGCCCACCACTTGTAAGCGCCCCACCACTCGTAAGCGTCCAGCTTGTAAGTGGCTGACGATTTTCAGGCGGAGAATCGCGTCTATTCATCTATTAGTGTGCCCTAAGCTTTTCCTCGACGGAAAAGAACACGACTGCATAGATACCGCTACATGTGTTTGCCTTGTATGTTGTAGCTCGCGTTCGTGCTTTTTATCGTTTTTGTTGTGCGAGGAGCGCTTACAGCCACTCTCACACAAAGGCGCATGAGCATCGTTACTTTTGGTGGACCCTTTCGAAGAAAGCGCGCTTTCGGTAGTGTTTCTCTGCGTCGACCCACATTCAGCAGTGGCACATTGCGCAGACGCCGGTGCGTTTTCTGACGGTTTAATTTTGTTCGCCTACGTCGCTATTCGTTCACTCACGGTCCTACTGATCGCTCAAGAATGCCTGTGTATAGCCTATTCTTTCCTACATTAAGGTGGACACTTGAAGGCCGCCCGTCGCAGCCCACATACCCAAGTGACAGTCCCTGCTCGTAACTTTTTGTTGCGGAATAAATTTAATTTGGTTTGTTTTGATCCTTTCTTGCGCGTAGTGGAGTCAATGTCCGTGCTTTCAGATTTGAACTGAAGCCTGCGGAATGTATTGCAGTAACCAGCTGGTAGTAGCATACAGGGTTGATCAATAATCCCGAGGCCACAGGATCTGCTTTTTAGGCTTTTAGCTGAGCGTTTACGATTCCCCGAAGCTCAGAATGTGCGGAGAGTGAGGAGGGACCTCATCCCTGAGGTGCTTGATAGCTTCATAAGCGCCGTGAGTGGCCGGCTATGCTGGGACTAACCTCACGGACTGTGTCCTGTGTGTAGAGGACACCTACTGTGCCGTGTACGTGCTGAAACTGGGCGAGCCACGAGGCGCTATTGCGATGTTTCCCGCTAATTTTCGGCCACCCATGTGCTTATCGGGCACCGTACTGTACGTTCAGCGAGTGGGCGTTTTCAGATTCCACCGCCAACGTGACGCGGCCGGCTACTGACGCCTCGACGTCGTGCTCAGCAGCGGAACGCCATGGCCAGCGCAAGTACGCGCCGTGTCCGAGTGTTCTCTGTCCCGGACGGAAGACAGATCACGCCGCGGCCGGTCTCTGCTCTGGTTACAGACGCCGTGCAACCTTTTCATTCTGCTCGTTCCCCGGCGGTGTTTGCTTGCGGCGGCGCCGTCTCGTCCCATCACGCACGGCGCCGTGTCTGCCGTCAGCGCCGGACGCCCGGCAGTGGACGCGCGGTCGCCGGCTTCCGGTCCGGGGATCGGGCGGGGACGGCACGTAACCTTCACCTGCCAGCGGTGTGTACCGTCGTCAGAGGAGCCCTCACGCTCTTCTTGGCCAGTCTGTGTGCTTGTTTCACTTGCTCGCCACCTTCCCTCACTGAGATCAAGCTCCTCCGCGGGGGCAGAGGAGAGCGCGTTCAGTGAGAGCGCATTTTCCAGCATATTTAGCCGCCTTCTCTGGCGAGCCCCGAAGGCGTTCAACGCACGTAGCTCGGCGTAGCGTTACGTGCAGCCTCTCTCAAATTTGACTCTTAAAAGTGACGGTACAACTGTGGTGCGGGAGAGACCACCTCTTTTCTGTCCGGCCTCTATCTCATAGAAGGGGCCCTTAATCAAATCTCGTGGACGTTGCAGTAGCGTTTGCAAGCTTTCCCTTTCGGCACTATTAACATGTTACATCCCGCCTGACAATCGGAGTGAATGCTGCGCCTCGTGTCAGGCGATGATGGGCCGAATCACGAAGCACCTCTCATCGTTGCTGACTCTTAAAAGGCAAAGGCGGGCTAGTTGGTGGTATTACGTTTGGAGCCGCCAACATGCCAAGAATATTCAAGCCACTGAGAAGCATCAATCGACAGAGGCTTCAAAGGGCCGTCGACGTGGTTGCAGCGCCACGAGTGCAGGTGGTGGCGTCTACAAGGGTCCTTCCCCCCCCCCCCCCCCCCCCCTGCTGTTTACGGGGTGAAACGGCCGTCCGCTACCTGAGGACGGCTTTGGTGAACCTGTCGTTTGTTCTAAACGCCGGACCCACCCGGGACATCTTTATCCCGGAGGGGACGGCTGGGGAGCCGGCGAGCGGCGGGGTTGCAAATGAACCGTGACAAATGCGGCCGTGTTTGACTAAGCCAACGTCGCCGGAATCCTCGTGCTTCCAAAACAACTTCGTCTTAGACTGTGATTTTCCTTATACGTGGAACCTTCTGCAAACTGCAGTGGCAACCTTTAGTTCCCACGCTACCGCTGTGAAGTGCAGGTGACTGACCTTCGACGCTGCCATGGGACCCCCTTCGGGCTATTCATCACTGCTGCCTGGAGAGCGCGGACCATAACTTGCCAGAAGTGGCAAGAATGTGTTGTTGGGGGCGTCCTGGAAGGCGGACCCTAAAGACTGGACACGTGATTTACATCACAGTGATTGGACGCATTTTTAATGAACTAAATTCCCCAACTAGGGACCTGGCGACAGCGGACCCTATTTAAGCACCGATCTGGCGTGTGATCAGCAGCTCCCGATTCACTCTTTCAATCTTTGTATAAATGTAAATAAACCCTTCAGTCTCTCCTTCACCTCGAAGACCCTCTCATCTCTTCGTCAACCCCACTACAGCAGTCTCCCGATCCGGAACCCGGGGACACCGACCTTGGCGAGAGACTGCACAGGCGAACCAGGGGCCCGCACCTAACAACTGGTGGCAGCGGTGGGATCGAAGCGCCATCCCCCAACACCGGTGGCCTGCTACGGGGACAGAAGCCCCACTCCTAACAACTGGTGGCAGCGGTGGGATCGAAGCGCCCATCCCCCAACACCGGTGGCCTGCTACGGGACAGAAGCCCCACTCCTAACAACTGGTGGCAGCGGTGGGATCGAAGCGCAATCCCCAACACCGGTGGCCTGCTATGGGGTTGGAGCCCCACATCTAACAGTGGTTAACAGGGGAGTGCATATTGCAACCGCGCAAAACTACGAGCGACGAAGGGAAGAATGCACAAGACACGACGCGGAACTTCAACTGAGGTTTACTACAAAGGAAAACCACATATATACCAGATTCGTAATCACACCTGATAGACAGCAGATACCACCGCATGCCAGTGTCACGTGATGGTGTCTGCTGTCTATCAGGTGTGATTACGAATCTGGTATATATGTGGTTTTCCTTGTAGTAAACCTCAGTTGAAGTTCCGCGTCGTGTCTTGTGCATTCTTCACTTCGTCCCTCGTAGTTTTGCGCGGTTGCAATATGCACTCCCCTGTTGCTGACTCGCGGCCTGGACTTGGGCAGTTAGCATCTATAGGTATATAGACGCCGACAGATCTCGGAGGTTTCTAGCGTGCGGACAGCTCTTGCAACCCGGCTGCGCATTTAGCTCCCATCAAAGACCATATTGCGTCGTTACTTTGCTGAGGCGTGTTCGCCCAAACCAGTTTGTGACAAGGACTTATGTCGTCCTGCACCACTGGTGTTTCTGCACACGTCGTGCCAAAGTGTCGTCGTTATGAAGCTTTACTGCATATTCGTTGCCTCTTGGAATTCTCCCGTGTCGTTGTTTTCCCCGTCTCCAACCGTCCCACGGCATGCCGCTGTTTTTATCGCGGCATTTGTTGTGAACAGCAGCGCATGCTCGCGATGAGCGCGTGGTCGTGAACAGTATTTAACAGCCTGTTCCGTAGCCTGCATGCGACACGCGGACCTTACTATAGCGACCTCGTGCCCCCACACCGGTCTTTTTTCCCTCTTATTTTCTCGCGAGTGCGCAACGATTCTGGTACACGGTGGGCGTGTTCACTTTCTCGTTATTGGGCACCAAACTGCGTGCTCCCCAGCGTTCCTTCGCTTGCACAGTAGAGCAGAACGCTGGGCCAGTTGGTGTAGCGACATATTCAGCAAAACTTGCGCAGATTAACACAGGACGGGCGGGAGAAACACGCACACACACACACGAGCGCTTGCCCCTCCAATTGCTCGCATCCACTGCGCGCGTCGTCCTCTTGTAGACAGGTGAGACCCGCCTGGCGGCCTTCCTTCGGCGCCCCCGAAAGCGTCCCAGTCTACATTTCTCCACGCCCCATTTGATCTTGCTTGCTCTATGGTGGCCGTCGGTGCGCACTAAAACAACGGCACTGGGCGCGCGCGGTCGTGTGGGGGCCGTGGTTGTCCGGGGCCACGCGTGACTCCGGTCTTCCGGGGACTGGCGCGCTCTGCTGCGCGACACCTGTTCACCGCGCATGCGCCGCGGGTGCGGACTGCGACCCGACCGCGTGTCGAGGAGCGAGGGGCGTGCCTTTGGACACGCGACGATAGCGCCACCTTTGTTTTTGCGCCGAGTATACGTTGGCAGCATAGGATCGCGCGCGCCCCATTTGTGGAGGGCCAACGCTGCAGCGCGCACGTTTCAGGAAACGTCAGAGACCGCTAGCTCCCATCGACGGGGCTGTTTAATGCGAAAGAACGCTCGGTGCTCTTGAATGGGACAGCATTTCTGGGCCGACTCTTTCGCCCTGTCCCTTAGTCCTCGGTATTTCACAGACTACGGGAATGGTCCTCTGTGGGCACGGCGTTAAGGGGTACGAACTTTCAGTTTTTGAGAGTAAGGGGAGGAAGAGAGATTGCACGAGCGGAATGATAGCACACATGAGCACGACGACTGGAAACATTCAGACGCACCAAGGCGTGACCCGGGGAGGTTGGAGCGGCGCGGCGTCACTGCAGGGAACTCCGTGCTGCCCCCATCGCGGGCGACAAAATGGCTCACGAAACAGACCGAGAGCGACAGCCTCCCTCGTAGCGAGAACAGAACGCCATTGCAGCGTCTTTCCTTGGTTCAAGACGCGACGAAACTCGAGTCGCAGTCTAAAAAAAAAAAAGATGAAAGGAAGCAGAAACATGACGCCATACCGCGCTGATTCAGTGAGGCTAAAGAAAGGGGATGACTGCAGCAGCGTTATCTGCGAATGGAACGGAGGCAACCGAAACTGATCGGCGGCAAGCAGAGGCTTTGGAGGACGCCGCCTTGTTTCCGGAACACGACTGCTTCTTAGTGAGGGCGTGCGCTTTCTAGTGCGGCTGCTGGCTACCTCATTATCGACATAGGCGCCTGCTGCGCTGTCGCCGGAGAAAAACAGGCTCCGTACATTGGCGTAAATGATTACGTAAAAAAAAAAAAAACTATCGCTCCTAATACACTTCCCGGTACCACTGTCAGGACAGGAAAAACTGCTGAACAAGCAACTCACAAAAAACAAACCTCATTCGCGGGAATCATGAAACGTGGATGACTTTCGGACGTCGGCACAGGATATTAAAAAAAAGAAAACATACTTGTTCCAGAGCACTGAAAATATATACGTTTTACGCAGGGCAGCTTCAAATTCCAACTCGCCAAATAATCGCGGTAAAGCTAAATGCGCAAACATCGGCATTTAAGTTTCATACTTCCGAACATTGCACTTCGCCATCGGAGGAGCGTTGGGTGTTAGCAGCGAAAGCCCCGCGATAAGCCCATAAGCGGTATCGAATTTCAACAACAGTGAAAGCTTCGGTGGAATCTCTTTTTCTGGCAGTATACGTGTGTATACTGTAGAATTTGTACGTCTGCATCGCTTCTATCCGTGTATGAGATGGCCGACGCCAGTCGCATATTCTCTGCTGCGCTTTGCAACGAGTGCTGCTGGCCAGTTTAGAGGAGACTACAAATATATATATATATATATATATATATATATATATATATATATATATATATATATATATATATATATATATATATATATAAAGGAAAAGAGGGGCTCGTTTGATAAACTTATGAAGGGAGCCAACAGTCACCGAAACCAAGATGCATAGGGGAATGTTTAATTTTTTTTTAATGTGTAGTGCTGATCAGTGGGATAATAATACTTCGATTAATCTATCGCTTAAAGAAAATTACTTATAAAGCAGCAGAAAAACAACCATCCCGCCGGTGGGATGCGAACCCACGACCTCCACCCACCCACCCACCCACCCACCCACCCACACACACACACACACACACACATACACACACACACACACACACACACACACACACACACACACACACACACACACACACACACACACACACACACACACACACACACACACACACACACACACACACACACACACATACATACATACATACATACATACATACATACATACATACATACATACATACATGCATACATACATACATACATACATACATACATACATACATACATACATACATACATACATACATACATACATACATACAAGTTTTATTCTCCACAAAGAAGTGGAAGGAGGCGGAGGGAAAAGCCGTACATTTGTGGCTTGAAAACTCCTCCGCCCCCTTACAGTGCATACAGCAGCAGAGCGGGACAATAGACAGTCACATTTTTTTTTGTTGCAAAGAGGAAAAAAATAAATAAAACAAACAGCACTATATCCCATCACAAAATAAAATAAGCCTAAATAAGAGTTTCAATAGAACACTGGGTTTGGACTCCTGGAAAAACATTTTTTTTTTTGAAAAGTAAACAATGCAATGTAATTGAACATAAAGATAGACCTGTGCGTTCATTCACAAAAAAGAGTATGAGTAGCAAAATATTTGTACATATTTGGAAGAGGCATATTGGATACATCAGCGCCTTCTTTTTCTGCAGCATTCAATAATCGCGGAAGGTTATACCGGAGTGTTTGTTGTCCATAGGCAGTACGACATTTTGGAACTTTCCATCGTTCTGGAGTTCTGGTGCTGTAGATGGGATAATTGGGTTTTAGTTCTGCCATTTCAGTAAAAACTGTACTCTCTCGTTGGACACTTAAACGGTACTGCCTGCATAATTTGTATTCGTAAATATTTCTTACTTTCAATAAATTAAGCGAAGCAAAGATATCTGAAGAAGGCGCTGTGTATTCAACGTTTTCAATTATTCGTACTATTTTTTTCTGTAGCCTTTCAAGCTTCAACAGATTAGTTTTTGTCGATGTTCCCCAGACTAAATGAGAGTAGTTTAGGTGGGGGACACTCCACACACACACACACACACACACACACACACACACACACACACACACACACACACACACACACACACACACACACACACACACACACACACACGCACACGCACACACGCACACGCACACACGCGCACGCACACACGCGCACACGCGCACACGCGCACACGCGCACACACGCACACACGCACACACGCACGCGCACGAGCACACACACACACACACACACACACACACACACACACACACACACACACACACACACACACACACACACACACACACACACACACACACACACACACACACACACACACACACACACACACACACACACACACACACACACACACACACACACACACACACACACACACACACACACACACACACACACACACACACACACACACACACATTATTGAGGAGGCGCTGTTGAAATTTAACGCTCGGCTATCCTACCCAGGGTTGTGTCATGTTGAAATGGGTGCATGTTCCAATCGGGGTCCGCCCGCTCCACAAAAAAAAAGGGTGGGACAGAGGTATTACAAATAAACTGTCCCAGCTCGTATGGGCTGCCCGAAACAGTGGAACGTCCTCTTCCTGTGTGCGCCGTTTGGTTATGCACAGGTTAGGGCTGCCGGCCCTACCGTATAGCCACAGGATACACTTTCAGATGAAGCACGGACGGGAGGAAGGCAGACCGGACGTACGCTAGTGGCTCTTGTCCTGTCTAGCGTATGTCCTTTCCGATTCCAGTTGATGCATACCTTTCCACTACGACGCTGGGGGCTGCCGCCGTGCTGAGCTGTGGGAGCAGCTGTGAGTGAGCAGCTGCGCGTGGGTTCCGAGGGCGTGGAAAGGGTCGAGTGTCGGGCCACCAACTATAGCTCAGCTAAACACCGCAGTAGTGGCTGCTGGTAGCGAATCTCGCCTTCCGTACCTGTTTCGAGACTAGTCTCGAGTAGGTGTCTCAGAGGGAGAAGCAACTCTTGGAGGACAGGGTTAATTGGAGAGACACGGGAGAGGCCCTTGCCCTGCAGTGGGCGTATACAGTCAGGCTGATGATGACGACGATGATGTGTTGCAAGTTGCGTACTGCCCAGAGTTTATCTGCTCATGTTTCCCAGGTGCTCGCTGATCACGAATGGCTTTCGTTCTCAGTCTGTTCGTCCATTGGGCCCGCTGTTCAAGCCCAGCGGGAGCAGCCCACAGCGACAGCTGCGCTGCGGTGCATGACGTTGTACACGCTTACGCGAGAAGTCGGTGTGCACGTTTTCTTCTCACGCATTTCGATTGTTATGGAGGTCCCCCATCCTTGCATGTGTACCGTATGCGCAAATCGCGTTGCTCGTGCCTGCATTTACAGTGCGTCATTCTGAGTCACGTAGGCGTCTCGGCAGAACTAAACGGAACGCGGTCCTGCCCCCTAATGGCAGAGAAGGGCGCAATGTTCCTCCTAAATTACGCGTTACTGCATGCATTTTCATTTCAGTGGACGTGTTCAGTCTGCTTTTGACGCCATGTACAGTACGTACTACATGTACAGCATTTGTGAAACTTGCGGAGGTCAAGGGCTTCCCTCTGGGCCATGCTGCATCTCTAATTATCCCCCCTTGTTGCGGGACACACAAAGTCACCCCCTCCCGATAAACGCTGGCTGCATGCCTGGTTCCGAGCTTCCCGGAAGGGAAAGGCACTGTCGTCCTCTGAAAGCCACGACTTCCACGGATGCCCCCAAGTGTCGCACTACACGGAAGCTAGTGCCTTGCGGTGTTTTCTCTTGACAAAGGCTGTAGTACTTGGGAACGACTTTGCGCGTGTGCAGTTTTAATGTTCGAGCCGCGAGTCACTGTTCTCACCTTGCGTCTTATCTCAGGCCCATTGGAAATTCGATACGTCAGTACACATGCGGCTGGTGAAGGTTTAGGCGACAATTGCCGCGTATGAATCACGACAACTGGATAGTTTGTGCGCAGTCAAGGAGCCCCGTTGAAAGCTCGTGGGCGTGTGTGACCGAAAACAGAGGAACCGACTCGCACACGCTTCGACGAATCTGCGCTAAATTGACGAGCAGCGGTGCTTTGTCTTTATCCCTCTAAATGCTCTGGGGGCAATTACGCGGGGCCTCTTCGTGCCCGGGGCAGGATTTCGCTTCCCTCCCCGGTGGCTGTACGTTTTGCATGGCCGATCAGGGGGAATGAAAGCCGCTCGATGTCATTAATTGGCAGGAAAGCAAGCGCTGAGAATATTTTTCTTGCTGACTTCACTTTCTATTCGTGCCCGATTTGTTTCCCCTCTAAGAATTGTTCTTTTACGGGGAAGGGCATAACGAAAATTCGCCTTGGTGTCCGAGTGGCTGCTAGCTGTATGTACGGCAGGCACTCTCCATCTGTCTCAAAATGATGCTCGTAAACAGGAGGGGAAAAGGTGGTGAACGGCTGACGCGGTTATCCCCTTGCGCCCATAGCCGGAAGCGAGGTCCGCGTTAATTCCCCTCTCTGATCACTTCGAGTGTCTAGTCTGGCCCGTCCTTTCTCCCGCGGCGAGATTTTTTTCATTGCTTCTTCGCGTCTCTGCTGTCTCGCGCTACGTTCTGCTTCCGCTGGCCCGACAGCCTGCCGAATAACTGCCACGCACATTGCCACACTACACTAGATTGGCATGCTCGTTTTGCGACGCGCTCCATCGGTTCGGACACGGGTTCATCGCGGGTCGGTGGGCCGTCTTATTGTGAGCGTTCGCTCCTCTCGGCGGTATAGCACACGGCTAGTGCTGCTGGGCTCGATGAGCAGTGCGGGGTCTGTGCCAAACGCTCGCGTGCGGCAACACGAAACTATGCTCGGCGCTGGAAGCACGTGGCTCCCGGTCCTGTTGTACCGTTGCAGGCTTCCCACTCGGAACGGAGTGCGCCTGCGTCCCGTTTAGCCAGGCGGTGGTGCAGCACGGCAGCTGTTTGATGTCACTTTGGGGCAAGTGTCTCGCCTTTCGGCAGCGCTTGCTGGGGTCGGCTGCTCTACCCATTTGTTGTCACTCGATGGTTCTCGTGCACTGTAACGCGTATCGAAGGTGGGTTACCTGATTCAAGTCGAGTTTGGTTTCAACGAATAACGCACCGTTGATCGCCTCACCGACAAAATTCCCTCAGCGCAGTTTGACTACGCCAGTGATCCGTTTTGGAGGGGGGAGACTGACGTTGTGGGAAGACAAGATAATAACGCAGTGCGCATGAGAAGAGTCGCTGTACCAACGAAGAATTTAAGCTGGTTAAAGTGAAAAAAGTACACACAATACAATATATACTCCAATCATTCACATAAATATACTTTACATAGGTGACTAATAACAAGACAAGAACAGAAGCAACAAAAATGTGCCGCCAGGTAAACCAGTTGAATTTCTAACATTCCGCCTAAGTGGGCTTCAAGGCATGCGTGCGGTAAAACTGAGGGTAATGGTGAAACCCGTTTTCCCATGGTGTTCTTGCGCTGCGTAAAGTTGAGAGGTTTGAGTGATTTTAGTGGAGTGCATTTCTTTTCACATTGTGTATAGGGAATTCTGTTTATTGGGAACGAGTACTGCTACTCCCACATGCGCAGACGAAAACCCCGCGCACCCCATTCAGACACCACCCAATGTGTGGTGCTCCGCAGAGCCAACTCCCAACGATACGCTTTTGTCCTGAAGTATCTTGATCCTGAGATGTTTTATGGGACTGCCGAGAATAAAAAGTCACTCGCCAAAGTTACAAAACCTATTCCCTCCATTTGAACCTTTGCGGTTGACTGTAGGCGCAACTTTAGCAGATGTGTTAATTTTAATGAGACGTGGAGAACGAGTACTGCGAAGACATCCCTGCCGGCCAATGAGCCGGGAATAACATTTGTACTTTCATTAAACTTGGCGCTTTGTCGTCTCTCTCATTTGGCATGGTCTCAGGGGTTCTCTTTTCGCCATGAAGGATTTTTATCGTTTCATTTTTCCTCTTTTAATGCGTGGAACCACGGAGGAAACAGCGCACGCGCCGCTGAGGCCGCACTTTGCTGCGGTCCGAAAACCGTTCCTCTGAGTGCAAATGGACGGTTGCCGAGAGTTGTCGCATGCAGTGTTCGCTGGCGCTGCAAGATGGGAGTGGTGCAAGGACGCGGTTTGGTCGACACCGGCTTTTCTGCCTTTTTTGAGAGCTCTCGGGCGAGAGAGACAAACTATTTTTTTTTTCAGCTGTAGTCGCCCTTTTGATGGGCGCTACGTAACGGCTGAGGCAGAGAAGACGTGCTTGACATGACTACCGGCGTTAAGCGTGCCTGCATAGAAGCAGGGCTACTGTTTGATAACATGAGAGGTGTCGCCACCTGTCAACGACGGCGCTGCTAGCGGAACGTGCTCGACATCGCGCCGATTGGCTTCCGCAGTGGCCCGACCGTGGCTGCCGCTGCAGCCGAGCAGTGGGCTGCTTCCGTGTACCTGGAGGCCACACACAGCATGCGACCGCAGTTCACGTGTTACCCGTTCACGCTGTTCGCTGGACGGGCTCTGAGGACCAGCTGTGACCGTGTGGTCACGTCGAACAACACTGAATGTTGCTTTTCCAGGTACACGCACGCGCAAGTACAGAGCCGAGTTCACGCAGGAAGGGCCCTTCTCAGTTCCTCCCCGGTGCATACGACATGGTCACGAGTGATGACGCTTTCCAGCTGTGGTGGTAATACTGGCGGACACGTATGGCTGCCTCGGCGGCATTTGTCGGCGTTTTCATTCGTCGCTCTCTTGGTCCCCCCCGTGTAGCCTGCTCCGCTTGAGCCCCGTGCACCCAATTATCGGCGCCATGCTGGTGACGCTCTCATTAGCCTGCTCGCGAGGCAGAATTAACTAGCGATGACGCGGCGTCCCCGAGACTGCCCGCCCGGGCGCGTGCTCGGGGCCGCGCTTTGTGGTTCGGCTGTTCGGAAATTAATTATTGCGCGATTTGTTTGCCCCGTCTCCTCTTTCGGAAATTCGGCTGCCCCTTCGTCACGCGTTATTTGGGGCATTGCTTGCGTGTTCTCAACTGGCATGCCGCGCTTTGTTTATTTTTGTTTTCTTTTCTCTCTGAGTGCACAGATTGCCCTCGTTTCGTTGTGGCGGTATACCGCCGAAAGCGCGTTTGCGTGTCCGTTCTGCTCGTTTTGCACTCCTTCCTCTAGGAGCGCGGGCTTCGAGTGCGTCGCCGGGCTCTGAGCTCCGAGCCGGTGTTCCATGCTCGGTGTGCAACCACGGCAGCAGACTGGCTCGTTGACTCGCTTCCACTGCAGCGACCTTTGTGTACTTCGTGGCTGGACTGCGTTGCGTACGGGAGGTTTCACCGGCGCCTCTATTAGTGCGCCTGCTGTGGCACGGTGCGCACTGCGTCTTTCTTTCTCAATCTCTCTCTCTCTGATCCGACCTGTATTTTAGCGTCCATTACGAGGGTTGCGTTCGTCCTTCGCACTTCGAAAAGCGTCTCAGATATTTCTGCCGTTCTTCACTAATACAATTTTCCGCCCCCAAGAGCTGCACTGCCCGTAATGAACGCCGTATCGGAGAGTTCTAGGCCAATTTAGATTATACGTATTGCGTATTCGGGAGCGCACAAGAATCTTAGTTTGCGGATGCTCTTGCCCAATTAGCCGCGGCCAAAATCCGACCGGGTGTTGAACCCGTGACCGCCTGCTTCTCAGCCGAGCGCTATAGTGACTCAATCACCAAGGCGGGACGAAAAAAATTGGTGAAGCTGTAATGCAGGGGTAAAATGGGATGTCTCTGCAAGAGTTGCCAGAATACGGATACCGTCAGAAATAAAAAAATAAGAGAGGACACTTAAGCTCGGCCTTAAGAGTGTGACGCGATAACATACTCGATTAATTTTCATATATGCGGAAGGTCATCCCCTACTTAACATTCGTAGATCCCTGGGAGTCACCATACCCCTCCTGGCGCAGTGGTGTATAGCGGTTA
Source organism: Amblyomma americanum (assembly GCF_052857255.1). Classification (NCBI taxonomy): domain Eukaryota; kingdom Metazoa; phylum Arthropoda; class Arachnida; order Ixodida; family Ixodidae; genus Amblyomma; species Amblyomma americanum. The sequence goes on along the minus strand of NC_135497.1, from coordinate 423,165,142 downwards.
AGCTATGCTCCACTGCCCTGCGATGGCAGGAGACCCCAGTGGTGGGCCATGTTCGGTCCTAGTTGCTCTTCCCGATCGACCAGTCATTCACTGCCACGGTGGCCAGTTTGCTCACTATCCGGTGGGCAGGTTGTGATGATATCGTAAGGTCACGTGACCTAGGTAGCCCACCTGCCTCCTAGGTTGCTCAATGGGCACCACCTGCCAGATCCATGTCTCTCATTTTTCGCTCACAACGCCGACGCCGACATCGCCGACACCGGATTTTCTGGTGAACGGCGCCCTTAAAGGGACTATGTAATAAATTAATTGAGATTACGAGATATAGACGAGATATAGGCATTGCATCACTCGTCACCCCAACGCAAGGATTTTTAAGCTAGCATCAATAACAACGAAGATATAGACGAATTAAAATTACGCTCCTCCTCTCCCCACTCAACTCGTACACGCGGGGCACCAGACAAATATAAAGAAAACAGGTCTGGGACTCGGCCCCTCCTTTGAATACGTCATCAGATGACGTTCGCTTTGCAACTTCCAGTTGTCGCTCCTAGCCCCCCAGCAGCAGCGTCGGCGGCGTGGCGGCATCTCTCCGGTCTCTCTTCGCCTTCCTGGATTGCGGCGCGCGTCGGGTTTCTTGCTTGTCGTCTGTTGTAGTTAGCAGTAATAAACCCGGACCTCGAGGTGCGACTGCTCGCTCTTACGGCCGTGATGGGCATCGAGCCCTATGCGTGCCCACGAAGAGCCGTGCGAGTGGCTCCGGTACTCCCGACAGAAGGAGGCGGCAGAGGAAAATTTAAAACATATGCGCGAAGGCAATGCCCTGGCTCGCGCTTGCCCGAGAGGGTCGCGCGGCGGCACGAGCAGACGATTTTCACGGCTACCGGAAGTGTGCCCGTGACGTCGTGGCTGCCGTGGCTCCAGCGAATGACAGCGTGTGGTGGCCTGGCGACGTCATTGGTATTGTGACGTCTTTCTTCCACGATTTTAGTTCCAAAATCGGTCACTACGAGCACACCAATCAGCCCGCGAATTAAAAAAAAAAACGCGTTTTTTATCATTTCATAATAAATTGCCGGCTCCGTTCCGAAGACTTATAGTTGGTGTGAATGGTCATTAGCATCATTTCTAAACATAGAAAACATTTACAAGCGACGTGGAATTCTTTGCATAGTCCCTTTAACGCGTTGTAAAGGTTTACAGGAGGGCACTGGATTGTTTCTCAACCCAACTGCACAGTCTTTGCTACTGGTTGGCCATATTGCAGTGAACATCTCGGTCCTTCTTTGCGCTCCGAGGCATCGGCAGTGTTTATTTGCTTTGAAGCCAGGCGTACCTCGAAAGCAGCGGTCCTTGCCGAGTCCACTCGGTGGTCTGTGCACGCCTTCTCAATCACGTGAAAATATTCAACGAAAATGTGAACGAAGCTGGAGGACGGCCTGGTCAGTCAAGTGGTCGTTGAAAAGTGGTAAAGGACTTGTCGTAGAGCCGATGCAAACAAACCTTTCGGAGGGACACGAAGAGGGAAGATGGGCCCGGGAATAAACGAGAGTTAGTGATATCCTAATCAAGAAGAAGTGGGCATGGGCAGCACATGTATTGCGAAGGCAAGATTTTTCTAGCAGTGCGCAAGCGCAGCAGGGGATGTCAGAGATTCAGGTGGACGGATGAGATTAGGGAGTTTGTGGGCATAATTTGGCCGCAGCTGGCACAGGACAGGGTGAATAGTTGGGATATCGGAGATGTCTTTGTCCTGTAGTGGACGCAGTGAGGCTGATTATGATGATGGCAATGTGAACCGGTGTAGGACTTGGCGGAGGTGGTCGAGCATACTCTGTGAAAAATGTTTCTAAAATTCCTTCAATCCTGAAGCTTGGTGCAGGCGCATCGAGTTTCCTCAAATTATGCGATTATTTCGGATTATCCTGATGCCCCCGTGCTCTTTTTTTCCCTTTTGATACTTTCTGGAAGCCCGACGACTGCCCATTCGAGCAAACACGACGACCGAAATCGTTCTCGAGTCTGCGGACGTTTCCGAAGGTTTTTTGCTTGCGGAGATCTCGGATCTGTGGCGCCCTTGCGGCTTGTCTGTGAGCCAAAAGGGGAGAGAAGAATAGCGGAACGCCCCTGGCGTCCTGACAAAGCGTCACGTTAGGGGACCGGTGATGGATGGACTCGCCATCTGAACGTGGCTCTGGTCCAGCCGGTATCGTCGAAGCAGTCTTCGGCTGGTGAATGGACGCCACTTGATCATTTCGCCTTCGGTATCTGGACTTGGCACCGCCTGTGACTTCGTATTCCCGAATGCCGGAAAGGCTTTAAGTCCTGCCTAGCCTGGAAAAGAAAAAAAATACGGCAAAACCGTTACCTTCAAACTGTTGTATTCGGCTATCTATATATGAAGACCTGCTGAAAGAACTGGAAATTACAGCAGTATGGATGAGTATTCAGTGTTCATTCGTTGTACAAGTTCCGCCATTTTGCGTAGCAGATGCCAGGCACCTTGAATTGACTCCAACATCTGGTAGTCTCCCACGCATTCATTACTTTGCATACCAGGTCTTTCAGGGAAGGCTTTAAGCAAATTTTCAAAAATAGGCTTTTCGAGGTAAAAATATGGCTTTTGCGGCAATTTTTCCGGATACTGGAAAACCAGTGAATCGTCTTAAGTACTAAGCTGGTTAACTAATTTCTTATAATTAACTTTTGAACTATGCATGGGATTTCGGAAAGCATGCAGGCCAAGAAACCTTTGCACTGCACGTAACTAGTCGAAAAAGTCAGTTTGTCGAGCCACAGCGCCAAGGGTGATCGGATTTTCTCAATTGTAAAAATTGATATCGCTATTACTAACGACCGGCTACAAACCTCTTTCATTCGCAAGGAGAAGCCTGACTTTAATAGTTAAAAAGTTAATTATTGAAGTTGGTTAAGCGGCTTACTACATAAAACGATTCGCCGGTTTTATGATGTCCGCCAAGACTGGTAGTACCATGCTGAAAAATCCATAATTTTACCCGAAAAAACCTATTTTTGGGAATTACTCTTCCCAGAAACACCTGGTATATTCTTTCGCTCAGTGTTTTCCAGCCCACAAAGACACCGCTCCTCTTATTTATTGCTTTGAACAAAACAGTTCTCTGGGGAGCAGAACTGGGGCAGGCAGAACATGCAATGCTCGAGCGGTGCATGAAAAGACCTGGCGAGCATCCGCCAGGCGCTTGTTCTCGGGCAATTTCTGCTGGGCGTCGAGCTTCCGCGGTGCGTTTCTTTCTTTTCTTTTTCTACTCTGCTGAAGCGAGCAGTCAGTAAAGGCATGCCTTTATCACTTGGTCAGTTTCAATCTATGTTCGTGCGTTTTTTGCGGCCAAACAGCTTACCGTTAATTTCTCGCACTGCGAAGGGGCATCGATTGAACCAGGAAAGCTCGGCGTATTCCGTCCTTCATCTCTTCTCCCTCGGCGCCCCACTGTTCCCTCCACGACTTCGGCCAAAGGAGCCCTCAATTTATCATCTCGCGTCCAGCTTTGCGCGTGCCTGCTTACCGAAGCGAGGGCGCCTACCGTATGCTCCACTTTGCAGCGCTAGTCCTTGCTGTATAAGCCGCGAAAAACGGACAAAAGCCAGATCCGGGTCGGGCGCAAAGATGGTTTGATTAAGCGATGAACGAGCGATAAGCCAGTAGTCTAAACTCTGCAAGGCTGGCCCGGCAGAAGGCATTTCCTCTTATGAGGTGATTAAACTACGGGCCGAGGAGCGCACCGCTAATAAATATTACGAGTAATTATTACGCTAGCTTAGAAACGTTTTGCTCACGTTTGCTTTTTTTTGTGCGGTGTTTAAAAAAATCTTCAAAATTATTATTTTTTTCTGAATGCGTAAATTACGCATATTTGCAGTGGATTCGAGGACAGCAGAGCCGTCTTCGCAAGATGGTCGATGCCGGCCGATGTGCAGGGCGAATGATTATCTCGCGGCCAGCTGCGCCTCGGCAACACCGGCACGGGTGCGAGGAGGCGCTCATCGCCGGCGATGCATAGTTGCGCAGCACGATGATGAAGTACGTGGACTGAAATTGAGACTGCTGTTCCTTATATGCACAGCATACATATTGACTGCCTTTACGTTTACGTGGCGGCCATTTTTTGCGCTTCCGGGTGCTCCATGAGGTGATCTGGGGCGTTAAATTAGAATGGCGCTGGAGGAGGTTCAGCTAGTTTTGTTAAGTGAGTATAAAACTAAATCCCGTGGCTCCTCCTGGGTGCGTCGATGTTTGTCCGGCAGCATGAGGACGCATGAGAAAATTGCATTCATAAAGTTTCCCAACACTCGACGACACCGAAAAGGACTCCGTGGTCATCGCTTTGAAGCGAGTGGGACCCCCACCCAAGAAGCTGCCGACACGCCGCACGCAGCTTAACAGCGATGGTGACACCCCCTTTTTTTTCGTTTTCTATAGCTTATGAAAGCTGTGTGTGAAATTAGCGTGCTTGTCATTAAATGCTGTAAGCGTTCGATACGGGCCAACTTGAAATTTGGCCTCAGTGGCCTTTTAAGCATAAAAAAAGTACAACTCATCCGCGCTAAGTATTTTTTTGTCAAATGCTGAGTTGAATTTTTTGTTCGTTTGATACTGACATATTTTTGGTGTTTTAAACTAGTACCAAAAATGCGCTTCCTGATATGGGATAAGTGGGAAGCCTGTGTCCTAATTCCTTAAAGAGGCCTAGTTCTAGTGCACTCATATTGTGAAACAGTGCGTCAGGTCTGTGCGTATATATATATATATATATATATATATATATATATATATATATATATATATATATATATATATATATATATATATATATATATAATATGAGCTGAACTGTACGGGAACCGGTTGGCGATAAGCGGATTAGCTAAACATTGGTCAGGGCTTTGGCTGCGCTTTCTGGTCCCAAAGATGGCGGCCGCTATTACGTCGGTGGAAGCTACGTACAGCGATGTAAAATGTCACTAAGGTGGGCACGTCATAAATGCGTTCAGTCGCAGTTTGAAAGCGACGTTCATTTCGTGTTTCTCACCCGCTTGGAAAGCGCCATTTACCGGTCAGCGTTGACGTCACGTTGACACCTGCGCCAACCTAACCATGCATCGTGACCGTGTTCCTCGGTTTCGGCCTCCTCCAGTCGAGTGTGGTCGGCGCTGTACTGGCGGCCCTTCTAGGGTGCCTCGATGGCCAGCGCGAGCGGGCATCCAGCTACCCTAGGTCCTTATTTCTCCCTGTGAGAAGAGGAGAGGTTAGGAGAAGTGGGAAAGCGACCAGCATATACATATACGACACTCTGTACATATATATGTACATATATATGTACTCTGTAATATATATATATATATATATATATATATATATATATATATATATATATATATATATATATATATATATATATATATATATATATATATATATATATATATATATTACGTGCAGCGAGCCTTCGACAGTTGTCATGACATCGACAGGGCCATGACATTTTTTTTTCCAGTAGATACCGGGACACTGGCATTGTCGGAAACGACGCAGCTGACGCTGCAGCTCGAGCGGCTCACGGCAGTGCCAACATTGTCCAGATACCGCTGACAAGAGCCGACGCAGCAAGACATCTGCGAATGCTTGACCGAAGAGAGCTTTTAGCCTCATGGTCCTCTGCCAGCAGCTGCACATGCCGTCTGCACCTCCTAGACCCCTTACTCCGTCTCATGGTGAATTCCAATCGCAGGCCGGAGCGGTCTGGACGCTCTGTGACAGAGCGCCTGAATCCGGCGCAGAGCGCGCGACCTGAAATTGCGATTGGAGTACACTTGCTCTGGCCAGAGCATGTAGGGCGCCGCTGAAAAAGAACGTCACGCAAACTTCCGGCCAGATCCGCCGATTTCGGCGGAGCAGTCCCGACTGCTCCACGGAGCAATCTCGGCTCGGCAACCGCTCCCTGTCTACGATTGGAAGACGCGATCCGTGCCTCAGATCTGCGTTTGGAATACAGTTGCTCCGAAAAGAGCAGAAATCGTTGCTCCCGAAGTGCTCCAACTCTGCGATTGGAAGTCACCATCAGTCCTCCGTCCGGCCTCTCCTGCTGCGATGCTACGCTGTTGTGTCGCTGGTGGCTGGAAGTGGCGTTCACAAATGCGTACTCCCACTTAATCGCAATGGCATACTCTCTTGCGTGTGAGATCTGTGGGTGCGACGAAACTAGAACACCTTCTTTGTAGCTGCCCTCGGTTTCAGCGTGAGCGTGCACTCCTGGCTGCAACACTCCGCCGTTTAGATCCTCGGCCCCTTACTGAAGCCAAGATTCTGGGTCGTTGTAGTAAGCCTTCATCGCAGAGGACAGCTTTGAAGGCACTTTTCAAGTTCTTGATGGACTCAGGACTGAGTCCAAGATTGTGAACAATCAGTGTGTGCCCTGTGTACCCTGCAAGTAACGGCCAACGGACACGGGAAAAAATGATCATATCCCTTTGTTCTCTCCCTTTTCTATCTCGCCCTCCGTTCCCCTCCCCCGTGTAGGTTAGCACACCGGGCGCTGCCTAGTTAACCTCCCTGCCTTTCCGTCTCTCTCTCTCTCTCTCGACAGTTGTTGAATGGATGTTCCGCTATCCACGCGGGCTGTTAGGGCGCCAAGGCTTCGTATCTCACCGCTGCCACCAGTTGTCGTGGCGCACGAGTTCACTCGAACCCAGGCTCCATTGGGTAGCGTGTCCGAGCCTTCGGGTTGAAGAAATATGGAACTTGAAGCCTGGGACAACGAAAAAATAAGCGCGTTTACTGGCACTTTTCAAGAAACTTGATTACATAATCTAGAAGGAAACAGAAAGAGCAAACAGTCAAGAATTAAAAGTTCATTGCGTCGAGCCACTGGATGAGTCTTGTCGCCAAGGCCCAGAGCGATTGTTCGTACTCAGGACGCTCATTAAATATACTTAGGCTCCGCCCCTTTCACCACACGATTCACAGAACGTTTGAGTGGCCGCACATAGCCCGCAGAGCCCCGTGGGAATGGGCGAGGAGGATACGGAGGTCCGCTGCTTCTTCGTCCGAAGCAGTCAGTCATAGTAGTTTCGGGATGCCCGCTCCCTTTCATCGTCTTGTCCATTGTGTGTCGCGTCGCGCGGTCCGACACAAGCGGAGCGTGCGTGGGAAAGATTCCGCAGGTAGTTTCCCCGAGGCATTTTTTTTTCTTTTCGTGGGGCTAACGAGGGGTCAAAACAACTTGCCCCGGGACCAGCAGAGTAGTAGCAGCGCATAAAGAGCAGCGGTAAGCGGAAGGCTAGGGCAACGAGGTAGTCGTACCACACTGAGCCGCTTCGTTTGAAAATAACACGAACGATCGCCCAGGGCGTACACTCCATCGATTGAGCGAATATGTGCTTCTCACTAACCTCCCCAGGGGTCTCTTGATATTCTCTTTTTTCTCTTGCCGTCGAACGACCGCTAACCGCTAAATGGTTCAAGTCAAAATTCGCATTTGGGGAAATTTCGAAGGGCTTATCACGACAAGGAAATCTGGCAACGACAGATTGGTTTCAGTCCTCGGAATGTGGTGATATTGACGGTGCTGTTCGCAAATAACGGGTATCAGGCTCTCTTGTGGGCTCCTTGCCTCCGGCGGCGGACGACGGTAATGTTTGGCCAGGGCCGCTTACGACCCGGCGGCTGTCCGTGCGGGCTTGCTTGAAAGCTTGAAACCCCCTTATATTGGACGCCTTAACGACTGGCTGATCGGCTCCCCCCCCCCCCGGTCCCCGTTTTTTTTTTTCTCGTTCGGTCTCCTCCGAGATGGCGGAAAAGTGTCCCCTTATATGACCCTGTATGTTACCAGGAATTCCGGTCACCAGGCGCGAATACGGGCGAAAAAATAACGAATCAAGAGACGAGGGGTCCGCGTCGTCAGCCGACAACAATGGGAGCGGCGAGACCCTTTCGGAACCTTTGAAAGGCCGGGTGGGGGCCTTTTGCACGCGTCATATCACTTGATTGGGATATTATTTCTTTTTTTTCTTTCAGCTCGAATGGAGCTGGCCGCCTTGTCGGACGTCCCTCTTTGTGAGCCTGTATAGTATAGTTTCACACTTCTCTTGCCCGCTTGTCTTTTGGTGCTTAAAAAGTCCACTGCGTGGACCTGGCCGGGTTGAAATACGAGAAGCAAATGAAAAGAAACGTTGTTGTCGGAATTAGTGGAGCAGTACGTGCCTGCCTGTTTTGTGTTTCCTCACTGTGCACTTGTTATAAGTCCCTTCTGAACAGTGCATGAGTCGTTCGTTCTTTCGGCCCATCTGCGCTGCACAAGCGCCTCGTTTTCAATATTGGTTCCGTTTCTATCCCTGCGAAGGTAGGCGACAGCTCCTTAAGAGGTCACTTTTAGCGGCGACATGAATTCCAGGAACTCCGCTCATTGCGAGTCCTCCCGCTGCGTTCTGCAGCCTTGTTTGTAAGCGTGCTTTTATTTTGTTTTTGTCGCTTTAGTTCTTTCTTCACGGTGCATGATAATCTAGCATAGGCCTTTGCCAAAAATATCCAGCCCACGGGGTTTGCATCTGGGTCAAGCAGTGTGGCCCGTTTTGCGTCGTCAAAGTCTCTCGGAGGGGAGTGGAGCTCAGATCCTCACCCCACCGACCAGGGGTGCTAGGGTTTCCCGACTGCACGGCTCAGAGGCAAATTCTTTAGGCTTAGGCAAAAGCTGTGCATATCCACAGATGCTGAACGGAGTCTGAGGTGGCCAGCGTAGACTAGACGTGCGTTTTGTGTATAGCACATGAAGCGCGCATCACGTCAGTCCAGGCGACTTGGCCAGCCAGGGCCAAGAGGTATGCTTGAAGGCAAATGAACTAGTATGCCTCGAGTGATTCGTGCCTGGAATTCTGGTCTTCTTACGAGGCCTGCTTAAGAGCATGCGCTAATGCACCTTAATGCACGTTTCCGTGCTCACCTGAATGTGTCACCTTGATTTATGCGCATTTGTCCTAACGTTGTCTGGAGGGTCAATTATTGGAAGAAAATATTTAACCCAGATGATTGATGTCCTCTTCTCTCAGTGTTTTCACATAGTGCGGTGCCTTTTTTCATACAATATATCCCAACTTCTTTAGCACACAACCGCGCTGACTGTCGCGTTTATTCGCACAATGAGCGCGCTTTCTTTTTCGCGCAAAAATCTCTGAGAATTTGATGGTGGAGGCGGGGGCCCATTAGGTGCGGTAAAGTATTCAGAAAAAAATTGAAGTGGTGAGAACGGAACAAAAAGTAGTCTGGTGTAATAAATTCTCGAAGTACTATACTGCCCTACTAAATAAATCGAAACGAACACTTCCGGACGGTTTTCGTGCTTGACTCAAGAGTGTTATCGACAACTTGTATGTTAAACCCGCACGTATAAGTTATGTCAGCCAGAGAGAGTATACTAGCTACACTGTTCACTCTATATAGCACTACTCTCATCAGCATTCAGCGCGTGGCCCCAACTGCGAGAAGTTGACTGATTCTTTAAATTGATACTGCATCGAACAGAGGTATACGCTCTTTGGTCAGGCGTGTTTCTACTAATTCTCAGATTCCTCGCGAAACGTTCCCACTGGCTGTAGTGTAGCGGCTGAGCTCTACCATGCCTGTGCCGGCTCGACTGCGCTATTTCTGTGCGTGAGAAGTCTCAGTGAAGCACTTGCGCAGATGCAGCCTTCACGGCTGGGTTAATTACTTCGTTTTGACTCCATAACACTGCCACCAATCGACGAGGCACCCCCGTTCCCCGCATTTCTTACCGAGCATCGTGCTCGGTTCTACACTAGCGGTTTAATACTCTACCGTCGTGCGCTCCCCATTACATCGCTGCATGCATAGCCTCGAGTGCACTTGGTTCATTTGCCCTGAGACGCTGCGTGGCCGACCTCTGCGAGAGACGACAGTGTTCGAGGGTCGCCGTGCTGCGGGGCAACCTCGGGATGAGTGCGGCTACCCGCGCTGCGCAGGGGGGCGGACAGCTTGCTAGCCGACCGTCGCGTCCCATCAAAATTGCATCGATCGCTCCGCAGTGCGTGCGCGGTTCGTCGCTTGCGGCTCTACCCCCCCTGCCTGGTCTTTTCTCTTCGGTTTCGTGCCAGCCCGGATCGTCCTAATGGAGCACGTTTAGTTTCCGCGCTTCCAGTCCGCTTGATCTCGCCGAACGGCACCTGTGTTTCTTTAACATCCACTACAGCGTGTGGTGGTTAATGGTTAACGAATTCTCCTCCCTTTTTTTACGCTATGAAGCAACGTAGCGGTCATTGAGGCACCGCGGGGTAGCTGGGTGATGAGCGATTGGGCGAGGCTGTAGAGGGGAAGGTTGGGCTGCTGATCCAAATAAGAGTTCCTGTGCTGTGCCGAGCGTGCTGTATGGGTGGTGAATGGATATTCCAGTTTTGAAAAAAACAAATGTTTTTGTTGGTTTTGTTGCGCCGCGATGAAATGTAAATGAAATTACAATTATTTACGTTAAAAAAATTATGGCTAGCCGTCTCGCGTTTCCTTCGACAAATGACGTCTTTTGGAAGCGTGTGCCTGTTCCCCTCACAAATGACATCGTTAAAAAATTCTCTTCACTTCTTAAGTGCGCAGGCCATTCTCGTGTCATTTGACGCAAAACGGGAGGAGTAATTAACTCGTCGGTTGTGGAAACCGAAATGCTCTCGGTAGCTAGCCGTTCTAAACAGCGACTAAAGCCTGCTTTTTGTGTAAGCATAACCAGCACATTTGCCTCGCTGGTAGCAAAAGTAGGCGAGCTTACAGATTCGCTGAACTTGCGTCTTTTTGTTTTTGCACTTTTGCTTTTAAAGCCGTTGCATGCGCCTTTGCAGCTATGCCACATCTCATTTCGCATTAGCACCGCAATGGAGCGTCGGCAGCACTTTCGCACACGTGTGTGCCGTTACGTAACATACATCGTGCCTTCTAATCGCGCGCAAGGGGACGTGTGCACGCCGGCATTCCTGGCGATCTTTCACGCGTTCCTGGCCGCGAAATCTCGCATCCTTCCCAGGCTTCGTTTCTTTTTCGCCTTCTCGTTCTGCCCTCCCCGCCTCGGCACGAGATAGCGCGGTTTCGGCACGCTTTCACTCGAGCCGGGGAGCGCCTTTCTTCTTATTCCGTCGGAGAGCGTGGCGAGCTGGAAGCGACTCTTCTCGGGCAAATAAGCGAACGCGGGCAAACTTGCGTTCGCCTTTGTGTGCGCGTCGTAAACGAAGATAGAGGGGGCATTCAGGTTGCAGTTGCGGGCCTCTTCCTTCGCCCCCACATCTCCCTTTTCTTTTCTGTTGAGGCGGTTTCTACGTGCGCGCGATTTCTGCGACGTCACGCTTGGCTCGCTGAGTAAGTTTTTTTTTCTCTCACTTTCCTTTACCCTTTCCCCCTCACTCTTCATGAAGAAGCAAGCAACTTGTGCGTCGTTGTCTCTCTACCTTCCCTCTTTTTTGCTCAGCCCGCACATTCTTGAAGAGTGGGCGTCGTTTGGTCTTCCGTCCTGCTCTTCTGCCGCATCCCCTCGTGTTGAGCTGAAGGGCGCCAGTGTAGTCGTCTACCGCTAGCTCCAGGCGGCTGCCTTGGCTCGCTGCTTGCGAATGGAAAAGATCGCTTTGCTCGAACACGCAAATGGCGCAAACCTAGTGTGATGACCCCCATAATGCGCAGGTCCACACGGGACGGAGAGGCAAAGAGACACCGTATGGCTCAGTTTAAACAAACAGGTATATTCAATAATTACACATGATGAAGATTATACATCAGAGGCTGGGGCGTCCGAGCTTACGTGCCGACGACTTCATGGGGGCGATGGAGTGGCTCCGGAGTTGGGCTCGAGCGGTTGCTGGCAGAAGCTGCACGCCGTCGGGCTTCGGCGCTGAAGGCCCTCTTGGCGAATGATGTCGTCCTGAGCGTGTATGCAGTAAAATTCCAATAGTCGTCCGTTTCTTCGAGGATGGTTCCCAAACCCTTCCTCTAGTGTCGTTCGGCTTGGAAGATGAACAGGAGGCGAGCTTGTAGATGATGACAGCAGAGCATAATTTTACAACAGAACAAACTTTGCACTACTTTACTCATTGACCGGGCAGGTTAGTGCCTAAGTAGCATCACATTACATGCTAAGCATGGAGCCCCAGCTCAGACTGGACTGCATCCGTTTACATGTGCTTTTAAGCACTTGATTAACAAAGGACTAAGGGCGGTCATTTCCAGTGGCCCGCCCAAAGCATCAATTCTCCAATCCAAAATAACATGCGAGATGGGGACCACCCCTTTGGGTTGGGCTTAGCTTCGAACCCAGAGTCTGTTAACAATACAAACTAAATAAACAACAAAAACGCCACCACTCTCTCTCAAGTGAGAGTATACACAGGCTCTCTCTTCGGAGCTAATTCACTAGCGCCTGTCTTTCCACATTCTTGGCGAGTACTGCCTGTCCGCCATGACAGGTGTCCGTCGCGGCCCTTCTGGGAAGCTGTGGGTGCCTTCCCGGCGATAGCCCACGACAAAGAGGGGGGAGGGAAAGAATGTCGTCTTTGCGGTATCGCATAGCGTCGGCTGTGGTACGGCGCGCTCTGGCCCGCTGACAGCTCCCTTGTCCTGGAATGTAACCGGAAATTGGGGAGGATAAAGCCTGTTTCCCCGGGGCGGCGGCGGGTCCGGTTTTTCTGGTCGTCACTCAAAGAGCATGGCTGGGTAATTGATGATGCCGCTGTCACGGGTCTCCGTCTACGCCGCGCCGTCGAACGTGGATCCTCGTAGCACACACGGAATGTCACACTCGCTCACCCTCCAGAAGAATGTTCTCCGAACATTTGAGTCCACGCAGCTCCCCTTGTCTTTCTGAATCGCCTCGCACAGTGCGTCCGACAAAACACTTTTCGCTGCACTCAACACCACTGCACAACACCATATGCCTCCGCTGTCAATACTGGCGTCTCCAGGGGCAGCACTGATCTTCTTTTACAGATAAACATGAAACTCAGCACCCAAGCCTCTCCTTTCTAGTCCAAACTGGACGAAATAAATTTACCACAGTTACAAAGGAGCTCCCACTTCTAGCACGAACACGGCACAGACAAAAATATAGATAACGAAAGGAAGTAGGGCAGGTTCTGCATGCGCTCCGCATGCTCTCCTGTGAAGGTGTTACTTAATGACAGAAAGGTTTTACTACCAACTCCGATAACTTAACACATAAGCACATAGCAATGTTATGAGCTGTGGCATTACACAATTCTAACCAGTTCAAAACTCCGCTCTGTTTACGCCATTAGTCCGACTTAGCTTTCCGATTTCGCAGCGGATATCGGCCTTCATGAGTCATACTAAGTAAGTCTGTACCCTTTGTCTGCTTTGGGACTCGCGAGGGCTCGTGGCAGGAGCCTCTCCTGGCGTTATCTGCGCGGCAACCTCGCGCGCTTCTTCTTCTAGCAATGCATGAAGTAAATCCGGTGGCATTCCGGCCGTCACCTCGGGCGCCTGCCGAACAAATGCAGGAGAGGGCGTTTCTTGCGAACTATCTGCGCGCTCCGCTTCACTTCTGTCCCCATCAAAATCCGCGCTTTCCCTTTCCTCATTTCGTGAATACTGAACCGGTGCCGACTTGAGGCGATTTGCGTGTATCCTTATCAAACGCCGGTTCACGTCTCGGACTCTGAAGTTTACCGGAGAAAGCTTCTCGACAACCTCGCACGGTCCTCTCCACTTCGTCTGGAACTTACGAGCTAGCCCAATCTGCCTTTGGCAGTTTTCTATGTACACGCTGTCCCCCACATTAAACGGCGCGTCTCTAGCACTGCGATCGTGCACCTCCTTCCTGCGCTTCGCCGCTTTCTTTAAGGACTCCTTTGCGATGTCCCTCGCCACTTGCAAGCGCGATTCTAGCTCAACCTTATAGTCGTCCAGTGAAGCGTATGGGACACGACGGGGGCCCTCTGGCACTTCACTAGGCTGGTCCGGGTCTCGGCCGTAGAGAAGAAAGAATGGCGATTCGCCCGTGCTCTCGTGTGCTGCGGAATTGTAGGCAAACATTGCATACGGGAGCCACAAGTCCCAGTCCCGCTGGTCGCGCGAAACAAAATGCGACAGGAACCCGGCCACGGTTTGGTTCAGTCGCTCCACCGCGCCGTTGCAAGCCGGATGGTACGGTGTTGTCTGCTTCTTAGCGATCTTAAGCAGCTCGCAAACTCTCCTCATTAGCTGCGACACGAAGTTCGTTCCCCGATCTGTCAAGAGTTGCCTCGGGGGTCCATGTCGGAGCACGATCTGTTCGACAAATGCTCTTGCAACCGTGTCTGCCTTCTGATCTGGGAGTGCTACCGCTTCCGCGTATTTTGAAAGGTGATCGACAAATACTAAAATGTACTTGTTTCCAGAAGTGGTCGTGGGCAATGGGCCCATTATGCCCATACCTGTCCGCTCGAAGGGAGCCGAAACCTCAGGGAACGGCTGAATTGGAGCTGGTCTTCGTCCCTTGGGTGTTTTTCTTTCGAGACAGGAATGACACTTCGCACAGTAGTCTCTAACATCCTGTCGCATGCCACTCCAAAAGTACAAACGCTCCACACGCCTGCGTGTCTTCGCTACGCCAAAATGACCGGCGCATGGCGCATCGTGAAACGCGCGAAGAACCCTTTCTGTCCACGACCGAGGTATGACGACTCTCTCCCAAGCGGTTTTCTCTGGTCTCCCTTTCCTGGTTGGCCTCGTGCGCCGACACAGGGTGCCGTCTTTGCCAATGAAATAACCTAGCTGTTCGGGGTGAGACGGTGCGCCCTCTAAGCTTTCGATTATTCGCTTCAGGTCAGGATCTTTGCACTGCTCTGTGCGTAATTCGGCGGGGTCGACTACGGGGATAAACTCATCTATAGCTGCCACGGCAGCTGTGCGGCTGAGTGCATCAGCATTCAGATGTGTCTTTCCTGACTTGTGCTCAACTTCAAAGCAGTATTCCTGCAGGTGTAGATTCCATCTAGCGAGTCGCGAGCTAGGGTCCCTGACACTCATCACCCATTTCAGAGGATGGCAGTCTGTGACTAGCTTGAATTTGCGGCCGTAAAGGTAGCATCTGAAGTGCTTTACTGCCCAGACAACGGCGAGGCACTCCCTTTCCGTAGCTCCGTACTTTTGCTCTGTGGGGCTTAACTGTCGGCTAGCAAAAGCAACGGGATGTTCTTTGCCCTCGATAACCTGAGATAGCACGGCACCAACTGCGAACTTTGACGCATCTGTGGCCATAACGAAGGGCAAACTAAAATCCGGGTGGCGTAACAGCGGTGCACTCATTAGCTTCCTTTTCAGGGCCCCAAAAGCATTCTCCGCGTTTTCGTCCCAACGAAAGGCGACATTTTTGGCTGTTAAGGCGGTGAGCGGCTTAGCGAGCTTGGCGAACTCCTCTATGTGCCTTCGGTAGTAACCGATCAGGCCGAGAAACTGCCGGACCTGGCGGACGCTAGTCGGGGATGGAAAATCCGAGACACACCTTAGTTTCTCAGGGTCCGGTCGCACGCCGTCAGCTGAAACAACGTGCCCGAGGTATTTCACCTCGTTTTTGAGGAATTGGCACTTAGAGGGCTTCAGTTTGAGACCCGCTGCTCTTAGTCGCACCAAAACCTGCTCAATATCGCGCAAATGGTTATCAAAACTGCCACTGTATATGATAATGTCATCCATATACACGAAGCACAGCCTCCCCAGAAGACCTGCCAGGATAACATCAGCGGTTCTCTGCCAGACAGCAGGGCTGTTGGCCAGACCCATCGGCATTCTTTTCCATTCATAGTGCCCTGAGGGCGTGTTGAATGCCGTTTTCTCGGCATCTGCCGGATCCATTGCTATCTGCCAGAATCCCGCCGCCATGTCCACTACCGTGAAGTACCTGGCAGAGCCCAGCTGAGAAAGCGTCTCCTGTATATTGGGGATGGGGTATGGATCGATGCGAGTTACGGCATTTAGTTTGCGGTAGTCCACTACCAATCGATACGAGCCATCTGGCTTTTCCACCAATAGTGCTGGTGCTCCCCAGGGTGACTTTGAGTGTTCGACAATGCCGCGATCAATCAGGTCCTGCACCTGCCGCTCCATCTCCTCACGTTGGGAGTAAGGAATCCTGTACGCACGCTGGTAAACGGGCGATGAAGTGCCGGTTTCTATCCTGTGCTTTATAACGCCACAGCAGCCCAAATCCAGGTTGGACGTGGCGAATACCTCCGAGTAGTCGTTCAGCAAACCAGCCAGAGCCTCCCTCTCCCTGGATTTTACGTGAGAAAGGTCGAACGACACCTTTGGAGCAGCCGAAGGACTAGCATGCTCTACAGTTGCGAGTACCGTATCGGTGGGCTCACGTTTCTCTATCGCAGAGGTGAAGAAAGCCAATGTTTTGTTCTTGGGAAGGCTCAGTGGCTGCTGGCTACAGTTAACCACCCGTAGGGGCACTCTCTGGGCGTCATTAACTGTCACGAGGCACGCGGCTGCCTTCAGGCCATTGCTGAGAGAGTCGACCGGCTCAAGCACTCCCACGGCGCCGCTCTCTACATCTGAAGGCACAAACGCGTACAAAATGTGCTCCGACCAAGGAAGGACGACCGCCTCCTCGACCAGCCGGACGGCAACCCGCGAATATACCTTCTCCAATGATCCCACTGTTTGACGGGTGTCAATATCGGTAATGCGAATCTCAGCCCCTCTCCTGTTCAAAAACGGAACTTTTGAGCCGCCCGCATTAACCTCTTCCTCAAAGAATGAGACTACTACCTTCCCTTTTCTCAAAAAATCCTGCCCTAATATACCTGACACTCCGTTTGGCAGAGACACCGTGTCCGGGCATAAGTAGCAGGGGTGCTCCAATGCAATTCCGCCGAGAGAGAAGTGTAACCGGTAGAGTCCACTTATGCCAAGAGGATCCCCCGTTATGCCTACAAATTTGGTTGCCATACCACCAGACGCTTCCAACACCTCGCGGTCCCCCTTCCTTCGAAGCGTGTTAAAACTGCTCTCCTTAAGCAATGTCACCTTTGACCCCGTATCTATCAACAATTCCATACAACAACCATTTAACTTGCAACGCACAACAGGGCATGCCTCGTCGGCCACACAAACTACCACCACCTCATCATCTACTGCTCCCTCCCCACGCTCCTCAGGCTGGGGAGGACTAACTAGTTTTTTGACTCGGTATCTGGAGCCCCGCTGTAGGCTTGCTTAGGGCGTGTCTCGCCTGCTTCTCTTTGTGGCTCCCCACGGCGCACGTTTTGGCAGAACCTGGCGATGTGTCCGCGACCCTGGCAAGCGAAGCATACGATTTCTTCAAAATCTCGCATACCGCGCCTGTAGCTTTGTGGCGGTCTCCGGTTTCCAGCGAATGGGCGCTGTTGAGCGCGCGCTTCAACCTGGCATTCTACCTGCTGAGATAGCAGCTCTTCTAAGCGATCTAACCGCTCTGTCAAGAGAGCAACCTCAGGGTTGAGCACCGCTCTCTCTATGACGCGTACTCTCGCTGCGGCTGTCGTTAACGCCTCATTTTGTTCCTCATCCAATGCGGCCTCCACGGCTTGGTCGAAATTGCTCGGCTTGCGCGAGAGCACGAACCGGCGCACGGGGTCTTGCAGACCAGCCACGAACAAAGCGGTCATTTCCTCTTTAAGTATATCCTCCGCGTATTTCTTCCTTAGCTGGTCTCCTTCCTCCTCCCTGCTTAACGTATCGCGTGCTAGGCGCTGAAGCCGCGACGCAAATGTTCGCACGTCCTCCCCTACCATCTGTCCGGCGTCACGGAACCTCTGTACCCGCACGTGACGTGGTTCAGTGTCGAAATGCTCAAACGCGAGCTTCTTAAATTCCGCAAATGATTTTGTGGATTTTACTTTTTCGTCTCGCCAGGCAAAATCATGAGCAGCTCCTGCCATTTTACACCTCGCCATTCCCAGCATTTGAGCATCGGACCATCCCCCCATTTTCCCAATCTCTTCTAGCATGGAAAAGAAATCGCAGATTGGAACCCCTGTCTTATCTCCCGTAAACGTCGGAATGACGCTTCCTAATGCCAGCATGCTTGCTCCGAGCGACGGCTGTGGAGTGGGAGCTCCCTCAGATACCGTCATTTTTTTTTTCAAGCCCTCCAGTGCCTCAAGCCTCTCAAATGGGGGTAAAAGTCCCACAATCAGTCCCGTGATTCCCTTTTGATTACAATTTTGAAGTCATGAATGTCACCGCATTCAGAGGACATTTGCTTTTGAGACCCCACTTCTGACACCAGTGTGATGACCCCCATAATGCGCAGGTCCACACGGGACGGAGAGGCAAAGAGACACCGTATGGCTCAGTTTAAACAAACAGGTATATTCAATAATTACACATGATGAAGATTATACATCAGAGGCTGGGGCGTCCGAGCTTACGTGCCGACGACTTCATGGGGGCGATGGAGTGGTTCCGGAGTTGGGCTCGAGCGGTTGCTGGCAGAAGCTGCACGCCGTCGGGCTTCGGCGCTGAAGGCCCTCTTGGCGAATGATGTCGTCCTGAGCGTGTATGCAGTAAAATTCCAATAGTCGTCCGTTTCTTCGAGGATGGTTCCCAAACCCTTCCTCTAGTGTCGTTCGGCTTGGAAGATGAACAGGAGGCGAGCTTGTAGATGATGACAGCAGAGCATAATTTTACAACAGAACAAACTTTGCACTACTTTACTCATCGACCGGGCAGGTTAGTGCCTAAGTAGCATCACATTACATGCTAAGCATGGAGCCCCAGCTCAGACTGGACTGCATCCGTTTACATGTGCTTTTAAGCACTTGATTAACAAAGGACTAAGGGCGGTCATTTCCAGTGGCCCGCCCAAAGCATCAATTCTCCAATCCAAAATAACATGCGAGATGGGGACCACCCCTTTGGGTTGGGCTTAGCCTCGAACCCAGAGTCTGTTAACAATACAAACTAAATAAACAACAAAAACGTCACCACTCTCTCTCAAGTGAGAGTATACACAGGCTCTCTCTTCGGAGCTAATTCACTAGCGCCTGTCTTTCCACATTCTTGGCGAGTACTGCCTGTCCGCCATGACAGGTGTCCGTCGCGGCCCTTCTGGGAAGCTGTGGGTGCCTTCCCGGCGATAGCCCACGACAAAGAGGGGGGAGGGAAAGAATGTCGTCTTTGCGGTATCGCATAGCGTCGGCTGTGGTACGGCGCGCTCTGGCCCGCTGACAGCTCCCTTGTCCTGGAATGTAACCGGAAATTGGGGAGGATAAAGCCTGTTTCCCCGGGGCGGCGGCGGGTCCGGATTTTCTGGTCGTCACTCAAAGAGCATGGCTGGGTAATTGATGATGCCGCTGTCACGGGTCTCCGTCTACGCCGCGCCGTCGAACGTGGATCCTCGTAGCACACACGGAATGTCACACTAGTTTACAGTGTGTCTGCTCCAAAGGAACTTGTCTCGGAGTCTCGAATGCAAGACGACGTAGCTCTCTCATTGCGCGTGAACGAGGTCTGCGTGCTGTTGTCTCCAGGTTGTGTTATTTTATTTGCTGTTGTTTTTTAAATTCTGCTTCGTTCGTTGGCATGTGACCGGCGTTCACTTCTCTCTGCCTCTTCCCGCGTCTTGTATTCGCCTTTGTTCGTGCTCCCTCCCCCCTTGGTCCGTTAATGAATATCCCCGCTGCAAACTCGCACGGGAATAGGTTCCCGAGGAGGGATTCGTCTCGAATCGGACCCACGCTCGCCGCCGGCGGGCCTCAGTCCTGACAAGCCCCGGATGCTCGGTAGTTTGTCGGTGCCCGGTCTTCGTCACTAGATGAGCTTTCTGCTCTCCCACGAAGCGGGTCTGCCGTGTGCGCGAAACGAGATGGGGGAACCGGCCGACTACAGCGGCGCGGAACGAACATTGTTGCTGTGTCCTTGCATGCACGTATCTCTTTTGTTCTGTTTACTTCTTTGTTTGCTTGTTTGGTTTATAAATTGCTTTACTTATTTCCTCCTCGCTGCAGGTGTGCAGCACCAACCAGATCAATGTTCTGCATGCGTGGCGATCTATGCGAACATTCGTGCGAAATCCGTGCTAGCCAATCAACGAGCCCATCAATGTGATTCGGTCCGTGCTGGCGCAAATCCACTCGTAGTTTTCCGTCTCCTCGAACTCAGTGGCTGTCGGTAGGGCGCACTTGGTGAAGCGCGATTTGCTACGTGGGCAAGCGCCGCTTAATTTCTCCTTCCACGATTGCCTGTCTGTGCCGCGGCCATTTTCGCGTGGAACCCACTCGCCATGCTCACGTCCGCGGGGAGGTGACGACGCCGTCCGGTGGCTCCTATTATCCGTGCTGGAGTCCTGCCTCCGGAAATGGCGGTCCGCTGCCTTCCCTTTTGCAGAGGATGATTTGACTCCGGGCCTTTCTTGCATTTCGGATGCACCCATCGGCGGCTCGGTGCCACGGGTGTAGCGAAACGTCGTCTCATCATTACGCCGGCCTTTCGATACGGACACCAGTCTTCGGAGGCAGCCGCGTATTGGCCGCTTTGTTGCGCTCGCTATGAGCTCAGCCGCCGCTGGCGACAAAGGCAGCCAGCACGGCCTAGTGTTCGCGCCCTGCTCAGTGCCGTATGGCGTGTGTGGCAACGAGTGCTTGGGGCGCAGCGTATGCGCAGGGGCTGCTTTGCATTATTAGCCTCACTGTGGCGCGGCAGAGAACCGTCCGCCGAAAACTCGTGGGCTCCTTTGCTCCCAGGTATTGCTCAACAGTACAAACGATGGCCCGACGGTGCAGTCGCTTGCGGTCTGCGTCCCGGTGGAACGGTCGTGGCGCATCTGTAGCCGTCGCCCTTACGCCTTTCTTTTTTTATTGCGAAAGCAATACTGCTCGAGGTTTCCGATCTTGGCCGTCGACCCGGAGAATCCACCATTGACCTTTAGCGTGACCTATGTGTGACGTCATACCAGCTGTGGAAAAGCAGAGCCCCAACTCAGCTCGTCGCGATCGTCCCAGCGAATCCTCCATGCTGCAGCTGCGCGCCGCTGCCGCGAGGGGCGCTCGCTCTACGTGACGTCATGCCAGCTGTGGAAAGCAGCTCCCCAACTCGGCTCGTTGCGATCGTCCCAGCAAATCCTCCATGCTGCAGCTGCGCGCCGTTTCCGCGAGGGGCGCTCGCTGTACGTGACGTCATGCCAGCTGTGGAAAAGCGGCCCCTCCCCAACTCGGCTCGTCGCGATCGTCCCAGCGAATCCTCCATGCTGCAGCTGCGCCCCGCTTCCGCGAGGGGCGCTCGCTGTTCGCGACGTCATGCCAGCTGTGGAAAAGCGGCCCCCCAACTCGGCTCGTCGTGATCGTCCGAGCGAATCCTCCATGCTGCACCTGCGCGCCGATTCCGCGAGGGGCGCTCGCTGTACGTGACGTCATGCCAGCTGTGGAAAGCGGCCCCCCCAACTCGGCTCGTTGCGATCGTCCCAGCAAATCCTCCATGCTGCAGCTGCGCGCCGCTTCCGCGAGGGGAGCTCGCTCTACGTGACGTCATGCCAGCTGTGGAAAAGCGGCCCCCCAACTCGGCTCGTCGCGATCGTCCCAGCGAATCCTCCATGCTCCAGCTGCGCGCCGCTGCCGCGAGGGGCGCTCGCTCTACGTGACGTCATGCCAGCTGTGGAAAAGCGGCCCCCCAACTCGGCTCGTCGTGATCGTCCCAGCGAATCCTCCATGCTGCAGCTGCGCGCCGCTTCCGCGAGGGGCGCTCGCTGTACGTGACGTCATGCCAGCTGTGGAAAGCGGCCCCCAACTCGGCTCGTCGCGATCGTCCCAGCGAATCCTCCATGCTGCAGCTGCGCGCCGCTGCCGCGAGGGGCGCTTGCTCTACGTGACGTATGCCAGCTATGGAAAAGCGGCCCCCCAACTCGGCTCGTCGCGATAGTCCCAACGAATCCTCCATGCTCCAGCTGCGCGCCGCTGCCGCGAGGGGCGCTCGCTCTACGTGACGTCATGCCAGCTGTGGAAAAGCGGCCCCCCAACTCGGCTCGTCGTGATCGTCCCAGCGAATCCTCCATGCTGCAGCTGCGCGCCGCTTCCGCGAGGGGCGCTCTCTGTACGTGACGTCATGCCAGCTGTGGAAAGCAGCCCCCCCAACTCGGCTCGTTGCGATCGTCCCAGCAAATCCTCCACGCGCCGCTGCCGTGGGGGAGGCGCTCGCTGTACGTGACGTCATGCCAGCTGTGGAAAAGCGGTCCCCCAACTCGGCTCGTCGCAGTCGTCCCAGCGAATCCTCCACGGTATGTCGGATGATGTGTATAAAGTGAAGCTGCAACGATGTGCTGCAGCTAAGAAGCGGCGGCGTGCGGAAGAAACGGATGAAGAGCGGGAACAACGTTTAGCTAAACGGCGTGCATATAGTAGTCGTTATGGAGAGCGCGAAAGAGACGCAACAACGACAGAACGAAGCGATCAAGAGGGGCCAGAAGAACGCGCCGCAAGAATCGAGTAGCGTCGTAACGCAGATGCGGCTAGAAGAAGTGACACCTCCCTTAGTGACTCTTCAACTGCGGAAGAGACCGCTTTGAATTCTCGAGAGCGTCGGAATGAAACGCTGCGTAGACGACGTGCCGAGGAAACGAAGCTTTCGCAATTCGACATGGGTTAACCAGAGCTAAACCACAGAATTTTTTTTTTCTGCTGTGAGGTTACCGAGGCGATTGATGACTGTCCCGCGGTTTTCCTAATGCGCCCATTCGACGCTCTGCAGACGCTGGCGCACCGCACCGATCGTGCGCGCCGCCGAAAGCAAGTTGACTGATACTATGTCAGCCGCTCGAGTAGACGTCCACATGAACCCCGTAATATAGAGAACAAGCACGCGCGAAGTTGCCGCGTGTGGAGCAGGGGGGGGGGGGGGGATGCATTCGCGCGTTGTGTTTCTCGAGGTTTCTTCGTCGTATAATATCAGTGTCCAAGTGGCTTTTTCTTGGAAATTTGGTGGGTGGTACCAGCACCGGCGCCAATAGGAAGCGGCATTGGACAGTACGGCTTATGTCAGCGGCTAAGAAAGGCAAAATCGCATGCATGTACAGCGGTTTCCCATTTCAATTCGAGGCGCGTCGCAGCAGGCTGAAATCGCGCTAGCATGCTGTCCTAGTGCGAATTTTTCCTCGTATGCCGGTGATGATCCGAGGTTGTAGCATCACGAAATAAGAAAAACAAAAATGCGACAAGTGGGTTGCACTCTGCAGATTGGGCGCAGTGACCTATTTTCTGCTTTTACATTCGATGCTGCCGATTTGGGGCGCACCTACGAATCCTGTCTTAATCGTCGCGTCATGTATTGCATTCTGAGACAGGAAACCCTTGCTCGCGTTTCTGGCTCGGACGAAGAGGCGGCGCCGCTGCCGGGCATCTCGTGCGCCCGCAACGAGCCGACACGCGTCACGTGACCGGCGAGGTGGTGGGCGACGAAGCGAATGGGCCGCGCTTCGTGTCCGCGGAGCGTCAGCTGGGGAGCGAAAATGGTCGCGTCTGTGTTCGGTACGCACGAAGAATTGAGGATGGGTGGAATCTCGGTCTTCTGTACGCTCCTTTTCCTTGAAGGAGACGGCCGGCGATATCGGTATTTTGAAGGTGAATTTGATTATTTAGGGCGCCCTTCGGACAAGGGTTTTACCCGAGGAGTGGGCTTTAGACATTGTGTTAATAAGAGCGCTTCGGTGGACGTCTTCAGTTGAACCAGACCCGAACATTTCCAGTCCTGGGAAGTTTTGGCAAACAGAGTGAAGCTGGGTCGTGGTGCTAGCTCGGGCTGGACAGACGCCCTTAATGACTTGAACGTACGCGCTGCAGAACGATGAGCGGGTTGAATAGGAGTATTGTAAGGGAAAGCCCACTATATTTTATGATAGGGACGCTGTCTTTTGAAGGTTAGGCAAGCCTGCTTTATTCTTCAGATAAGCAACACTGACCGCAGCGGTGAGCTATACTGGTTGAGCATCCGCCTCGCATGGGGAAGGTGCGGGGTTCGATCCCCAGTGCCGCCGGGTAGCCACCGGTGATACAATGGGTACAAGCTTTCCCCTGGCCTGGTGCTCGGCTTATTTAGGGTGAAGTGCCTGGGAAATGGGTCTTTGACCCCACCTTGAGTAGAAGAAACAACCTTGTGTCATAGCGCTCTTTGGTCTTAGATGCCCTTGCGCCATAAAAATTCATCATCATCACATAAGCAACACAAGTAATTTAAGTATACGAATCGAATGGCACCGTTTTCAACGAGTTCGATAGAATTCGGTCAAGTTGAGCGGGTGGCAGATGCGCGTTCTAACTTCGGTCGGATGCATGCACGTTTAGTGAGCTAGCAGTTTAACTGAGAGAGGAGGCAGAGTTAAATTGCGGCGAAAGTAGCTGACAACTCAGTTAGCGCTGTTAAGCATCCGCACATGATATGATTAGACAAAGTAAAATTATGTCAATACTTGCATATTTAACGCGTTTAAGGGGCACATAGAGGAGCCATTCAGAAGATAATTTCAAGTCTAGTAATTTTGTCCTCTATGGAAGGAAACGAGACCAGGAGCCGTCTGCTGTTGGTATTCAAAGCATTGTTAATGGGCGTGTAAATGTCGCTGTCGTCGTCGAATAATCGAGTGTTCGACGAAACAATATTGGATAAGTCGTTGGTGTAAATAAAATAAAGGCGAGGACCGGGCATCGTGCCCTGTGGCATGCAAGATATATATGGACATAAGAAAGGGAGGAATACTTATTATCAGCTTCTAGAAATTGTTGACGTTTAGTAATCAAATGTCACTTATCGAATTTGAGAGGAACTGATCTAGGTAGGGTTTAGTCGGGAAAGTCTTAAAGGCAAGCGTTTATGTCGGGCTTCGTCAAATGTTTTTTCTAAATCCGTGAAGAGGGCGTCACACCTACTTTAGGATCAACACTAGTGTTTGTTATCAAGAAATTGTGAAGTTATTGTAAGAAAAGAAATGAGTCGCTTGAGCGCTGATTTTTTTATTGTACTACAACCCCGCTGAAAGTAACGCGCAACCCGGCAGGCGATTCCTGTTAATATGACTGGGGTAATCGTTTTTTTTTTTTTTGCAGATCCTAGGCCCTTGAACTACACAGAAGGGGCGAAGAGGGCCCGGTAGTAGATGCGTTAGGTCACAACAAGGCGGACTCTGATACCGGGCCTTCATTTTTATTTATTGTTTTCTTTTTTGCTCGCAGTCATGAGAAGATGCTCGCTTAGCATAAGACGGCGCTGAAATTCGCGCTGGTACTACACGTGTAGTTCGCGTTAATTCGGGCGCAACAATGCGCTACGGTTTACACGATTCACGTGCTACCTTGCATTCCCTGAAATGATGCGGCCGTTGCCGTGCGCCTGAACCGTGTGCTTTGAGCTTAGCGCACTGCTCGCTGCAAATTCGCCACGCCCCTCGAGGGCTTGCTGGCGCGGCTGCAGAGCGATGTCCCGTGAGGTGTGTACGCAGCGAACCCGTTCACCGAGCCACGCGTGCTGCGCTGTGAGTGGCGCTTTGTGACGAGATATCGCCACGGCAACGTCAGCACATAGAAACAGTCTGTCTGAATTTCCTTGCCACGGCATCCTTCCTAACAGGCCCGAGAACCGCTAGTCGGTAGCTCTACAGGCTAACATTTGCTGGAGTCGCTTTCCCCGTGAACTGCGACTTTTATCCTGCAGAACTTTCTTTTTTGGCTTTCTTTTTTGTGGCGCGGTGCAAATGAACTTTGTCCAACGATCGCGTTGGGTTCTGAGTCAATTAATCAATGCCAGTTTACTGGAAATTGGGAGGGGAGTGCAAAACGACGAGGGACGAAGGGAAGAACCACCAACTCCTTTGGCTTTTGAATGTGCTACTGGAAACTGCCAGCGTCGTTTGGCACCTTTCTCGTGAGCTCTACGAGTACTGTTCACGCCTTCAACTGCTCGTTGTGTGTGGTTGCGGGCTGGAACAAGTTTCCACGCATCGGATGTGACATTGGCATCAAACGTTGCCACCTCCCACTCCCTCTGTCCCCCAAGCCTTGATGCTAAGCATGAAGCACTTCCACGGAGCACATTTGTGCACTCACGGGAGCCCGAAATCGGCCGCTGAGGCGCGGACGAATCGACGCTAGGCGATGTGCATCAGCGCTGTGCTGATT
Organism: Amblyomma americanum; assembly: GCF_052857255.1. Classification (NCBI taxonomy): domain Eukaryota; kingdom Metazoa; phylum Arthropoda; class Arachnida; order Ixodida; family Ixodidae; genus Amblyomma; species Amblyomma americanum. The sequence continues at coordinate 423,138,982 of NC_135497.1, read as the reverse complement.
ACCTTTAGTGGACTAGCTCGGAACTGCATCCTGGTTATTGAAGCAGCTAATGGCAGTTTTCACAGCAGTCTGTGACTGCTGGCTTGGTTGCCGAGGTAGGAAAGATAAGTAACAATAAAGTAGGCGTTTGCCAGCGCTCTGTATACGATCAAACACGAGGGTGCGCGGTTCTTCACTCGCAAATGATTGTCAGCATTCGTGTGCTGGATGGTGCATCTTTTCAACGAAACCTACCGCGTACTCTGTTGAACGGTCGGGACACTGCCGCCACTGCTGGCGTCGTCGGAGAGTGCCCGCTGTCGGCTCAGTGGACCAAATTTCTTAATAGAGCACTGTTTCGTGGACCGTGACCTGCTGCGCAGTCCATATTCAACGCCAGAGATATATAGCTGAAAAGGAAAAAGAGCCAAGTCCGTCGCCCGATACCGGGGCAGATAATGGCCTCGGGTGCGCTCAGTGCGGTCCTCCGGCCGATTAATTCCCGCAGCTCGTGCCGTCGACGTAGTACGTCGCCTAACCGCCCGCGTGACCAGCCTGCGGCCGATGGGTCGCTGCGGCGCTGTGTTCGCTCGGTGGCTCACGAACTGACACACGCGGCGCTGCTCGCAACGAGACGGACGTGCGGCGCACTTGGGACGCGTCTCCCGCCCCTTTCGCGCCGCCGGTCGGCATTCTAATCGTCGGCGTTTCTTCCGCTGGTTCGGCACAGCCGTTTATTCCACTCTTCGCTGGGCCCCAAGAGGGCATTACGTAGCGAGCCCTTTTCTCTGCAAGAGGAGTATACGTGCGGCGCCTGGTCGGATCGATGCGTCGCCCCGGTCCGGATGTGCGCGGCATCGCGGATCTGCCAGCCCCGAGGGAAGCTGGCCTCGTCTTCCCATTGTCCGCCGGCACCTGTGCGTTCCGCGCCTCGCCCCACGTTGGGCGCCAAACGGCAATCACGGCGAGAGTGCTCCAACGGCCACGCGGAGCCCGCCTCTGTGGGCGCAGGCTGTGCCGGCGGCCGGGTCGGGTGCGGTCAGGCGGCAATATAGATGCAATACGAATCAAGCTGTGTCGATATCGTGGTCTCTAGGTGGCATAAAAAGAAGAAGAAAATGTAATAGCCGTTCGGTTTTCCGTCCTGGAAACCTCGAGCAGTCAGTTGTCCGAAACCGGCGCGCTGAACTTGAGCAACCTTTCCGCGCGATATCACTATTATTATTATTATTATTGAATGATTCTTTGTTAATGAAATAACAGTGAACGAATAAGATGTTGCTAGCCGCGGCATCTGCTTTCGAATCCTTGTTTTCGGCTGGGGATAGGGAGATTCTCGAGCGTCAAGTCTGCCCGATCGGCCAGCTTGCGGGGTAGCTATGTGCGAGGGAAATCTGAATTGCTGTCATTCCACGTTGCAGTTCCCGGAGCTTAGTCCCGGGTTGAGATAACAGGATGGTTCTGGTCTAATCGGTTCTGTATTTTATTGTTTGTTTTTCGCCTTTCTCCATTAGCACAAGTGACGTCAAGCCCCCACTATCGCAGGGCGGGGCTTCGCTTGAGCCAGCGACTACGGACGCAAATGAATAAAGGCGGAACGGAATTAGAACGGGATCATTTTATTATCACCGCCGTAAAGCTTAGTTTCTCCGAGCGCAGTTCTGAGGAGGGGGAGGAATGGCGGAGGGAGAGAAAGAAAAGGCAAGGTGGCTAATCAGATCGAGGAAGCATGAGACGAGCCGGTTTACGAATTGGTTTTACTGTCTCACGTTCAGTCTATAAGTCACTTTATACGAGCCTCAGCTGCACAGCGGTCTGTAAGGAACGCCGTACAGTTGCAGCTCCTTACTTGTACCGCTTTAACGTTCGTAAATTACCGCAGCGGCACTTTTGGATTTGGCTGCCACTCAGGGAGCCCGGAACTGAGGGAAAGGAGGGCAGTTTCCGCCCCCCCCCCCCTTCCCGGGTCTCCGACTGTTTGCGCTCAGATCAGATTTCTGACGAGAGCTTTAGTTATAGGACGTTATTAATGGGGCTGGGCTAGTTGGCTTCGTAGCCAGTCGAAAAGCATTTCGTTTGAGTAACCTAAGCCTATCACGTCCCAACAAAAGCTGTAGATTAGAGACTTTTAGGAGAACGGGCCAGCGGAGCTGAGCGGACGAGAGAGGGCACCAGTGCGCATGCGCAGAACGCTCAGGCGGCCAGCGGGGTTGCGGCGCTGCCCGCTCGCCCGCTCGTCTGGCCTTCCCAGCGGAGAGTGCCCAGCGAGTGAGCGTCATCGAGGACTAACATGGCGGCCTCCAGTGCGAACGTTGGCGCGTCGGCTTCATCGAGCACGGACGCGGCGCAAGCACGCCTGTAAGCAAAGAAACCGCGCAAATGTTTTACCACGCCAGATCTTTGCCTTCTGCGGGAAGGGGCCGCGACAAGGCCATTCGGGGACGAGCTCAAGTGGGCGAGCTTGCCGCGTGGGGCTTCTGCTTGACTTGACCATCACAGTGTTAAGCTGTTTTTTTTCTAACACGACATACT